>NC_133662.1:256950151-257307026 GCF_037893015.1 Macrotis lagotis | reverse complement strand
TTCCTACCCCAAGGCTCTACAGGGAGGAGTCCAGGGACTGACCTCAGTAAGGGTGGGTTCATTAGAAGCTTTCTTCCATTGACCACTCTCCCTCTCTCTCTCTCAGATAAAGAAGTCTTTCAGGAGTTCATCCTATTAATTTAGTGGGAAAAGAATAGTGGTGCACTGGAAAGGAACAGCCTTTATTTTCAACAAAAGTCTTAATTAGCCATTTCCATGAGAAGCAGCAAAGAAACCAAATCCGGAAAAACAAATTTTTGTAGATGGTGGATTCTCATAGTCACAATGTTAGGCTCACAGCTTATATTGGTAGGTTTTGTTTGTCTCTTGGTTTTTCCCTCTTCTTCCATCTCCTTCCTCCTCTCCTCCTTCCTGTCTCTCTATCAGTGTTTCTTTCTTTCCTTTCTTATCCTCCTCCCTTTCCCTTTCTTCTTCTCCCTTCTCCCTCATTCTCTCCAAGACTCAGCTCAACACCAACTTTCTTTTTTAGGTTTTTGCAAGGCAATGGGGTTAAGTGACTTGCCCAAGGCCACACAGCTAGTTCATTATTAAGTGTCTAAGGCCGGATTTGAACTCAGGTCCTCCTGACTCCAGGGCTGGTGCTCTATCCACTGTGCCACCTAGCCACCCCTAACACCAACTTCTTTATAACTCTTTCCTGTCCTCTCTGGAAGTTAGAACCACCTTTCCCTACCAATACTTTGTATTCATTTTGTATATGTTCTGCATTTAGATTATCTATCTCTTGCAGTAAAACTCCTTCAAGGTAGGAACTATCGCACACTGCCACACAGTAAGGCAATGGGGTTAAGTGACTTGCCCAAGGTCACACAGCTAGGTCATTATTAAGTGTCTGAGGCTGCATTTGATCTCAGGTCCTCCTGACTCAGGACGGGTGCTCTATCTATCCACTGTACTACCTAGCTGCCCCTCACATAGTAAGCTCTTAACAATTGTTTTTAATCAATTGTAAATACAAAAGTTATCAATAATAATTAAAAAGAAATGAAAGTGCGTTATTGGCAAAAAAAGTCAGAAGGTGGGAAAAATGTATTTTGGAAGAACTACAGAAAGACAGGGCAAATATAGATTGCTGATGGAATATAAAGTAAGTAGTTCATTATTCTGGAAAGCAATTAGGATTAAAAATGTTTGTAAGCACTGATTCAAAGATTCTCCTCCTAGGCAGATATCCCAAGGAGAGTCAAAGACAGAAGACTAGCTACTGTTTATGCCTAAAGATTCATGGCAGTCCTTTTTGTGGAAGCAAAGAACTAGAAATAAACTAGATGTCCATTAATTGGGAAATTATCATATTTTTCCCTTTCATGAATATAACAAAATATTACTATACTATAGGATAATATAAAAATTATACTAAGAATGGCTAAGAATTAGAAATCAAGCGGATGCCCACTGATTAGGGAATAGCTAAGCAAATTATAGATTATAATTATAATGTAATATTACCTGTTCTAAGAAGTTATGAATAAAGAAACACATGGAAGATTGACACGAACTGATGCAGCGTGAAGTCAGCAAAGCCAAAAAGACAACATACACAATGATCACCACAATGTAAATAAAGGGAAAGAATGACAAAAATATATCAAAAGTAAATGACACAAAGTTTAAAAGAAAAAGATGACTACAAAGAGATATAAGAGGAACTCCCAAACCATGTATTTTCAGACTTTTTTGATGTTTTGTTCTAGATTTTCCCTCTTCTTTTCTCTCTCTGTGTGCTTTAAAATAACATGATTTGTTCTGTGAATGGTTTTCTGGGAGGCAGGAGAGGGATAGTGGGGGGTGGGGTTAGACTGATGTAAAAATTCCAAAATACATCAATAAAACACAGTTTAAAGGAAACAATGGACATGATGAACATAGAGAAACATGGACAGACTTATAAGAAGTGACACAAAGCAATAGAATAAGGGAAGCAATATATACACCCTGGCTACCACAATGTAAATGGAAAGAACAGTAAGAGCACCTCAAGAAACAATGCTGTGTAATTAGAAGCTTCGTCCCAGAGAAGAGATGAGAAAACAGATTTTCTTCCCTTTTCAGAGGTGAGGGACTATGGGAGTAGAACATTGCACACATTATTGAACTCAATTGATATGCTGGTTAGGTATGTTGAATTTTCTTTGTCCTTTCTTTTTAGCTATTTATTATCAGGGATCATTAGCTTGGCAAGGAACAAGGGAGAGACACAGTGAAATGAAAGTCACATCAAAACCAAGAACAAACTATAAATTCTACCTAAAATGAAAGCATGGATCTCTGAGAGGAGGAGGGACACAGGGTAAAAATAAGAAGATTTAAAAATAAAAGATATTAATAAAATCATTATTATCATTAATGATAATAGTGACAGGGATGAAAGCACTGCCAAGATGGTATTTCCTTCCTCATCTAACTAGATGTCCCTTGATAAAATGTAAATCCATTTCTTCTTCTTATATCCCTGAGGGGATTGAGAATGGATGGATACCAGGAAAAAAACCAAGCAACTTTCCTGTTGCTTGTTCCTTTAAAGAAATGTTCACTGTTCCTCTTTGGATGCCCTCCAAATTCAGGCCATCTCTTTAACTGGAGGACTGCGGACTGGGCAGCTTGCTCTTGGTAGAGTCCAGCCAGGATTGCATTATCCCTGAATTTTCTTTCAGCTATCCCAGGATTAGATTCCACCATTTAGGCATCGGTTCTATAGAACTTTGCTGACTCACATGTGGCTTCTCGCCAAGCAATGACCTTTGATTGTATCAGCAAGGCATATGACAATCTCCCAGGATATCTCTCTTGAAAAGTTGGATCAACAGAGCCTAGTTGAGTGTGCATTTAGGCAGATTTGTGCCAACAGGGTATGTTAGACTTAACTTCAGAGAGGTTTCATTACTAGGTTAGATTTGAGATTTCTGAGCCCAGACAAATTTTTTTAAAAGCTAACAATTAAGTTATGGAGCAGTTGTGAGGGACTGGGTAGGGTTAGTGCTCATGCTAATTAAATGATGGTTCTCTAGAGTTTTGAAATGTTGGAAGAAGGTACAGATGGTTCATTTAGCAAAACTGCAGATGACACAAAGCTGAGAAAGATAACCAATTCAGTGGATAACAGAATCAGGATGAAGAAACATCTCAGTGGTTTTCAATGATGTTCCTAATAGAGTAAGAGGAAATTTAATATGAATACATTTAAGATTCTAGGGTTCAAAAAAGTCAACTGTAGATTTCCAAGAAGGATAAGACTGATTCATATGAATTCATATAAAAACAACACGGATGGAGGTATATGGTAATATAACTCAATAAAATGAAAAACATTTAAATGAAACTTTATACAAAATGAAATGGGTTACAAAAATGTAAATGAAAAGAATAACCACACACAAAAACATCTATAGTCAATGTTGCACATTTTCAAGACTTTAAAAATATATATCGATGGGTTGTGTTCGTTTTTCCTCTTTTTCTTCCCCTCCCCCCATGTTTAAAAATCCTGTCATATGGGATGGGTCTCTGGGAAGGGGAGGTGGAGGGATACTAGGCAAAACTATGTCGATTTACAAAAACAAATGGCAACAATAAAAACATTAAAAATAAACTAAAATAGGTTGATTTTTGAGGTAGTGAATTAGTTCTTTATCACAAGATTTTTAACAGAGATCCAATGACCACCAATCAAGGCATAGGTAAAGGGAATTCTTGCTTCAGATAGAGTGGAGCCAGATGGTTTCTTGGTTTCCATCGACTTCTAATATTCTATTTTCTCTTTGGTATGATTTAGAGAGGTAATTCTAGCATCTTTTACTGACTTACAAGTCATTTTCCCAACATTCTCAGTGACTTTAGTGATGACTTACAGTCTTTCTCTCCTCCCTCTTCATTTTCATACTTTTCTAGGATCTGGCATTCCTATGAACAATTCCTATAACAATCCCAAAGTCTTTTTAACTCCAACAATTGCCTTCTTCATCGCACTTTAAGCACACATCAGTGTGGTCACATATTAGACTCTATTCAAACTTTGGAGATTGTTGAATAAAGAATAATAAAGTTAAAAAAGTATAATTAGGAATGAGATTCTTGAATATGCCTCATTGGTTCTGGAGTCAGAGAATTCAAATCCCATTCCAACATACTATCTGTATTACCTTGGGTAAGTCACTTAAGCTACTTGGTCTCATTTTCCTCATCTATAAACTGAAGGGACTGGACTAAATGCCTCTTTCCTCTCTAGATCTATGATTTTATTAGAATTCATATGAAAATGAAAAGCTTCAGTTTAAAAAACCCCAATCCTGAATATTTAGAAAAATCCTGTTTGATTCTAACTTTCTGTATAAAGTCTGAGTCTTAAATCATTCAAAAAACATGTCCCCCAGGAGGCCAGAAGGAGCTGTGGTTAGAAATCAATAAATTCATTACTCTCGCCAGTTGTTGTTCCTGTTATTTCTGAGCTAATATTCCTGATTTCTAGCAGCCAAGAAAAAAAATCTGGTCGGAATCCATATGCTTTGCAAAACATTTTCTAAAACATTCAATATTTTTACTGTATTTTTTTGTTTGTTTTTATCGCTATGCTTGAAATCACATTGACAAAATATCTGTATCATTGACCTCATGCTTATTCTTTTTTCAACCAGAGGGCATGTTGGATGGCCAACACGGAACACCGAGCATGGAGGTAGACCATTACATTCATGTACCGCAATTTGTTTGACCATTCCTGAGTCTGTAAATGTTTCCAGTTCTTTGCTGTTATTTTTTTTAAATTTCTATGAATATTTTGTGCACATAAAACCTTTCTATGAGCCTAATGAAGCAATTCAAGGGATGTCATATTTGTGACCATGGATGGGAGTACCTTGGAGAGCTCTACCACACTAGAAAAATGACATGGTTTACAATGTGGTCCTCTTGGCCTTCCTGACAATGCAGGATTTTCAATTGGGAAGTGAAATGTAAAGAGGGTGGGAGGGGGGGGGGAGATAGTTGCTGCATTGGGATGAGGGAGAAGTAGTTTCTGTTTCCCCTGACACAGTTTAATTTGGTTGCAGAGGTATGCTTCTTCTGGAAGGTTTTTGGACACAGGGGTTCCTACCCCTAAGGGCAGGTGGGCTTGTAATTAGATTCCGCTAGCTCATTCCCTCTCAGCAAGTATTATTAAATATAGTATAGTTTCTTGGTCCAATGATGACCAGAGGATGCATAACAATCAAATCTAAGATGAGTTATAGCTCACAGAGGGAGGGAATGGAAATTTCTTTCTGAAGGAACACCTCACAGGAAGTCAGCTTTAGGTCTTTGAACTCCGAGTATCTGCCAAATCAGTGTTATGGATGACTAAGAATTCAAAATGCAAACAGAAATCATGGAGGAATAATGATATGATAATAGCAAACATTATCCCTCATGAATGCTTTCACTTTTCCAAAATTGTTTCACATACATCATCTCATCTTCTCCTTTCGACACCCCCTGTGAAGTAGGCGGGAGATATATTACTGATACTTTATACATGAGTAAACTGAGGTCAAAAATCTCTCCTGCCTTCCTGGAATGCAATCCCTTGGCTTTTCTTACTCTTAGAATTCCTATTTTCTTTCAAGATTCAGCTCAAATACCCCCTCCTACAGGAAGACTAACTTCCTAATCTCCCCAACTATTAAGTCTGCCTGCCAAAAATTCCTTGCATTAATTTTGTGCAAAAATTGTATATACTAATATATTGGCTTGTAGATGGCAGGACTTGAGAACAGTCATCAGAAGGCAAGAGGCTTCTGAGGCCTTATTTGAACTGAGGTTGTCCTGATTCTAGGTCTAGGGCTCTAGTGAGTGAAACACCAGATACCTCTGTGGCTTGCAATGATCTGCCCAGACAATACATGGCAGAGGTGAGATTTGGCCATGTGTCTTACTGGCACCAAGGATAACTTTTAAACCATAACAAAAAAATGAAAAACAGTCTCATAGGCTTTAAGTCAAAAGACGTCAAAGGGCATGAAGACCCACCAAGACTCCATTAGATTCCATAGTCATTGGGAATCTGGGAAAGAGATTTTATTCTAGTGTTTGGTTTAGAAGCTAGATGATAAGGGACAGAGGCGTAGGTAGGTGGTGAGTAAATGATGAATGTAGACCTCAGATATTCATAGTAGAATTTGTTTGTGACAGCAGAAAGTGGGAAGCAAAATAGGTGTTCCTTGATTGGGGAAGGGTTAAATAAAATGTCTCTAACCATGGATGAAGAGATTCCCTTGTTCTTCAGATATCCCAGGAAGGTCAAAGAAAGAAAGGTTTTATGTACACAAAATATTCATAGCAATTTAAAATAACAGCAAAGAACTGGAAACAAAGTGGGCATTTACAGACTCAGGAATGGTCAAATAGATTGTGGTATATGAATGTAATGCAATATTCCTATGCTATAAAAATGATGAGCATGTTGAGGCCAGAGAAGCATGGGAAGGCTTACATGAATGGATTCACAGTGAAATAAGGAAAAAAACCCAATAATTTGCCTAATGATCAAAACAAAGGGAATGAAAACCAAAACCAAAACCGAAGTGAACACTGTGTAATCATAATGACCAACCTTGTCCCAAGAGGAGTGGAGAAAAGGACCTACTTCCTTTTCCATACAGAGGTTTGGAATGGAGAAGGAGAAAATTGACTGTGCTGTCAGACGTGGTTGATATGTCAAGGGTAGTTTTGCTGAATTACTCTTTTTTCTCTCTTTCAGAAGTCTTTGTGGAAAGTTATGGAAATGGATGGGATGCAAAAGCAAAAGGCATCAATAAAAACAAGATAAAATTTAACAAAAAAGATTGAGTTGACTTCTCTTTTGCAGATTGGTAATATGAGAAGAAGAAAGATGAGGCAGACAGGGTAGGAAGGCCTTTTTTTCCCCTTTTAAATGGAAAAGAGCCAAGTGAGAGGGAAATAGAAAAATTTGAGAGAGAAAGGTTGGGATTCATGGAGAAAGTTGCCCAAGGAGACTGAAGGGGATGGATCCAAGGGCATAAATGAAATGTTTAGGGTTAAGTGAGAAGCAGAGATAGGTTTGCCTATGTGAATAAGGGAAGGAGGAGAAGACTGGAGAAGATGCAGAACCATTTTGGGGTAAAGAGGATGAACAAAAAGACAATTGCATTTATTCATAGCTATGAGGAATTGGTTCTTTTGTATTTTTTACCAGAGAGAAAACTTAAGAAAATGTTCCAATATATTCTTCTGGGAGACTTTTTAAAATGTTAATTTGATGTTGTAAAGCCTCAAACCCAAGATTTGCTGCTCCAAGGGAATTCTAAATGGGTCAGGCCTATTATGTCGGTGGGGCCCAGCTTTGGGGGAAAAATTGCTGGAGGAAAAACATTGGATGGTGATCCTTGGGTGATCCGAACGATGGGATTCAAGAGCCCCTCAGGACTTATTTCCATATTGATAGGTGTCATCTTCACATTTCCATTTTTGGATTCTAAATCTAGAGCTGGAAAAGACCTCAGAGGCTTGTCTATTCCAACCTCTTCATTTCACAGATGAGGAAACAGGCCCAGGGAGATTTTTTTTTTTTTTTAGATTTTTGCAAGGCAAATGGTGTTAAGTGGCTTGCCCAAGGCCACACAGCTAGGTAATTATTAAGTGTCTGAGACTGAATTTGAACCCAGGTACTCCTGACTCCAGGGCTGGTGCTTTATCCACTGTGCCACCTAGCTGCACCCCCAGGGAGATTTTTGTAACTTGCCTGGGGATGTACAGGTATGAAGAGTTCAAGGGAGGATCTGAACCCATGCCCTCTGACTCCAGAGTCAATTTTCTGTCCCCTGTGCCATGATGGTCCACACTGACACTCTATAATAATTTTCCTTTCTTATAGGACCATGTAATGGAATTCTGCTCCACTTAGACTGTGTGCTTAGTTTTGTGCTAGGTGCAATGACAGATAGAATAAAAGAAGAAACAATGACTACTCTACATAGGGATTTTTTGTTTTTTAGGTTTTTGCAAGGCAAATGGGGTTAAGTGGCTTGCCCAAGGCCACACAGCTAGGTCATTATTAAGTGTCTGAGACCAGATTTGAACCCAGGTACTCCTGACTCCAGGGCCGGTGCTTTATCCACTGTGCCACCTAGCTGCCCCTACATAGGGATTTTTATCAATTCCCCCACCCCTTGTCCCCCATTCACTCCATCCATCCATCCATCCATCCATCCATCCATTCATCCATTGTGGTAGGATAATGGTATATGACTTTTATGGAAAGAACTCAGGCTGGGTGCTAGGTGAACTAGTTTTGAATTCTAGCTTTTCTATTCAATAATTATATGACCCTGGGCACCTCCCAATCTTTCTAATCTTCAGTTCTCACTAAAAGGAGGAAGAGAGCCAGATTTGTGGGCCTCTTGATCTTTTCTAGTTCTAATATTTTGTGATTTGGGGAGCAGGGGGCCAGCCGTGGAGCTTCTGGGGCCTCACTCTGTCACTCTGCTGAAATTGGAAACTGGTTTAACTTCTTCCTAGGCCCATGATAGGGAAGGAGCTGAACTAGTAGGATTTCACTGCTTTTGCTGACTCAGCAGCTGCCAAAGGGATCCCAAAGCATCATTATTGATATTAATCAGGAGACCTTTATTGCCAAAAAAGCTGGTTCTCATCTGTCTGGCTCTAGAATAGTTCATCTAGTGCCCCATACATTTTGAGGGGATCTCCCCAAAATAACTGTTGGAGAGATCTCCCTGCCTCCACCAAAGCAGATCAATACCTTCTTTGCTAAGTCCTTGGGACACTGAAGCGACTCATCTAGAGTCATACGGTTGGTATAAACTAGAGGTAGCATTCGAACTCGTCTTCCTGACTCCAAGGTTAATTTTACAATCCATCAGCAAGTAGTTTTTTTTTGTTTTTCCTTTAAATCAATCAATTAATTTAAAAACCCTAATTTGGAAAGATTTCAAGTTCTAGATTCTCTTGCTCCCTTAGCCTGCTTCCCCACATTGAGAAGCAAGCAATTGGATGCTCCTTATTCACACGAAGTCATACAAAACATATTTCCCATCAACTATGCTTCATTTATAAAATACCCCCTGGGCACCCCAAAACCAAAATAGAGGGGTCCTTATCTTCAAGATTATATTCTACCAGGGAAGATAACACACACACACACACACACACACACACACACACACACACACACACACGTATAAATAGGTACAAAGTAAATGCTACAATATGGTGTCCTATATGATGGGATTTCAGAGGGCTCCAAATCCTTCTTCAAAGGTCCCTTGGGGACAGTGCTTCATACCTCATAGGTATTAAATCAATATTTGTTGAATTATTACTATGAATAAAAGTCTGATTTTTAGTTAGTGTTTAAAGGTTTTCATAGTGGTTTTACAAATATTAAGTCACTCAATCTTCCCAACAACCCTGGGGCATAGGGCTACTATTATCCCCAGTTTACAGATGGGCAGCTAGATGGTGCATTGGATAGAACACTGGCCTTGGAGTAAGGAGAACGGGAGTTCAAATCCAGTCTCAGACATTGGATTCTTACTAGCTGTGTGACCTTGGGGAAGTCCCTTAACCCTAATTGCCTCACATCCAGGGCCATGTTCAGTCATCCTGATTCATATCTGGGCCCAGATGACTCTGGAGGAGAAAGTGAGGCTGGGGACTTAGCACCACCCTGTCCCCCATCCTGACTCAAATCCAGTTCATGAGCTTATCATGGCATCAATTCCCTGAAGTCATGGTTTTCTTCAAAACTGAAGGACAAGGGGCAGCTAGGTGGTGCAGTGGGTAGAGCACTGGTCCTGGAGTCAGGAGGACCTGAGTTCAAATCCAACCTCAGAAACTTAATAATTACCTATGTGACCTTGGGACCCCATTGCCTTAATAAAAAAACCTGAAAGATAAAACATGAATTTACAGATGAGGAAACTGAGTCAGAGTCAAGGTCATTCAGCTAGTAAGTGTTTGAAGCCACATTTCATCTCAGCTCTTCTTGACTCCAGATCCACTGCATCACCTAGATACCTGGAATTGTCATTGTAGTCCCAAACAGAAGAAAACTGATCCTTCGCCATTGGTGCTTTTCCCTTGAATGTCTCATCTTGGTGAGTTTTTGGTTAATAGAGGGAATTTGTCTTTGACATCTTTTTCTACAGCTTAGAATTCTCTGGGGCTAAACCTGAAGATTGAATGTCTGAGCTCCCTACCAGACTAGATGGTAGCTTAAATAACAGAGCCAAGTGGGGGGTTAGGTCAGCCAATATCTCAGATTCCTTCTTACTTGAATCCTGAGACTGTGATTCTGTAGGGAAAAAAAATCCCAATATTGAAATCTCTGGCATCAAGAGAAATTTTTTAAAGAAAGACTTTCCAGAGTTTTTCATTCATCCTAGTGGGTAGTTACCTAGGGGAGGACTATCCTGATGTTTCTGGCTCCATTCCCATCACCCCTCCATGTTGCCATGAACCTACTCTTAGCTCACCTGTGCTCCCATGGTTAAATCCAAACCACCTCCTGTTTATTCCATCTGAAACAGGCTGAGTTGGAATTAGGTGAAGGAGGCCAATGAAGCAATAACATTGTCATTAAGGGAAGGATGTCTGCATGGGGGTCACTCAATAAACCATGGCCACAGGGCAAAATGGAAATGGACTGGCAGCCAGCATGGGTTGTTCCTGACCCCACATACCTTCATCTTCTGGATCCAGCCTCATTGATTCTTCTCTGTGTCAGCAATTGGTGTGGCATCTGTATTGCTCCGTCCCTTCCTTTGCTGCAGAGACGGGAACCTTCAGTTCTGTTCTTTGTCCTGAAGAGAATGAGACCTCCAAAGTTAATTAATTAATCCATAAACATTTACTGAGCATCTACTCTGTGTTCAGCACTAAATGATGGGGGGGGGGGAGTATGAGGAGCTGAAAAAAATATAAAAGAGGCATCAGAATATAATGGATAGAGATTGAACAGAGTTAGGCAGACCTATGTCCAAATCCGGATTCTGACACTTACTAGCTGTGTAATCTAGGGGAAGTAACCTCCCTGATCCTCAGTTTCCTCATCTACAAAATGAGGAGATTGAGCATGGTAAGCCTTATGGTACAGTGGAAAGGGTATGGAATTTGAAATCAGAAGTCTTGGTTTAAAATCTAACTGTACTGCTTCAATTCAATAAACATTTATTAAACACCTGCTATTCTCTAGCCCAAATAATAATGTTTGACCTTGATTTTTGAAGAAGACCATAATATTATATGAATTGGATCTGAGTAAAGGGGCTATGTTAAATCACCGGCCTCCTCCAGAGCCATCTGGGTCTAGTGACCAGATGTATCGGGACAAGTAAAGATAGTGGATGTGGGGCAATGAGGGTGAAGTGACTTGCCCAAGGTCACATGGCCATCTGAGGCTGGATTCAAACTCCTGACCTGACTTCAAGGCCATCTCCAGTCATCGCAGTCCATTTCTGGTCACTGGATCAGATGGCTCTGGAGGAGAAAGCAAGGCTGGTGACACAGCACAGCATTTCCCTTACTCAAATCCAGTTCACATGCTTGTCATGTTGTCACCTCCCTGACGTGTGGTCTTCTTCGAAAATGAAAACAAACAAACATTACTATTCTCTAGGTTGATGTGCTGAGTCCTGGGGTTACCAAAAAAAAAAAAAAAAAAAAGGTAAAAGATAGTCCCTGCCCTCAAGGAGCTTACAATTGAATGGGAGAGATAATATGCAAAAACAAATTATAGACAGAATAAATAAAAAAATGAATAGAGGGAAGACACTGAAATTAAGAGGAGTTGGGGGAAAGTTTTCTGTAGAGAGTAGGATAGCAGTTGGGACTTGAAGCAGGAAGGTGTGACTTTGGGAAAGTCATTTAACTTCCTGAGGCATCAGTTTCCTCATTTGTAAAGTCAATAGGTTGAGCTTATTTGAGCAGTAAGGGTCCTTCTAGTCCTATATTGATGAGGCCGTGAAGCCATGAACTGGGCTCCTGAGGAACTCTGGGTTTTCATTTCTTTATTTATTCATTCATCTATCTATCTATCTATCTATCTATCTATCTATCTATCTGTCTATCTATCTATCTCTTTGCTTCTTCATTTGTTGGTTTGTTTATTCTTCATTCATTTATTCATTTACTTCTTTGTTCATTTACTCATTTACTTATCTATCTATTTATTTATTTGTTTGCTTGCTGTTTGTTTGTTTGTTTATTTATTTAAAGTAGTGGGGTTAAGTGGCTTGCCCAAGGCCACATAGCTAGGTCATTATTAAGTGTCTGAGGCCAGATTTGAACCCAGGTACTCCTGACTGCAAGGCCGGTGCTCTATCCACTGCACCACCTAGCTGCCCCACAATTCTGGGTTTTCATGGGAGTGTCAAAAATGGTACGGGTTCGAAACTATAACTAAGAGCACAAGGTGGCTTGTGATTAGTGCTAAGGTAGGACACAGGCCTTCAGTGCTTTATGAGATCAGAGGACAGATGCTATGGACTGGGACCCTGTGAGTGGGGATAATCAGGAAAGGTTTTATGAGGGAAACTGAGTTTAGGCAAGCAGACTTTTTTCTTGTCCGTATTTGTGATTTTATTTTTATGGCTTTCCTGCAGAGGGAAGTCCCCCCACCTGCTCATATATTCCTTGACCACTAGCTGCCCCCATCCATGTCTATCTTATCCGGCCACTAGGTCCACTCCTCTCTGGAGGAGAAAGCGAGGCCAGTGACTTAGCACGGCAGCCCCTCACTCAAACACATTTCTCCGTATTTGTCAGCCCCTCCCTGATGTTGTGGTCTTCTTCAAAAAATGAAGGACAAAACTCGATTTCTAAGTACCAGGGTAAAGACAAATGTTTAACCTTGAGGTTCCTGTCCTGGAGAACCTTTCACTCCAGCAGGGGAGATGACTGGTGGCCAGAGGAGGCTGTTAGTGGAGGAAAGTCAGAGGGATGGGGAGTGGAACCATTTTAGGGTAGTAATGGCATTATTAATTTGATTATGTGTGATTGATTATTCCCTCCCCTATCAAATTAGCTATGGCGGACAGTTGTTTTCAAATCTTACAGACTCTGCTGGCAAAAAGGAACATTGGACTCTGGAATCACATAGGACCTTCAGAATCTGCCTACGGGTCCCATCCACTCTTATTTTACAGAGGAGGAAACTGAGGCAAAGTGACCTTGAGTGACTGGTAGTCCTGGGAGCTCCCAGTCTGCAGTGCTGCATATCAAACACCCCTCAGGATGTTGGACACAATGTCCTGGAAGCTCCAAGTGAGGTTAGTGGGGTGATTTTTGACTTTGGTCCTCCCTGAGCATGTCAAGACTGGAAAGGAGGATTTTTTTTGCTTACTCATAATTCAAATACAAACACAGGCTCTGAGCCACACCGCAGTTCAAACCATAAGCGAGAACGAGAGTGTCTGAGCTTAGTGCGCTAGAGAGGAATGGTGGGAATTATTTGGCTTTTCTATTCTATTGGCACTGAGCATCCTGAAGCATGGGGCTTCTTTGTGAGGGTGATTTACGGGCCAGGCCTTCATGCAGCAGGAGCTGTGTCCTTGAGGGAATGAGAGAGAGAGAGAGAGAGAGAGAGAGAGAGAGAGAGAGAGAGAGAGAGAGAATGAGAGAAGAGAAGAGGAGAGAGTGGGGAGAGGGAGAGAGTCAGTGGAGAGGAGAGGAGAGGGGGGGGGGGAGAGAGAGAGAGAGAGAGAGAGAGAGAGAGAGAGAGAGAGAGAGAGAGAGAAACATACCATTTCAGCTATAAATCTGTGGAGGCTGAAGGGAGAGGCCTATGTCTTTGGGATGTCCTTACTGTAATCTGCATACACAAGCACTCCAAATCCTTCAAGGCTCCCTCCATCCTTGCCCCACATCATGCTACTCTGATCCACATGGACACTGCCCAAAACTGAAGGATGATTCCTTTCTCCTTTGGAACTTGATCTGAAAAAGCAGAAAGAGCTCTGGACCTGGAGGTAGAGGACCTGGGATCAAATCATGCCCTTGTCACTCTCTACCTTTGTGACCTTGGTAAAATTACTTCCCAAGCTATTGGACTGAAGCTCTAATCAATTTGGACCCTATGATACTTAATGCTTTACAAGGTTAGGGACAGGCAGATCACAGCCTTCTGGGGCCTCCATTTCTTCTTCTAGAAAATGAGAGGATTTGGATGAGATGACTCTGAGGTGCCCTCCAGGCCTAGGTCTATGGTCCAGTAAACTATCTGTGTGACCACTAGTACATTACATAATTTTCCTGAGACTCAGTTTCCTTATCTGTAAAATGAGGAATGTGGGTTAGACCCCAGAGTTTTCTTCTAGCTCTACAACTTTGATTTTATCCCTGTCTCTGTTTCTCATTTCTCATCTTTCATCTCTCTCTCATCTGTCTTTCTCTTTTCTCTGTCTCTCTGTCTGTCTGACTCTGTCTCTGTCTCACCTATAGATTGTAACACACATTTCATATCTGATTGTATGCTAATTTTTCAAAAGTAGGGTACCATACCTTCCCTCCCTGAAGAGTCTGAAGAATAGGGAGGGTTATTTAGACAGAGAGGCTTCTCATTTATGCCCTCAGAGAATGGGTGGGCAAAGATCTTTCACGTCCATGATCTTACCTGGTATATCAAACTGTGTCCCAGAACAAGAACAAAGGGTGATGGGGGACCTCTGTGGGTCCCACAAATCCTCTCACAAGAGAACCTGAGTGGCAACTTTGGGGAAAACGTGAGTAGGAGTCCCACAGGATGAGCAGACTGGCTGGGGTGGTGGTGGTGATGAATCCCATTGAAGGGGTCTCCTAATGAAGCAATGAAATCATGGATCCATTTGAACATTTGGACATTTTTCAGGCAAGAAAACAGAGTTCCAGAAAGGATGATTGTGTGGCGGCTAGGTGGCACAGGCAGTGGATAGAGCACTGGCCCTGGAGTCAGGAGGAGCTGAGTTCAAATCCAGCCTCAGACACTTAATAATTACCTGTGTGGCCTTGGGCAAGCCACTTAACCCCATTTGCCTTGCAACCCCCCCCCTAAAAAAACAAAACAAGACAAAAAACCAGAAGGGATGATTGTCTTTCAGGGTTGTACAGCAACCGAGACAGAGCTAGGATCTCCTACTGTTAGGCCCAGTGCATTTCAATCACATTCCATGTTGTCTTTTTGGATTTTTGTTCAGTGTTTATTAGATTAATATTGTTTTTGGAAAGTGGAAACTTAGCTGATGTTTCACAAAGTCATTCCTCTTACATGAAAGACAGTTTTTCTTCCAATTGTTAAACAAGCACAGGGTGCAAATGGGTTTTAGGTCTTTGTGGCTTATTTCTTTTCTTCATAAATGGCCTGGAAATGACTTTAGAAGAATATTATACCGACATACTTGTGTTTGTTGTTTTTGAGACTAGATCCATGTCCCTATCTGGGCAGGGAGCACTTGTCAAGGAACTTATTTCTCAACCTTCTCTGTCTCTTGTAATTTTAGACTGTGGCTTGGGGGGAGGCTAAGAAATGAAATGACTTGCCCAGAGTCACACAGCTACTATATGACAGAGGCAAATCTTGAACCTAGGTCTTTCTGCCACTGGAGTCAACTTTCTATCCAATGAGCCAATGTTTTATAGCTATAGAGATAGAGACTGGAGGCAGCTAAGTGGCATAGTGGATAGCGTCCTGGACTTCTTCTTGGAGAGAAGACTTGAGTTCAAAATCAGCTTCAGACACTTACTAGTTGTGTGACCCAGGGTAAACCACTCAACCTCGGGTTGCCTCAGTTTCCTCCACTGTAAAATGGGGATAATAAGAGTATAACTATCCCAGGGTTGTTGCGTGGATCAAATGAGATGATAATTATAAAGCATTTAGTCCATTGCTCAGTTGTGTCCAATTCTTTGTAACCCCATCTGAAGTTCTCTTGGCATAGACACTGGAGTGGTTCACCATTGCCTTCTCCAGCTCATTTTACAGATGAGGAAACTGAGACAAACAGAATTAAGTGACTTACCCAGGATCACCCAGTAGGACTTTCTGGTCCTGAAACCATTTCTTTAATAACTATGCAAGAGAGAAGTTGCTTCTCTAAGCAGGATGTAAAGACATATGGCCATGATTGATTCATTCATGCCACAAGCACTAAGTATGTTTGAGGGAAGAGGCCAGATAGCAAAGTGGATAGAGGGCTGCTCAAGGAGCAAGGAAAGTCTTGATCAAGGTAATATTCTATGAAGAATAAATAAAATAGGGGCAGCTAGGTGGCACAGTGGATAGAGCACTGGCCCTGGAGTCAGGAGGACCTGAGTTCAAATCTGACCTCAGACACTTAATAGTGACCTAGCTGTGTGGCCTTGGGCAAGCCACTTAACCCCATTTGCCTTGAAAAAAACATAAAAAAAAGAATAAATAAAATAGAACCTGCCCTCAAAATGAGTCACATTTACTTGGAGAAGCAATGACAAGATCCCCTTCACCCATTCTCTGTTACATCAAAGTACTCTGCTTACCACTGTTCCCTGTCGGCAACATCCCATTGCTTTCCTCTGTGCCTCCCCAAAGCCTGGGATGTCCACCCTCCTCATTCTCACCTCCCAGATCCCTTCAGAAAGCTGGAATGTTCAATGCCTTCATTTTATAGATGAAGGAATCGAGGTTCAGAGATAGGAAGGTTCTTGCAGAAGGTCATAAGGTAGCTAAGTGCCACTGTGGAGATAATGTTGGAGCTCAAATAAGGAAGACCTGAATTAAAATTCAGACATTTACTAGCTGTGTGACCCTGAATGAGATACTCAAACTCTCAGACTCAGTTTCCTCATCTGTAAAACGGGAATGATAAATAGTATCTACCTCCCAGAGTGGTGAGAATAGAATGACATATTTGTAAAGCACTTTGAAAACCCCAAAGTACCATATTATTATTATGTTTGCTGTTATTATTATTATTAAAAACACAGCTCAGGTGCTGCTTCCTATACAAAATTCCTTCCGAATCTCGTTATAAATGATCTCCCCCAAAATATGATTACTTGTGTGTATCTTACATGCGATATAGTCTTAGCCCTGGTACATCTTGCCTCTGACACTTGCCTGGTTATATTTTTGGGACCACTTTGCTTCTCTGGCTCAGTTTCCTTCTCTGTAAAATGAGAACCCTGGACTAGGGGATCTTGGGATCTTCCCTAGCACCTAGGATGTCCTTCTTGGGCCTCCCACTTCTCCCAATTCAAAGTAAGCCAATCGAGGGCAGGGCCAGCACCCAACAGAGGGCCTGGGTCAAGGAGCGATAAAACTCATTGAACTGAGTTGAATTAGTGGGATTAGAAAGGACTTCCTGTTGGAGATGGTGGATGAGCCAGGGATTCTGAGAGTCAGAAGAGAGGAGGAAAGACTAGAATGCATGGGGACACACAGTGGCAGAGTGTGCAAAGGGAGACAGAAGACCACGTGTGAGAAACAACAGCATCTACCTCTTGTGTTTGCATTTTTTTCTTTCTCTCTCTTTTTTTCAATGCAATGGGGTTAGTGACTTGCCTAAGGTCACACAGCCAGGCAATTATTAAGTGTCTGAGGATGGATTTGAACTCAGGTCCTCCTGATTCCAGGTGCTCTATCCACTGTGCCACCTAGTTGCCCCTTGTATTTATATTAAAAACTGAGTCCCCCCTCATTGTATCTAGGATAGTTGGTACTCAATACATAAACTGAACTAAAAATAGGTGGTTCTCATGTGCCAGTCTTTTAGGTGGACTCTTTGCCTTCATTCTCTCCCCCCACACACTCTATAGTTATGAGGTGTTCATACGTGTGCAACATTGAGTCTGTGTAGACACGAGCTCCATTGCCCTGTGTCACATTTTCTCTGAACCTCTTCTCTTTTTCCATCTTCTATCCCAAGAGCAGGACAGGGCAGGGCAATGCCCAGACGTGATATTTCAGGGGTCCTTTTCTGCCTTGACATTTTCCTCTGCCTTTGATGCTTCTCTGCTTTGATCAAGACAGTCAATCAACAAACCTTTGCCGAGGACTGACTAGGTTCCAGACTGCTATGTACTGGATATACGAGGACAAGAATGAATTTGTTCTTGTCCTCAAGGAGCTTCTATTCTAATGAGGGAGATGAACTAGATGGACATTACGGGAAGGGACAAGATACATCTAGAATCTATGGAAGATAATTTTAGGGAAGAAGATTCTAGTAGATGGAAAGTAAGAAGCTGGGGCAGGGAATGGCTCTAGCAAAAGGTAATCCAGATCCTCTTCTTTTCAGGTCTAAAATCCTGTACAAACTCTAAGGCAAAGAACTGAGCTATGGAATCACTCCCTGGGTGTGACTAATGGAATTTCTCTCCTAGGGCAATGGCATGAAGTGAGCTCAAGTCCATCTTTGGGTCCAGGGTTGATTCTATACCAGATTTCCGTTTAGATCTTAATTTTGACATCTCCTATGGGATTTTTGCTTAATTTCCAAACCAGGGGAAGAGAGAATGCCAGTTCTGATCTCTGTTATCTTCTACTTTTCTTCAGAGAATTCAGACCTTAACCATCCCTGCTTGGGACCAGTGGAGGATGGTCAAATCCTTCTGCAGGTGCCCAGCAAACAGCCGTGGAAGGAGCCAGACTTGGGTCGGCAGATAGTGGTATTAAATTAAAGATCAATGGGGCATCCAGGTGGCTGGGCTACTGTTGCTGTTTCAAATGACCTGCTGCGGTGTTGGGGATAAACTGATTTCAGATTAACAAGGTTTCACTGCATGGAATCATTTCTTGGATGGAAGAGAGCCTGAGAAAAAGCAGAGTGGAAACCAAGGGACTCATATTTCTTCTATTTTCTTGCAGAATGAAATCAGGAGGAGGCTCTAACATTCTTTGTTTCTGGGAAAAGATCAGCTTGTACTCAGAGGGAAAGGAGATGAGCCCTGTTTTTGCCTATATGGCACCTGCATCACCACCTGAGGCTCATATAGAACATAGGTATGGTAGACCATAGTCTGCCTCTGATACCTGGCTGCCCTTGGGGAAGTCACTTTATCTTTTCCAGTTTCTTCTATAAAATGAGGAGCTTGGGTTCGATGGTATCCGAGACCCCTTTCTAGTTCTACTGGGATGCTAGTCACTTACTGGTTCTGTGCCTCAGTTTCCTCATCTGGGTTAGACTAGATGACCCTTGATGTCCCTTTCAGCTCTAGAACCGTGTGTGATTCTACAGGATCTGACATCTGCTTGTAGTTTCTCTCAAGGATTTAGGAGTCCCATGAAAAATAAATGATGATGATGATTATGAATAATAATATAATGAAATGAATCTCATAAAATCACTATGTGAAGGAAAATAAATGTTTATCGGCTTGATCAGTTTACTAATGAATCAGGTCTCTTTCTCTTTGGGGTGCAGGGGTCTAGAATGGTGCATCTTGTCCCTCTGTGTATTATCTGAAGCTTTTCTCTCCTCCCCACCCCCATTCTTTCCACACAGACAAAATTGGACCATGACAATTCCTTGGTTCTGGATTCTTAATGATTCCCAATCATCTCATTAAACAATTACCTGCAATCAGCCTGGAGAAGAACATCAATCTAAGCTTCAGTGAAGGCTTGTGGGGAGGGGGGAAGGGTAATTTCCTAAGCTGTATATGGGGATAAGAATGCCCCATCTGGGACTTTCTCCTGCCAGGTATCATCTTCATCATCACCATGAAATATTATTATAATAACAACTCACATTTATCTAGTGTTCTACAGTTTAAAAAGGTCTTCCTTCACAGAAACCCTGGGGAGGTAGGGAATGAACATACACAAGTAAGGGCAGCTAGCTGGCAAAGTAGATAGAGTACTAGGCCTGTAGTCAGGAAGACCTGAGTTCAAGTCTGAATCCAGCCACTTACTAGCTATGTGACCCTGGATAAGTCCTTTTACTCTGCCTCAGTTTCCTCCTTTATAAAATGTCCTGGAGAAGGAAATGGTAAACTCCTCCAGCATCTTTGCCCCCAAAAAACCCTCATATGGGGTCAGGAATATTGGACACGATAACTGAACAGCAACAACAATGGCAAGAGTTGAAATAGAAAATGCTATTATTACACAAGGGAAAGTAAGGTATGATGCCTTCCTTCAAGTGGTCTAAGATCATGAGCCAACTCCTTTCTTTTATAGATGAGGAAATGGAGAGCTAGAGAAATGAAGGGGCTTAAAATTGTTGTTCAGTCATTTTTCAGTTGGGGCCAACTCTTTGTGATCCTTGTGGGGTTTTCTCGGTAAAGATGCTGGAGGGGTTTGCCATTCCTTCTCCAGCTCATTTTACAGAGGAGGAAACTGAGGCAAACAGAGTGAAGTGACTTGCCCAGAGTCACACAGCTAGTGAGTGCCTGAGACTGGATTTGAACCCAAGCTTTCTGGGTTTCACTCTAGGCCTGTTCCAACTGCTAGGGTAGCTAGGTTGTGCCAGTCATAGAGGGCCAGGCCCAGTCTCCTCACTTTATAGATGAGAAATCTCAGTCCTACAAGTAGTGTCAGAGGTGGGATTTTAAATCAATGGGCATCTCTGTCTGCTCTATCTTAGTGGGGGGATATGAGAAGTATCTGCAAGTAAGCATAATTTGGGTTAGATTTGCCCTGGTATACAGAAAGAGCACAAACCAAGTGGAGGGAAAAATCACTTACAGTTGTGCGAATCATGGAGCAGGCAGCAGGAAGCTGGGTACATTGATGGGTACATTGCCCACCACCTGGAGCTTGACCGAGACCAAGCATTGCAGACAAAGGGGAAAAACCACGAACAAATAAATACCAGGAGCCTGGGGACTGCAGCGGAATTGGAGTCAGACGATACAGGTTCAAGAATGGGCCCTCCTATCGACTAGTTGTAGAACCCTGGACAAGGACCTTAACCTGTCTGGGTTTCACGGTTCTCATTGGTAAAAGAGACATTTGGACTAGTCTCCCCTCCCCAACCAGTCTCCTCCCTCTCCAATTCATCCTGCTCAACCTGCCAAAGGAATCCTCCTGAAATGCAGGGCTGATTATGTCCCCCTCTGCTCCAGAAGACTTAGTGGCTGCCCATTTCCACCTTTTGGGATGGGACTTCCCAACCTTGTGTACCATGGGCCTCTTGGCAGTCTGAATGCTATGATGCTCTTCTCAGAATACTGTTTTTAATACATAAAATAGAATACAAACAATTGCAAAGGAAACTAAGAATATTGAAACATAGTTACCAAAACATTTTTAAAAACAAGTTTAAGAACTATAGCTTGATTTAACGTAAAGTCCAACCTCTTCTGTTTGGCATTTACAGAACTGCACCAATAGGGATGGTCTGTCTTTCCAGGTGGATTACACATTTCTCCATCTATAATCTGCACGTCAGCAAAAGGTTTAACTTACTATTCTTTTACGTGGTGTGTTATGCCCCTGTCTCCTTTTGTTTCTGGGGTGCAAATTTAGAGACTCCACCCCATGCACTATGTGGGCCTGGTCCATGGTAGAGCATCCTGAGCTCCTATTGGTCTGATCAAGCACAGTCCAATATACTGTCGCCTGTCTCTAACATGGCGATGATCTTTCATAAAAGAAAAGGACAAGATCAACTGATATTGTGTTTGAACAAGTTGTCTCCCAAGATTAAATGCAAAAAAAAGACTAAAAAGCTCTTTCCCTACTTCTGCCTCTCAAAATTCTTGACTTCCTTCAGTTACCATTTCCTTGCAAAAGCCTTTCTTGATTGTTAATGTCCCTCTCCCTGCAAATCTCAGTGTAATTATTTTTATGTATATCCTCTGTTTACTCCGCTGTAAGCATTTTATCTTGTCTCATTCCAAAGTTAGCTCCTTCACCACAGGGACAGAATCATTTTTATATTTATATTTTATTGCCTGGCTCAAAATAAATGCTGGTTGATTGGTTGGAGGATCTTGGAAAGAGTCTGGAGGAAGAAGAGGAGCAAGACTATTTAGAGAAGGACTAGTTGAAGGATCAGAACCATCAGCGAGAAGCATTCCATTAACATATTATCAGTTTATTTTCAGTGAGGAACCCTTGGGCTCCCCCTGGGTAAGGGCAGGGTCTTTCACTTCTTATTTTTCTTGCTTGTATAGCCAGATATCTATCATCCATGTGAAAATTTCCTGTAGGCTAGAAGTCATGGGCAACTGAGCTTGGACTAAGGCATTTCTTTGAAAAGCTTTGGAAATGTGGACCAAGCATAACTGATGTCTCAATCTCCCTCTCCCCTGAACATTGCACTGTCAAAGCATCCCTCACGGCAACTTATTCATATGGAGCAGATGCTGTGTTTTCTCTTAAAATCCCTTTTTTTCCCCTCAAAGGCAAAATCTCAACTATATGAAGTACCCATGAGGGAGAAATCAGTCTTAGTGGCACTGGGGAGAAATCAAGAGCATCCCTAGGAAGCCTTGCCTTCTTGCCTTCTGTACAGAACAGGGATTGACTTATTAAATTAGTTTTGCAGAGAGTAGCTTTTGAATCAATAGGTAAGCAAACATATATTAAGCTCCAACTCTATCTGATGCAGAGCCTTAGATGCTAGGGACACAAATATGAAACAGCCTCTACCCTCAAGGAGCTTCCATTCTAATGGAACATTGGTTATTTTTGAAAGAGTTCTTGGAAAGGAGAGCTGGATCCCATGGCCTGGGATTCTACAAGAGAGAACAATTCAAGAGGAATGGGTACTCTCAAGGAGAAGATTTTGAAGACATAAATACAAATCATTTCCCTAAGGAAGAGAAGGAGAAAAAAGCCTCAAAAGATGGAGGTGTCTATACATTGAACTCACTGATGGGCTCAGGTTTTCAAAGACATATATAGAAGATAACAAGGGAATAGAACCAAGAATAAATTTTAAAAGATGGACCATTCCTGTTAAGAATGATTTCAAGAAGGCTAAAACATAGAATGAGCTAGGCAGGAAATAAACAGAGAGCGAGTTACAGAGGAGGCAAGAGGAGACTTAAGGAAAAAAGGATAACATTATTTTGGGGGGAGCAAGGAGGAATAACGAAAAGAGACAGTGGAGAGAAGCCACAGCTATTCAATTCCCCTTTGTTTCTCTTTTATTAACCAGAGAAAACCTCTGGCCAGGAAAGGATGGATCAAAAATGTTTCACAGGAAATTCAAGTTCATGAGTGAAAGATGGTAAGAAAACTTCTGCATATCCTTAATAAACACACCCCAAAGTATGAAATATATAGATTTCTTGATCATGGATCTCTGAAAAAATCATGAAGAATAGGAGAGGGATGAGAGGAAAGGCTAAGCTAAATGTGCAAGTTTTTGGAAGGGAAAGGAGATGGACCAGTGCCTACAAAGTAGGGGATTAATAGATATCTGTTGACTTTAATTCTTCAAACAATAGGCTGGGGAGCTCGATTTTGCTGCTTGCCAAAGTTCTGGAATGTATTATTAGGTATTAGTTCAAGAGTATGGAATGAGAGGCCAAGGACTTGCCGACTACACAGAAGCCACATGGCTGTACAGCCTGCATACTTTCTCTGAAAACGATTTGGAAGGCTTTGGATGAGGCAAGCACAAAATAACATGACCAAAAAAAGAAATTAATATTTTTAATGGACTGGTAGCATCTCCTTACTTATGTATGAGTCATTCCTCTATTAGTTCTCTATGAGCCAGGGGCCCACGGACATGGCAGATCAAAGATCATAATGAAGACAAAGCTAGGAGAGAGGACAAAAAGCACAACAAAACAAAACTTAGGGGTGGCTAGGTGGCACAGTGGATAAAGCACCAGCCTTGGAGTCAGGAGTACTTGGGTTCAACTCTGGTCTCAGACATTTAATAATGACCTAGCTGTGTGGCCTTGGGCAAGTCACTTAACCCCATTTGCCTTGAAAAAAACCTAAAAACAAAACAAAACAAAGCAAAACTTGGTAAACAATGAAAACAACTCCGACTTAATGTTTTTTTAAAGAAATTACTGGCACATCCCCCCCTCAGAGAAATGGGTGGAGAAAAGGATGTTATACATAAACATATAAATACATGTGTCCAGACAAAACACATATGTATAGGTATCTATGTACATGCTATATTATGCATGTAATATGTTTACATACATATTGCCAGAAGAAAGAGACCCAATGGGGCTCAAGGATTATTTTAATCAGCCAACTCCTGATCTACTTGCCAAGCAAAGAAATAAAGCAGCGAAAGATAATGTCAGTTTAGCATATATATTGTTTGTAAAATCTTCTGGAGAAGGATAGAAGATTATGAGTAATATCCATTAAATGTAACACTTAGAAGCAGCGGAGGGAGAGACCAGGCTACCAAAAGGAAGTGAAGTGACCTAAATCATAATAGTCATAATAATAACCACCATTAAATAGCCCTTTAAGTTTTGTAGTGCCCTTTACAACTAGTATCTCATTTTATTTTCACAGCAATCCTGATGGGTAGGTGCTATTGTTAATGTCATTTTCCTGAGGTGGAAATTGAGGCAAACAGAGGTCAAATCACTTACTCAGGACCCCACCTTTGGTAAGTGTCTGAGGCTAGATTCGAAGTCAGGTAATTAATAATAATAGATGATATCTATATAGCATTTACTACGTGCCAGGCTAGACATTTGACAATTAGTACCTCATTTGACTATCACAACAACTCTTGAGAGGTAGTTGCTATCATTATTACCATTTTACAGAGGAGAAAACTGAGGTGAACAGAGGTTAAGTGACTTTCCTGAGGTTACACAGTAAGATTTGAATTCTGATCTTCCTCACTCTAAGTCTGATGCTCTGTCTACTCTACCATCTCTCTATAACGTAAGAATGACACTGGAAAATCATCAAGTAGACAATATAAGAGTTTTCTGAATTTTTATAGCAAGCTCTTTCCATCATCGAGGGTAGCGAAACTGCCACATCTGGACTCCAACATTAGAGCCCTGCTTGTTTTTCTAGAGAAAATAGAAATGGTGTATAAGAACACAAGATGAGGAAGTAGCTGTATAAGACTAGGTACATGTGGAGATCTGTGAAGAAGATAGCATGATTTTAATTTGATACATCAATTCTTAAGGTGTAGGTATAGGAAAGGCACAGGAAACATCTCAGATAGTATTACCACTCCTGCCTCAAGGCCACCAAGAGGATATTTTTAGCGGCTGACCTGCCCCAAATACATACTCTCCCAGCTACATAGAATTTTTGTGGCACATATATTAAGGACATCCTTGGTCAGAGTGTTGGAAGGAAATAGGCAAACTTTCAAAAGTAATCTATAATTGATCAGATTTTTTGCCATTGTATGACTGAATGACAGATACAAAGAGAATTCTCTTCTTCTTGATTGTTTACTAGAGAAACATATTTAATTCAATAGACTAACCCCCCATTTTAAATACTGTTCCCTCGAATTATTTTATATATATACACACACACATATATGTCAATAGGTTGAAATTAAACAAGAGTCTTGGAAAGACACAACAGAGACAATGTTGTTCAATGATCCCTCTGATCCTTCACCAACAAAGTATAAGTGGACACGTAAGGCCGCCTCACTGTCACTGAAGAGACCCTGTGTGAAATCTAAGGAAAAGAAGGATTTCCACAGATGATGAGACAACCAGATGCCTTGTTTGTGCTGATGGCATAAGCGCTAGAACATGGCAGAGCCTTTTAGGCAGATCAGAAATCATTTGCAAGAGTTTGCCAAGCTATTCACAGAGGAGAAGCTAAGTTGATGAGGCACGCTTACCATCAAGGTTCAGATATGCATGTAAACTCTTCTGGAGAAGGATAGAAGACAATTACGTAACACTTAGAAGCAGCAGAGGGAGATACCAGGCTACCAAAAAAGATGTAAACTGACCTAAATCATAATAGTCCTAACATAACTAACAGAACTGTTTTGAATTTCTGAATTTTGAATTTTTGAATTTTTCTTAGATTCACACTAACTATTGGTGACCAGGAAATTGAATTGGAATGGAGATGCCGTTGAAAATTGTGTCAGTTTTTGAATGACATCAAATGCCCTCAAAAGTTTAGTTTTTTATTCTATTATTCTCTGGGTGTCTATATGACTTGTGATTCTGATGGTACATGGTCCTGAAAATCTAAAAGCTCAATGGTGCAAAAGGCAATGGCAAGGAATCGGTGGACATATTCAAGCTACCATAAGTGAATGATGATGGAGAAATGGTGTTAAAAAGAGATGTCAAATTTGTAGTCCTTCACATGTCACTGCAAGCAAATTTAAATTTTGGGATATATTTAACAAAATAAATAAAAATATAACATAACATAAATAACATTATATTTTAAAATGTAAGTCAATTTGCTGCCTTCAGGGATTTTTAAGTACATTTTAGAGCCCCTGGTTTCTATTTGAGTTTGACCCCACTGGTATGAAGGATGAATCTAAATAAAAGATGGGCTGTCCACATGGTGAGAATAAGGATTAATAGAATAATAGACCAAGTATCCAGCTTCAATGATATCCTTGTGGTATCAAAATAGGTTGTCAAGAATCCTGGCATAAAGAGTAGATCTCCAGAGCTGTGTGGCACTAGATTCTCTCTAGATCTCAGTTTTTCCACTTCTAATAATGGGGGAATTGAACAAGATAATCCAGTCCATTCCAGCTATATAATTTTATGTTAAAGTAATTTTGCATACATGGTGGAAATAGATGTAGGATTAATACAATTGTAAGTGTGTAGATTAAAATAATGTTTAACTTTGAAAAAATGGGCAGATATGGAAAGAGGTTAGAACAAGATGGGCAGATACAGGCTGCAATCTATCATTGGAAGTTATACCTATCTACAGCAAGGAGATCACAACTCTGTGTGAGTGTTGGAGGTTTGTTAAGTGGATAGATTGCACACACTTCTAAAGGGGATCACAATGAGCCAGCAGAAATGCATTAAGCCAAGCTGGAGTAATGTCGTCATCATCATCATCATCATCATCATCATCATCATCATCATCATCATCATCATCATCACCTATTCTTCCTCTTTCTCCTTCTCCACCCCTGCTCCTCCTTCACCTTTTCCTCCTCTTTCTCCATTTCCATTTCTTTCTCCTCCTCCTCCTTTTGATCAGGTGGCTAGATTGGCGGAAGGGAATCCCCTTGAATTTTTGGAGGCATTTAACAATACCTCTTATGATGTCTTTCCGAATAAGGTGTAAAGATAGTGCAGTTAAGTGGATTTGGAAACTGGTTGAATAACTAAATCCAAAGAGTTGTGATATTAATTGGGAAGGAAGTTGCTAGAGGAATGAGTATCTCATGGCCTGGTTGGTCCAACATTTTAATGAATGATTTTGATGAAGATATAGATGGCACATGAATCAAATCTTTGGATAAGTCCTTTTTTGGAATCCAATTAGCTAGTTATCTGGAGTGGCATCTTTTTTTAAAAAAAGAAATATTTTAATTGTGTCTATTTCCTCATTACTTTCCATAAAATACTGCTCCATCTCCTTCACAGGAACAATTTTATTGGCCTTTTCTCACTAATAGTAACTGCTGATATTAGCCCTTTAGATATTTTATCCTAGAATTATAGGTGGAAAGAAACTTACAGACCCTTAGAGTCTAATCCTTTCATTTTAAAGGTGAGGGAATTGAGGCTATAGAGATTAAGGGACTTGCCCAAGGTCACATAGTTTTAATTAGGCAGGATTTGAATTTAAGTCTTCCTGAATCTAAGTCTAGTGCTTCATTAATTGTTCTGGGAATAATACAGAAGCACAATAGTTCCTCAGTTTTATTGACTATACCTTCTTGGAGCTTTTCTTTGCTACTGCAGCCATCTCAAATTCTCTCATCCTAAGGGAAGACATTAAGGGATTGGAGTCATTTTAAGTTGAGGCATCCTAAAAAAAAAAGCCTTCCTTTAGAAAGGGGAATGAATTGGAATTATGATATTAATAATATCTTAATGAATAATGAAGGATGATAATATAAGAAGAATAAGAATTCTTGATTTGCTCTCACAACAACCCTGAAAGGTAGATGCTGAGTATCCCGATTTTTTTGTTGTTCAGTATTTTCAGTTGCATTTGGTTCTGTGACCACCTTTGGGATTTTCTTTGCAAAGATACTGGTGTTATTTGTCATTTCCTTCTCCAGATCATTTCATAGATGAGAAACTCACGTAAACAGAGTGAAGTGACTTGTCCAGGGTCATATAGCTAGTAAGTGTCTGAATCTCAATTTTTAGCTCATAAAGATGAATTGTCCTGATTCCAAGTTTAGTGCTCTATCCACTGCACCACCTAGCTGCCTTATCCCCATTTTACATGAGAGGAAACTGAGGCACATAAAAATGAAGTAACTTGTTTAGTGTCCCACAAGTAATAAGTCTCTAAGTCTGGGTGTGAGGAAAGGTCTTCCTGACTTCAGCTTGTGTTCTAACACCTAACTATCTCCATTGTTCCCATTAAGTATTCAATGAATTTAAAAGGTGCCAGATCATCTGGGGCTGGTGGCTGTATGGATTACTGGCCTGCCAGCTCTTCTGAAATTCAACTAATGATGGTGAATAGGATTGTACAATTTTTACTTAATTGTTGGGTCATTCCTGTTTGGCATACACATAGGAGTGTGTGTGTGTGTGTGTGTGTGTGTGTGTGTGTGTGTGTTTATGAAAAGATATATGGGAGAGAAATCTTCCAGCCAGTGAAGCTTAAGGTAACTAGAAGAGGCAGGAAAATAGTGCAAGGATAACAGTAGTCAGTGGATCTGGGCTTAATCCATCCCTCTGGTACTATCTGTGGGAACTTAGATAAGTTAAGTGACTCAGTTTCCTTATCTGTAAAATGAGGGAGTGGTATTAGATGATTTCAGAGTTCCCTTCCATCTCTAATTGAATGCCTTTATGAGAATCACCATATTCATCTACAAAATTGACTTCAAATCAACCTTCTTCCCCTTGTACTTTTCCCAGCAGGTTTCACAGATGGTCAGTTTATAGGTTTGTAAGTTGTGAGAGAAAGAATTCATTTGGACCCACACTCTATTCCAGATAGTATCAATAAATTTGATATAATTCCAGAGGGGGAGTGAATATAAGCTCTGTACATTTGGTCCCAGAGCTGTGCAGATGGTCAGATCGCTTGCAAAATCATAAGAAGTTAGCTGGAGTCCCTCCATCCTTGTTTTACCTTGTCTTGGTGATGAAGTCCAGGGTGATAGAGAAGACTCGGCTACATGGAAAATCCTCTAATTCATTTTTGAACCTTCAGGCCATTCTTTCTTGTTCATGAACAAGTGACATATTATGACCATAGTCAGCATGTCTGGCTGGTACCATCTCTTTCTGCCTAACTTAAGAAGGTGCAGATACATCTTATGACCATCTAGTCAGTGAAAATATTTTTTCTTGCCCAACCCATGACCCTGTTGACATATTGTTGTGCTTATTCTGGATTATTCTAGCCTAGGCAACATAAAACACCCAATAATATTGCTCTCTATGTGTAAATACCAGCTTCTGTATAAGTAGGACCTTGGAAGGACAGGATGTCTCAGATCATGAGGAAGATCTGAAGTCTACTTCATTTGAATGGACCAAGTACCTTTGGTTCAGAACTCTGACTCAGTCTTTTTTATTGTAGGTGGGACAATTTTATTCACCATAGTTAGATAGTGGGAGAAAGAGTATAAATATATCAAATTTTCACCTAATCAAAGGTTAAACTTTTCTTTCTAGTTCCCAAAGGGTGACATTTATGATTCTAGGTACCTGAAATGTGACTTAGCTTCCTGACTTACTATAATGGTATAGTGAAAAAGCCTAAGGAAAATAGGGATTTGACTCTCAGTACTAGTATACTTGTGTGTACTGGACTCATTGGTTAGATGCCCCAAATGGTATGAATACTATAAGAGGTATCCAATGACATTTGGGTAATGGCATGCAATCTTGGATCCCTTCTTGAAATACTACATGATCTAGTTTTTGCATCTGTTGCATCTATAGAGATTTCCATGTTGCTGGTTTGATAGATGTTAGGAAGATTAGCCTATTATAAGTATGTATCATCATTCTCACCATCATCATTTCGAGAGAGGGTGATAAATCAACTGCCCAGTGACTCAGTTTATTACCACTGCACATAATAAATAATTAATAAATTCTCTTTCACTCATTCATTCACTTATTCATTCCTTTTCTTTTTTTAATTCTCTTTTATTGTGAATTTTATAATCATCAACAATAAAACCTTTCAATATACTAAAAAGATTAGGAAAGAATTGTATAAGAAATTAAAAAGCCAAAGGAAATGAACAGGCAGTTTTCAGATGAAGAAACTAAAGTTATATATAGATAAATGAAAAAATATTCCAGATCATTATTGATTGGAGAAATGTAAAGTAAAACAACATGAGGTACCACCTCAGACCTACCAGATTTGACTAAGATAACAAAAAAGTTAAATGATCAATGTCGGATAGAATGTAGGAAAATTGGGACATTCACGAATTGTTGGTGGAGTTGTGAACTAATCCAATCATTCTGGAAAGCAATCTGGAATTATATCCAATAAAACTGATCATAGCCTTTGACCCAGCAATACCAATACTAGGCCTATGTTCAAAAGAAATTATAAAACATGGGAAAAGTCTCACATATTCAAAAATATTTATAGCAGTTCTTTTTGAAGTGGCAAAGAATTGGAAATTGAGGGAATGTCCATTAATTGGGGAGTGATTGAACAAGTTATGGTATATGAATGCTATAGAGTGTCCCTGTTCTATCAGAAATAATGAGTGGTGGGACCTTTAGAGAAGCATGGGAAGAATTACATGAGCTGTTGCTGAATGAAGGGAGCAGAACCAAGGGAACACTATACACAGTAACAACAATATTGTGAGAAGATCAACTATGATGGACATAGCTCCTCTCAGCAGTTCAGAGATCAAGGACAACCCTGAGAGACATGCTATGGACAATGCCTAACACATTCAGGGAAAAACCCCACAGAATCTGAATGTAAACTCTGTTCACTTTTTAAAAATTTCTCTTACATTTTTCCTTCCTTTCTCTTGGTTTCTTTCTTTCCCCTAAGTTTCAACTTCTCATACTCAAAATGATTAATATGTAAATATGCTAAACACAAATGTACAAGGACAACTTTTATCAGACATTTTGCTGTCATGGGAGGGGGTAGTAAAGGGAGGATGATAGAAAAATGTGTAACTCATAAATTTACCAATGGATAAATGTTAAAAATCTACTGCAGCATATAATTGGGAAATAAAATAAAACTTACATTAAAACATGAAATAATTTCTTTTAAAAGAAAATTTATGTGTTTACATAGGGAAATCTATTAAGTAAATAACAAAATTGTTTTGTCAGTAGCCCCTTTGGCACTTTTTTTTCCCTGTCTAAAGAAAAGCTACTTTATACATGCTCTTTTGGGTTCTATCACTACTCATTAACCTCTCTCAGAATAGAAATCCTCTTGTGTAACAAATATGTATAATTTTGTAGAACAAATAAAGATGTTGGCCATGGCTGAGGATGTACATCTCCATGCTTCCTGTGAGTTATTGCTCATAAGTGTTCTTGTGTGCTGAAAGAAAATAACTAAACATCTTTTAAAAATTAGTTTCTGCACCAGGCAGGTCAGAAGAATTTACTGTTTGCTAATCTTCAGTGTAGGAGGATGAGGGAGAGAGTTTATCCATTTCTTGCTTCTGTTTTCTTCTCTTATCACTTCTTGTCCCCCTCCCCATTCATTATTTCAATTAGAAATCCTAAACTTTCAGCTCTTCTCTCCCATACATCCAAACACTCCTTCTTTTCTATCCTAATCTTATTTGTAGAAGTTTTAGGGAGACAAAATTGTTTTTATTCAAAGAAAACCTCTGAATTCTATGATACAAAAATAGTCCTTAAAGCAAAAACAGAAAGGGATAAAGCAAAGAAAGAGAATAGAGACCGGCACCACTAATCAAAATTGATAAAAAAAAATTTTTAAGTAATATCTTGATGTAACTGGGCTCACAAACTAAACTGGGTAGAAAAAGCCAATCTGGAGGGGGGGAAGGGAAATCCTTTTTTGAAAAAATTATTTTTATTTAAGGCAATGGGGTTAAGTGATTAGGCAATTAAATGTCTGAGGCCGGATGTGAACTCAGGGGAGATATCCCTTTATTGCATGCTGTGTATAGAATATAGCCCCAAATTGGTGGTAAGAATTCAGCACCATTCAATAGAGGACATCCCTTTTGTTGAGAGCTGTGTTAAATTGACAGAAATATCATTCTGATATATAAAATCTTGCTATCAAATTGGTTTTATATCAGGAATACAAAAAATGCTTCAATGTTTAGAAAACTATGAACAATTAAAAATATTGAAAACCAAACCATTCTATCACATTTACACTATTCCAAACTGTAATTGGCTCTCTCATAAAACAATTTGATTTTCCCCTCCTTCCAGCAGAAATTGAAAGGCCATTTATTGGGAACTTTTGTTAGCTTCTAGGTTGCACAAAATACCCACTGAAATGATTTTTGATTTTGAGATTTCTGCCATTCTAATTTCGAGGGATAGAACAGACATCTGGTTTAAATAAATGATATAGGCCAAGCACTATAGTAGGCACATCTTGGTAATACTTAACCAATGGACTAAGAGTCAGAGTATGGTTTATCAAAAGGAGCAATGTTTGACTACTGCTAGTCATGCTTGATGTTAGAATGTTATTTCTAGACCCAAATTGTTAAGTAAGGGAAATTTGTCCTGGGTGACCTTCCCATATGAATATAATCTTCCTTCAATCATATCTCAAAAGATAACCATCCCAGCTATCTTTTTTGTTCTCTCACATTAGCCTATCTTCTGTAGGTAGTATTTCAAGCTCTAGATGTTCCTTGAACATCCTCCCACCTCCCCATACTGAAAAGATAAACAAACAAACAAAAAAAACTCTTTCCTGCATCTCAGTCACTTCAGACTCTGCTTTCCTTGGACAGTTTGCTAATATGGCAAACTCCTCCATGTTAATGTTGCTAATGCATTTCCCCCGATCAATCCATGTGCATATTAGTAGCATCTTTCTGGAGGCCACAGCCCATCCCAAGGGAGTGATAGAAATTGGGTGGAAATTGCAGGCTCTTTAGTGGCTGGTAATGGATGCATTTTGGTCAGGGAGGTCAATCACTCAATCAACCATCATTTATTAAATACCTACTTTGTGACCTTATTGGGACTCAGTTTCTTCATCTGTACAATGAAGGATTTGGATTAGATGACCTTTGAACTTCCTTCTGGTTTTAGATCTGGGAATCTATACTCCCTTGTTCTCCAATGACTGGATCCATTCCTGTGGTGATGATAAAGAATGTCTTCCCAGGAAGTGAATAAAGACTTCTCCTGCAAGCCCAGAATGGTAAAGCTAGATTTGGTATCCTAGCACTTGGATCAAGAGTCTTCAGTGGTTTTGAGCCAATATGGCTATGGACCAACCTACAAAACTGCCTGAGATAGACTCTCCCCCAAGACACCACAGAATCTGTTTTGTCCCCTTGGGGAGACCCCACAGCTTCTATTTCACAGATATATAAGTATATATTGGTTCACATGAGTGTGTGTTATTCAAAGCTTTGCAGTTATGTTTTTTTTTTCATTCTTCAGTTCAGTATCACAAATTGACTCCAGATGCTCTTCCTGCAGGCAGCTGTTTTACATTTGAAAACACTGAATGGTGGGGCTAATTGATGGTCAAAAAATCTCTGGCCAGAAAGTAGAGTCAATTCATTATAATTACAATTCAAACAGAGACACATCAGAGCAGAACACACACAAACTCATCCATGTTCAGGCTTTCTAGTTTCCTGGTATGTTTGTCTGGATGGTGTGTTGATGTTGGTAGGAGAACTGCTTCCTACAGGGAGATCTCATCTCCTACCTGATCTCACTTCCCACCCTCGGGTGTTAGACTTCTCTCTGGAAATTATTTGGCATATATCTTAGGCTTAATTTTCTAGGAACATGATGTATGTTTCTCTCTCTCTCTCTCTCTCTCTCTCTCTCTCTCTCTCTCTCTCTCTCACACACACACACACACACACACACACACACACATTTTTTTTTTTTTGCAAAGCAAAGGCATTAAATGATTTGTCCAAGGTATCACACAGCTAGGTAATTACAAAATATCTGAGGTCAGATTTAAACTCAGGTCCTCCTTACTCCAGGGTCAGTGCTCTATTCACTCTACCACCTAGCTGCCCTCCATGGTCTTTTTTTTAATAGGATATAAGCTCAGAGACTTTGGTTTTTGTCTTTGTATTCCTAGTTCTCAGAACCATTCTTTTTTTTTTTTTTTTTTTTTTTGCAAGGCAGTGGGGTTAAGTGGCTTGCCCAAGGCCACACAGCTGGGTAAATATTAAATGTCTGAGATCAGATTTGAACTCAGGTCCTCCTGACTCCAGGCTCCGTGCTCTATGCACTGCGCCACCTAGCCACCCCCTCTCAGAACCATTCTTGTCATAGATTAGGAACCTGAATTATGGTATCATTTTCCTGCAAGGAATATTTTCTATCCTTATTCATATTCTACCCAACCTTCTAGATCTATCCAATGGCTCTCTCCTCCATTAAGCCTTCCATGACTTTTCAAAGTGACAGAGATTTTCTCCTTCTCTGATCCCACATATCCCACAGAGTAAAAAAAATTGATTGATGAGGCAGAATAAATGCCAGATTGGAATTCAGGAGACCTTGGGTAAGTCATTTAATGTCCCTGGGCTTCAGTTACCTCATTTGTAAAATAGGGGCTGGACAAAGTTACCTTTAAGGTCTTCTCTAGCTCTAAATTTAAGTTCAAAATCAGTTCAATGGTCTTCCTAGTTCTTAATTGTATACTTTCTTTATCATTCTTCTCATGCTTCATTCTGTAGGTATGAACATGTGCGGTTGCTTTAATCCATCCTAGAATAAGCTCTTTGAAGGCAGGAACTCAATTTGTTTTTGTTGCTGAATTTCTAGGACTTAGCATACTTACAGTAGTTGTTCAATAAATGCTTGCGGATTGACTCTCCATCCTGTATTTCGCTATCTAGGAAGTATTGGATCCTAAGGCAGACACTCATATTTTTTCTTGCTTTACTTTTATATAAGACCTGGCCCAGTCCCTATAGTAACTCCATAAAGACTCAGTGGTTGAGCAACTGACTCATCACTGGAGCTTCTTCTCAAGAGACTGCTAAGTTCCTTTTGGATAGAATCTGAGGCTTTTGTTCTCCTCAAAGTGGAGTCAAGACCCGTCTCAGTAAACAACCTGGCAAAAAACTTAGAATATAATTAAAGTTGTGTTATGGATCTCACTGTTCTTTTACTCTGACTCAGAAGCATAGATGGTGGCAGATCATTAAATAGTATTGTATTATGTATTTATTTTATTTAAATATTTCTTATTTATAATATTATATAATGAAAATGCCCTCATTTTCGCATACCTGCTTGTCAAATGTCCATACATCTTTCAAGGGCAAGTTCAAATGCTTCTTCTACAAGGAAACCTACCCTGATTTACTCCTCTTCCCTCATTTTGGCATGGCTGCTTGTCTAAGGTCTATTCAAATTTCAAGGTCAAGGTCAAATGCTTGTTCTATCAGGAAGCCTTCTCGGATTTGCATCTTTCCTCACTCCCCTCCAGGAGAAAAGTCTCTCAACCCCTGAATTTCCCAGTATTTTTCGTGGAGCCCTTTCACATTCTGCCTTTTTTTGGGGGTAGTTTTCTGCCTCCCTGTTTTATTTTTCCCATTGGAGACTCAGAATGACTTGAAGGCAATATCCCTCATAACATGTTTAATATTTAATTCAATAGGCATTTATTAAATATCTATTATTTTCAGGGTATTGGTTAGGTAGTAGAGATATCAAGATAAAAACCAAACATTTCCTGCCCACAAAAGGGTTTATAGTCTATTGGAACAATAAAGTAATATTCTATGCATGAATCACTGACTAGATGGGTACTCCTTCATTATTTACTTGAAATCAGAAGTCATTGGCTAGTTCTGCTTAATCTTCCCCTCCATCAGACTCCTCCATGTCTCTTGAAGGTACCATTCTTCTTCTAGCCTCCTAGTTTCATAACCTACTTGACTTTTCCCTCTCATATCCATAATTGGTCATTTGCCAGAGATAGAGAACTCCCTCCCCATGGCTCTCTCACACTTTCCATTCTCAGCTTAGTTTAAGCTCTCGTTTCCTCTCATCAGAACTATTGCAATAACTTCCCATTGGAAACTTTGTGTCTTCCAATTTCTCTTCTCTCCAATTCATCCTCTGTACAGCTTTCAGAATAATCTTTCCAAAGCACAGATTTGATCGTGGTGTCCCCCTTCTGAAGACTATTTAGTGATTCTCAATTGCCTCTTGGCCATTCTATTTGATGCATTGGCTCCAGTCAACCTCTCGGGACACTCCACGCCACTGCCCTCTTTCCACAAACTTTTAACTTCCTTTGAAGCACAGCTTAGATGCCACCTCTGTTGCAAAATATTCTTCTAGTCCCACTAGTTCTCAGTGGCATTCTCTCCATTCCCGGGTTATCTTGCATTTTCTTCTTTGGTTTTTTTAAATGTATCTTTTAGTAGGAGACAAGCTCTTTGGGGGCAGGGTCAATTTTAGGTTTACAACTGTTCATGTATATTCACATACATACATACACACACATATAGATGGGAGGGAGGAAGAAAGGAAGAAAAGAAAGACAAGCTGTGTGACCTTTGGCAAGTCACTAAACCATGATGAGACTTTGTTTCCTCTTCTAAAAATATTAAATAAAATTAAAATGAACTAATTAAACAGAATATTATTAATATCTTCATCCCAGGGTTGTTGTGAAGATCAAGTGAGGCAGAGGATATAAAGTGTTGGGCAAGGAAGGCTTTGAGAGTCACATAAACATCACCCCTTGAAGTAATTAGTGTTTCAATTATGGATCTGGGACTTCAATGGTATAGAAAATTCCCTCTATTATTGCAGATTAGCACATGCTTTGCAATTTATAGTCTTAGAAAGCAGCTTGGGACACTGGGGTAGTATCTGAAAAGGGCAAATCAGATGGTAAATGGCAGAGCCTGGATCTGAACTCAAATCTTCTAGCTCTGAATCCAACAGTCTTTCTACTGCATCATGCTGCTGTGCAGACTCTAAATGAGTACTCCAGTGACGGGGAATTGACTCCTTTCTGGAGTGATCCATTCTACTTTTGGCAAGGCCTTTAATCTCTCTGTGTCTTAGTTTCCTCCTGAGTAAAATGAGGAGAGTGGACTCAGTGGCCATTAAGAACCCTTCAAGTGCTAAGTTGAGTATTCTATGAAGTTTTCTAGGGCTAATATATGACACAGGCAAGACTGGAACTCTGTTTTCCTGAATTTGAGGCCAGCTGTCCATCTACAAAGCCACAATGCAGATTGTAGCATCACCACCACCACTATGACCACCCCAAAGTCTCCATCCTCATCTGTTGTTCCTTCTTTTTTATTTTTAGGTTTTTGCAAGGCAATGGGGTTAAGTGACTTGCCCAAGGTCACACAGCTAGGTAATTATTAAGTGTCTGAGGTCGGATTTGTACTCAGGGACTCCTGACTCCAGGGTTGGTGCTCTATCCACTGCTCCACCTAGCCACCCACCTTCTTTTTACACAAAGATATGATCCAAGCATCATGGAAAGAGGATGAAGTTCCAAAAGGATATCTCTGGAAGTCCCTGAGGATGACTATTTTTGGAGCCTTAGCATATCTTTTTTCATGTCCTCAATGCTCATAATCCTCCATCCTTTTAGGTATGCATTTTATTTTATAAAAGTTATTAGGAGCTAAGTCTACTGAAGGGGGGGTGATCAGGCTTGGCAGAGGCATGATTACATTTTTTTGCAAGGCAATAGGATTAAATGACTTGTCTAGAGTCAAGTGCTAAAACCTATTAAATTGTCTGAGGTCTGATTTGAACTCAGGTCCTCCTGACCCCAGGGCTCATGCTCTATCCATTGTGCCACCTAGCTCCCCCCAGTAGCATATTTACAAAGTGTGTTGTAAACAATCAATCAATCAATCCTTATTAAACACCTACAATATTCCAGATCCTGTCTTAAATGTTAAAGACACAAAGACAAACAAGAATCCCCCATCCTCAAACAATTTACGTTCTAATAAGGGAGATGTGTATATGCATAAAGTATGTTCAGAAGACATACATGAATACAAAGACATTTTTGAAAGGTTTGCACTAGCATTGGTCTCATGCACTCACACTCACACAAATCCCTCCCCCCCAACTGTGGTTTTTAATAGCTTCCTTGGAGGAATAGTTCATTTTCTTTAACTAATTCTCCTCCAGAAGGCACAAGTGCCCACTCCTCACCCTTTTGAGTAATCTTTGAGGAGACAAAATAGTCAGGCATCCAGAATTTCATTCCATTTCCCTCTCCAGACATGTTGGAAATAACCCAAATTGAAGCAGCTTACACACCTGCTGGCTCTGAAAGTATGAGTTACCATAATCCTCTGGCAGGTGGGCTGTAGAGTTAGAGAGATGAGGAGCCACTTCCCTCCAGAGAGAACAGCAGATGATTGTGTGTGGTGAGGACTGCACAGGAAGTGTGTGTGTGTGTGTGTGTGTGTGTGTGTGTAGCCCACACTTAGGGGAACAGCTACAGGGTCTGACATTTTCCTCTAAGAAATGTGAGCCCCATATGCCATCCAAGGACACATGTTTTTGACTTTGTTGACTGAAAGACCAGTAATCTGCTAATGCATACCAAGCCTTAGAGGGTAAAATAGACCAGGAAGAAATAGGCAAAGTTGTATGGATATTCTCCATTTGCTTAGTGAGTCTGACACCCTTTCAGGAAGATAGCATTACTGACAAAAGAGTTAGTCTTTCCACCAAGAGAATAATAGTTACCCATTTATAAACACACAAGTAATATAAACACACACAAACCTAAACAACATACACAAACACACAATGCTCTGAGGTTTACAAAGCATTGTACAAACATTCCATTTCACTTTCAGGACCATCTGATTTAGTTGATACCATTATTAACCCAATTTTACAAGTATGGAAACAGGCTCAGTGATGTTAAGTAGTTTACTGAATAAATGACAGATTTAGGAGTTGAACCTCGCTTCCTCAGTGATGAAGAGGGTGGTGGAGATGGTAGGAGTGTCATCCACTTCTACTGCAATTGGGAACTAGGGCAGTAGTCCCTTTCCCATAGTTTCAGATTCATTTTCATAACCAAACCTTCCTTAATAGCCACTAAAACCGTCCTCAAGACAATTGGTTCCAAAGATTAAGGCTTGAATCACTGATGCAAATTTCCAGTCATTTAATCTGGTACTTGAGTCATCAAGGTTCATCATGCTTGATGCATTACCTGTGTGAGTCAGTATGCTTTTCCTCCCTGAGCTTTGGGGGTGGGAGGAAGAACAAGTGGTGCTGTGCTGATGGATCCAATGCTGTATTTGTTTTTCTGAGCATCTTTTCAGTGACACTGTTGAGTAAACTTCTTTTGTTAAATATTATATATAGTCTGTAAGTCTCACTTCCTTCTGATCTTGGGTCTGGCCCATCAGGCTAGCACGATGGAGACGTTGCTCTGAACAATGCTGATGATGTGGAAGAAGGATTAGATTTTTCTTCCCCCAACTATGCCCCCATCATCTGTAGTTAGAATTTCCTAATACCAAAAACAAGAGGAAGTAAGATGATTTAAAAGAAGAGAGACCTCCCCCCTCCACCATTCTTACTTAGGATAATCTCATAATGGCACAGTTTGAGTCATTCTTTGCCTCACTCTAACACAAATCATGTTCAAGTCAAGATATCACCTTGTGATATCACTGGTTCTCTTAGAGATTGAAGGACCAATAACACTAATATCTCTCTCCCCCTTTGTCTATCTCTGTCTCTGTCTCTCTCTTTCTCCCTTTCCCTCCCTTCTTCCCTCTCTCTGCCTCTGCCTCTCTGTCTCTGTCTCTGTCTCTCTACCTCTCTGTCTCTGTCTGTCTGTCTGTCTGTCTGTCTCTCTCTGTCTCTCTCTCTGTCTCTCTCTGTCTCTCTCTGTCTCTCTGTCTCTCTGTCTCTCTGTCTGTCTCTCTGTCTCTCTGTCTCTCTGTCTCTCTCTCTCTCTCTCTCTCTCTCTCTCTCTCTCTGTCTCTCTGTCTCTCTCTTTCTCTGTGTATGCACGGAGCCAATGAAAGATTATCATAAAGGGAAATGGTGCCTAAGTTGTGATGTTAGACTAGGTGATTTCTATCTCCCCACTTCACCCCCAAGATTAAAAAATTCAGTGAAATTCTCTGCCTTAGCAAGGTAGTTTGTTTTACATAATCTTCATTCCATTTACTCTGGAGAAACTAAAGGAGGGAGGGAAGACAGCAGAAGGTGATTTAGTGGCTTATGATAGAGATGAGAGGAAAAGAGAGAAAAGAACATCAAAAAAACTTTTTTTTAGGTTTTCTTTGCAAGGCAATGGGGTTAAGTGACTTTCCCAGGGCCACGCAGCTAGGTAATTATTAAGTATCTGAGACTAGATTTGAACCCAGGTACTCCTGACTCCAGGGTCGGTGCTCTATCTACTGCGCCACCCAGCCACCCCCTCAACAAAACTTTTAAAACACAGAAAAAATAAAAAGTTCTAGAGGGTACGCAAATTGGGCAAATTTGCTACTATCATAATTAATTGAATCTGTGATTGAAAGAATATGCATGTCTGCTATATATACCTGTACTGTATATGACAGATATATCTGTTCATACAAACTGAACTGCATGGCACAGACATGATTTCCAGGACAATGTTTTTTATTTTTGTCTTTACTTATTGACATGTTAATTTTTTGACAATCAATTTCAGAATAAAAATAAAATGTACATAAAATTTAAAAAATTAAAAGAACCTAGCAATACCCCCAGAACTTTTAGATTTTTCTGCCTCATTCAGGATTTGGCTCTACAAGGGCAGTTTGCTAGGTGAAATAAACACATCTCTGAAACGTGAGGAACATCAAGTTTTTGGAAACCAAGTCATATTTCAGTAGGATGAAGGGAACTCACTATCAAGAGCACCCCTGGGGCAAATCCTTTTGTAACATGAAGCTTCCTTTCCCTCCACTTTATAAATCTGGATGTTCATAGACCAGGGGACCATCCACCATCACTCAGACACATCTGCTTCCCAGTCAGGAGCTGTCCACAGCTGAATCTTTTTCCGAAGGACCAGGAGGGCAGGTTAGCATCTCACACCTCAGCTTAAAAGGACGCTGGCCTCATGAATGTGGCAGATGACTCATGTACTCTCTTTGATCCAGCTCGTTTCGATGAATGATCACTTAATATTTTTTGTTGAGACATGGACTGTTTCTCGCTTCCCTATTTCCTATTGCTCCAGGCACCAGACAACACATCCATGTTTGTTTTCTATTTACTGTTGATGACCACTATAACTGACCTCAACCCACTCCTGTCCGTTTGTCTCCTGGCTTTGTCCCTCTAACACCTGCGGGTTTCTCTGACCAGATGTCCCCAGCCCATTGGTATCACAAGATCTCCCAAATGTGACAAGTGTCTCACCATAACGTCTCATTGGCTAGACTCCTGTTTCTGAACCCAGATGGTGAAGTTCAATTGACCAATAATCAGCTTGGGACAAGTAATAAATAACATTTATATCGTGGATATTATACGCTAGCCACTGTCATAAGGACTTTGCCCATTTCTGGCTTGATCATTATAACAACACTAGGGAGTAGATGCTAATATCTCCATTTTAGAGGAAACTAAGGCAAACAAAGATTGAGAATTTTGTCCAGGGTCACACAGCTAGTAAGAACCTGGGGCTGGATTTGAATTTAGCCCTTGACTCTAGGTTCAGTGTCACTTAGCTGCCCAACATATAGAAACCATGGTACAGTGGAGGCAGAATTGGCTTTGAGAATCAAAGGGCTTGACTTCAGATTAGACTTCCTATATTTCTTAACAGTGACTTCACCTCTCTGGGTCTCAGTTTTCTCATCTGTACATAAAATAAGGTGACCTCTGAGACCCTTTCCAACTCTTTTTTTTTATGTTTTTTGGCAAGGCAAATGGGGTTAAGTGGCTTGCCCAAGGCCACACACCTAGGGAATTATTAAGTGTCTGAGGTCGGATTTGAGCCCAGGTACTCCTGACTTCAGGGCCGGTGCTCTATCCTTGGTGCCACCTAGCCACCCCTCCAACTCTTTTATAATCTGTGGGAGCCTCACTAAATGGATTTCTTAACACAGCAAAAGACAATGTGCCACAGTAGATAGAATGCTAGACTTGGAGTCAGGCAGATCTGGTCTTGCTTCAGATGCTTCCTAGATTGAGACTATCGGTAAATCACTTGACTTCTGTCTGCCTCATCTTTAAAATGAAGGGTTTGAACTCAGTGACCTCAAAAGTCCCTCTCATCTCTGACTCCATGAACCTATGATTTGCTCACCATATGACTATGGGAGGCGGTTGAGCTAGATGACCTTGTGGGTGGTTTCTAGCTCGATGATTCTATGTTTCTCATCACATCTTATGGTTTACAAAGGGCTTCACTTTTTTTTTATAGCATTTGCTACTCATAACAAGCCCCTGACGAGAGTAGGAGAATATCATTATGGAATAGTTATTGCCATCTTTCCCTGCTTAAAGCATATCCTTCCCTGAAGATCTAAATTTTTATGGGTGGCATTGGCGACTGGGAGATATTAGAGGTGAGAGATGAAGAAAAACTGGGAAAGGTAGTATTGTCCGCTGAGAAGATAAAAGCTAGTGCTCTGGGCTTTGTCTCGGATAGAAGGACTAGAACACAGGTCTTCAATCTTTTAGCTCCTCTGGGCCACATTGCCCAATAAAACTTGTCAGGGAGCATATAGAATACAATGCTAATTTATTACGCCAATATCATCCATATTGCCAATGAGTATAATAATAAAATGTAAGAATGTAAGAAAATATAATAAAATGTAGTGCATGGAACCCACAAGACATGGGTTGGACAAACTTGAGCTAGAGAACCATTGATTCCCATAATCATAAGGAGAGACTTGGAAGGAACCTTAGAGATCACGTGGTCTGACATGACCATTTTTCTGATGAAGAAACTAAGGCCCAGGGAGGTTGTGACTTGTCCAAAAAATCACACTGGTATTAAATGGCAGGACCAAGATTTGAACTTAGGTCTTCTGATTTCAAACTCAACACTCTTTTCACTATATTATGCTTCCTCTCTAAGACTTCTTAATAGACTTGTCTAAGCAAATCATGCCCCATATAGGCATGCTACCAGGATGGAAGTGCCAGGAGAAACAATAGGAAGTAAGATGGAGACAATGGTAATTTCCTACTCAATCCTTTCAACCAGCAGGAAGAGGCAGGCCAAGACAGCAATTTACTGCCTTGTGATTCCTCATTTTAAGAAATCTGCTTCATAACCCCAGCACCTAGTATCATATCTGACACATAGCAGGTGATTAATGGACATATGTCTAGGCAATTGACTGATTGATACCAGCTGTGTGACCCTGGGTAAGTAACATAATCCCTCTAGGTCTCAGTTTCTTCTTCTGAAAAAGGCACATGTTAGACTTGATGATCACTTCCAGTTCTAACCCTTTGAACCTCCATGAACTATAATCCTAAAATTAATTTATTGATTGACAATAAGTGACTGTAAAGATTTATATATAACTTGAGAACTAAGTCACTTATCCAAGTATAATTCTCTTTAGGCTTCATCATTATACAAATGCTGAGGAAAGCCCATAGGTTCAGGAATGTTGTGATGTGTGTCCTGGGAATAGCCCGTCACTGAACACAAAGAAAGAAGAAATGCTCACATATATAGGACTGGGGGCAGGTCATGCCCTCTAAAGAGAAGGCACACTGAGAAGCAGCACACCAGGGAAGGTGTGCAAAAACAATTAACCAATCATAGGAAACCTTGATATCCAATTATCCCCTGGTTTTATTCCTTCAGAGTAGGCCTGGGCAAGGCAATATGAAAGTGAGGATATTGGATTAGACACTCTCTTAAGTCTTTTCTAGCTCCATATTTACAGTTCTATTTTCATAGAAACCCCAGGTGCCATGAACAAACTTGTACCTATATCATCTGGGAATCTGGGGGTGGGGCAGCCAATAGAACAGAACATGAGAAAGTATTTTGAGGCTGTTGGGTTTCATACAAATATAAGCTCTTTCTTACACTAAATTGAACATTTTATGATATACTATTTTGTATCATGTTTCAAAGATTTTATTCCTTCTCTTTCCATCCAATTAGTACACATTTATTAAGTACTTACCATGTGAACTCTGCAAGAGCACGAACCATGACTTCTCTTTGTCACTGGTATCTTCTTCCTTTCCTCAGTGATACTCTGACATCAGACCTTCCTCCTCATTTTGATCTCTGGGTCCTTTGTATTTCTGAACCTCAGCTCAGAGATGATAAATAATTTACCTGGCATTTCTCAACTAGTGTTTGAATCAGGATTCATCTTCAGACCTTTCTTGCTCCAAGACCAACATCCTAGCCACTACAGCTCATTGCCTCACAAAGTTTTATCTTGATTTCTGACTTTCCTGTTCTCCTCCCCAGATTACTCAGGTGGTTGCTTTCTTTTGATGTCTGAATCTGCCTTGACTCTGCCCTGGATTTGGTTTCCTTCACTGTCTCCAAGATTCATTGCCATCCACAGATGCGGTGTGTTCATATTCCAAGGCACCAGTGCATTAGGATGTAATTTAAAAATGCTTTGACTGAAAAGAAAGTATATCCATCCAGAGAATGTGACCAAGACTGGAATATTTAAGGTTGAGGAGGAATTCCACTGAGCTATTTCTAGCAGGAAAGAGAGAGAGGCTAGGATTTCTGACTCAACAAGAGAGCCTATCCTATCCCCACTGTGGCTTCTAGAGGCCATGAGGTGATCATGGGAATTTGGGTGTTAATTTTCAGTGTCTGATGCTGGAGCCTAATTCAATTTATTAAGATATATGCAGTGTGCAGAGAAACCCGAGTGTAGGCAAACCTTGTTATATTAGTCTCAAGAGCCCAAAGGAGAAGGGCTAGAGGCAGCCAAGTGCTGACTGTCTGAAACCTCATCCCCGGGACTTTCCTTGTTGAATGGTAGATGCAGAATTAATATGGTGTCTGCTCAGAAACTCACTTCAGGAATGCTCTGCTTGGGGAGACCTGTGGTTACCGAAGTGTTCAGGCCTCTGGGGTGGAGGGGGTGGGGATATGTCTCCTCCCTCTAATCCTTGTTTCATTTCTCTCCCCTTTCCTTCCTACTTCTGCATCTTCTTTCCCTTGCTTTCTTGTCTTCTTATTGTCATTTCTTTTCTTCTATTTTTGGTTCAAAGAATTATTACTTGCTCTCTCTGTTCCTCACAGATATCACTCCATCTCTAAATTCTAAAACTGGCTGCCACCCATGTCTGGAATGCACTCCATCCTTACCTCTGCCTCAGAAAGTTTCAGTTACATGGCAAAGTGGATAGATTACTGGCCTGGAATCTGGAGGATGGACGTTCAAATTCAGTCTCAGACACTTGCCACTTAACTAGATTTATGACCTTGGACAAGTCATTTAACCCTTATTACCTCTCATCAATATCATCAGATTTGGTCACTAGACTCAGATGGTTCTGGAGGAGGAAGTGAGACTGGGGACTTAGCCCTCATTCAAATTCAATTGCTGTGCTTGTCAAGACATTGCCTCCATGATGTCATGGTCTTCTTCAAGACTGAAGGACAAACATCAGTCACACTTCCTCCGAGAAGCATCTTGTTTCATCTTTTCCAGGAAGCCTTTATAGATAGCCTCCTCCCCAAACACTAGTGCTCTACCTCTCCAACTCCATTATCTATAAAATGGGGATATAATAGTAGCCAATCCCCAAGTTTGTTGGGAAGATAAAACATGAAATACTTGTCAAGCTCTTTGCAAACCTTGAAGCACCATATGAACCCCAGTTTTATTATTATTATTATTATTATTTAGGTTTTTGCAAGGCAGTGGGGTGAAGTGACCTGCCCAAGGCCACACAGCCAGGTCATTATTGAGTGTCTGAGGCCGGATTTGAACTCAGGTCCTCCTGACTCCAGGGCCGGTGCTCTATCCACTATGCCACCTAGCTGCCCCACTAGTTATTATTATTATTATTAACTAGTAGTAATAGTTGTAGCAGCTGTCGTATTAGCATCAGCAGCAGCAGCAATAAAAATACTAGAAGTAACAGCAGCAGCAGTAGAAGTAGAAGAACGACATCAGGAGCAGCAGTAGTAGTCAAAGTAGTAGTAGTGGTAGTGGTAGCAGCCATAGTAGCAGAAGCAGTAATAGTAACGTCAATAGCAGTAATAGAAGTAGTAGCGGCAGTGGCAGCAGCAGTAGATGCTGTTTTCTCTGATAAAATGTAAGGTCTTTGAGGGCAGACAATCTTTTTGTCTTCTATTCCTAGCACCTAGGCAGCTAGGTGGCCCAGTGGATAGAGCACCGACCCTGGAGTCAGGAGGACCTGAGTTCAAATCCAGCTTCAGACACTTGACACTTACCAGCTGTGTGACCTTGGGCAAGAAGCTTAACTCTGATTGTCTAGAATCCAGGGCTATCTCCTGATTCATATCTGGCCACTGGACCTGGATGACTCTGGAGGAGAAAGTGAGGCTGGTGACTTAGCCCAGCCCCCTGCTCACACAAATCTAATTCATGTCCTTGTCATGACATCACCTCCATGATGTCATGATCTTTTGTGAAAATGAAGGACAAACATTATTAAGCACCTTATACAATTCAGAGCTCATAATGGACCCTTGATAAATGCTTTCTTCAAGCCATGACTCTACTGCCCTCCCCCTCTTTCCTTACTTTTATAGTTTCTTATGGACCTCAATCACTGTGTGTTTATCTTTTATTTACCCTGTATTCATCTACCTATAAACACATTGGGTCTCTCTTAGAATGTAAGCTCCTAGAGGGCAGGGAATCATCTCAATTTTGTCTTTGTCTCTTCAGTCCATAGCACTTTCAGTTACTATTTCAGTTGATTTTCAGTTGTGTTCAATTCTTCATGATCCCATTTGGACTTTTCTTGTCGAAGACAGTGGAGCTGTTCTCCATTTCCTTTTCCAGCTCATTGGACAGGTAAGAAAATTCAGGCAAATCAGGTTGCCCAATTAGAAAGTAGCTGAGGCCAGTTTTGAACTCAGGTTCTAACTTTGGGTTAGTACTCTGTCCACTGAATTGCCTAACTGCTTAGGACTGTAAGTAGTTTTGATTGATTCCTTGGTGGGCCTACAATCAATGGAAAAGTATTTATGAAACACTTAGTGCCTACCAACTCCATGCTAAGTCCTGGGGGAACAGATGAAACATGGAGACAGTCCTCAACAAGGTGAAGCTCACTGCCTACTAGGAAAGAAATCTTACATACAGGGAATCAGCTGAAAGGTGAAAAACCCAGAAGGTCCTTGTTTCTTTGTGTCAGAAAGGCCAACGGCAAGGCTGGTAGGCCTAGAGGATGCAGTGGCAGGGACAAAAGTGAAGTCCGGTAGTCCTCAGGGTGGATGTCAAGACTTGAATGTTTGAGATGAAAGGCCTATTGGAGCCCATTGAGTCAGAAACCCTCATTTTACAGATGAGAAAACTGAGATCCAGAGAGTGGAAATGACTAGTTTAATTGGATTTGCAAAGTCAGGGCAGAGTCCAAATCTCCATCCAATAGAATAATGGCCCTAAAGCTGAAATGTTGGACACTCAGAGGCTATCTAGCTTGACTCCTATATTTTATAGATGAGGAAATTGAGACTCAGGAAAGGGAAATGATTCAGGCCAGGTTACAGAGTTAGGAATTGAACCAGGTTCTGTCACTGGGTTAGGAATCAGGAAGACTCCTCATCTTCATGAGTTCAAATCTGTCCTCAGACATTAATTAGCTTGTGTGATCCTGGTCAAGTCACTTCACCCTGCTTGCCTCAGTTTCCTCATCTGTCAAATGAGTTAGAGAAGGAAATGGAAAACCATTCCAGGATTTTTGCCAAGAAAACACCAAATGAGGTCAGGGAGAGTTAGACATGACTGGAAAGTGACTAAACAGTAATAAATCTGTAACATCAGAGCCAGTGCTCCACCCCCCGCCACCGGGTTCACCCATCTCCAATCTTCACTGGTTAAATCTCCCACTTGCAAAGATCAAGAGACACAAAGATAAAACAAATTAGTCCTTGCCTACAAGTAGTTTCCATTCTTCTGAGAGCAACATAAAATCATTTATTAAGTGCTTACTGTGTACCACATTTAGTCCATCTCTTGCATTTTATATGTGAGGTGTAATTACAAGTAATTCACTGATAGTAACATAGCTAGTAAATAATTATCAGGGATGGGATTTGAACCCAAGTCTTCCTGCCCCCAAGGACAATGCACCATGCTTCCAGGACTGTGTTTGAACTTAGTTTCAATAATTACTGAATAGTTTTTGTTCTTGTTTTGTGTTGTTGAGCAGAGGAAAATGATTTCCTAAGGCTCACATGGTGTTAGAGGCTATCATTGAACTGAGGCTATCATTGTCAGAGAGGTGCTATGTTGCCCCCCAAAGATAAGATACCCCCATTTATTCATCATGAATTTTTTAGGTTTTTGCAAGGCAATGGGGTTAAATGGCTTGCCCAAGGCCACACAGCTAGGTCATTATTAAGTGTCTGAGGCCAGATTTGAACTCAGGTTCTCCTGACTCCAGGGCCGGTGCTCTATCCACTGTGCCACCTAGCCACCCCTATTCACCATGTTTTTAAAATGTATCTTTTCCAAAGGACAGTAGAGATAGAAACATTTTCAAGAATTCATTCATTATCAACACCCTCAGGTTTTAACTAAAACAGATAAAGGAAAATCTTAGTTATTTTTGAGAGCAATACACTGTCCAGTTCTACCCCAATGTGATGTCACAGAATCTTGTTTTTAGTTGAAAGGGATCTTAGAGGTCATTGAACACAATCCCTTTCTTTTGCAGATGAAGAAACTGAGGTACAGAGTGGCTAAGGATAAGAAGTACAAGATCATACACAGAGAACTGAAGGGAATCTTGAAGGCCATTCAATCCAATCCCCTTATTTTACAAAAGTGGAAACTGAGGCACAGAGAGGCATCATAGGATCATTATCGGTCAAGAGCTAAAAGGGGCCTCAGAAGTTACCCAAGCCAATTCCTTCATTTTACAGTGAGGGAAGTGAAACTTATCCAAGGTCATACAGCTATGAAGGGGTAGAGTTATTAGGTGTTACCCCACTCCTGAGAATCACTTGCTCCTACTGAGAGCTTTTCTGTCTTCTGGGGGTCCAGCTTGATTTTTCCAATAGGTCTAGGCTCCCTGTTGAATTTCTCCCTGTGCTTTTGAGAACTATGGGATTTATTTGAACTTAAAAATGGATTATTGGGGGCAGCTAGGTGGCATAGTGGATAATACATTGGCTCTGTAGTCAGGAGGACCTGAATTCAAATCCGTCCTCAGACACTTAATAATTACCTAGTTGTGTGATCTTGGGCAAGTCACTTAACCCCATTGCCTTGCAAAAACAAAAGCAAACAAAAAGAAATGTGTGTTTGTGTGTGTGTGTGTGTGTGTGTGTGTGTTAGTGATGGACATCTTTGGCAGTTTGGTGAAGCATTTGAGCACTTCCCTGATTCTTATTTTTGAAAGTAAAATCAACCCCACCCCCAATCTCCTATCAGATTACAAAGGAAACACATATTGGGAAGGGAAGAGAAGGGAAGGAAAAGGAAGGGAGGGGAAGGGAAGAGAAGGAGGGAGAGGGGGAGACAGAGACTGAAACAGAGCCAGAGAGAAGGAAGAAAGAAAGCTAGGAAGAAAGAAAAAGAAAAAGAAAGAAGAAACAAAAAGGAAGGCAGGAAGGAAGGCAGGAAGGCAGGAAGGAAGGCAGGAAGGCAGGAAGGAAGGAAGGAAGGAAGGAAGGAAGGAAGGAAGAAAAAGGAAGAGGAACTGTGTTATCTAACTGACCAGTTCTAATTGGGACCCCAGTAGGGCAGCTCCTACTCTACTACTCAGAGAAATTTCAGCTGACACCTGTTAAAGACCTTAGCTCAAAAAGACTAAGGTCTCCCACAGCATCCAGAGTCATCTCCAGCCATCCTGATCTTGCCACTGGAGCCAGATGGCTCCAGAGGAGAAAGTAAGGCTAGTCACCTTGGACAGTCCATCCTCACTTAAATCCAATTCACTTGCAAGTCATAGCATCACCTTCACGGTCCTCTTCCGGAACAAAGGACAAATGACAACAATGTAGAAAGAAATTTGCAAATTTTAAAGCTCTTCTGGATGTCCCCAAAGTCTTAGTGCAGTTTTTTCTGTTCCTGTGGCTTAACTCTATCATAGCATTAACAGGTTGTCTAGCCTTAAGAAAGTGATGGGGAAAAATGATTGCAATGCAGATTCGACTTAAGTATATGACACATTTATATTTTTTTCCCTCTGGAGAAACAAATGTGAAACCATTACTAGCACACTGTTGGGTGTTCTTTCCCTTTTTCATAGTCTCCCTTTGGAAGACCGATACTTGTTGCAGACAGATATAAACATACAGAGTCACTCTCTGAATATCACTGCAGAATGCCATCACCCTTCACATTTGCTTAAAGTGAGACCCTCCCCAAGATTCTGCTTTTCTTGTGGGTAGTTCTCATGGCTAATTTCCATGGCAAACTGCCTGTTTGCTATGTCTGTTTTCTACCTGGAGGGCTCAGGTGCTGGGACTCCTTAAATAAAGACTTTATTTAGCTCCCTGACTTTTCTCAAGAGCTGATGGTAGGTTATTTTAACTGACTTTCATTGCTAATTGGCAGATGCCTGTTCAATCCCCCTATAAGACAGCAGTAGCTCACAGCTATAGTCTGAGTTTAAAGCTGTGAACCAGGCTCAAGGAGAATCTAATTACAGGATGCTTCCTACCTCTTCTTAGCTCCCTCACAGATCTGATTTTGGAAATCTTTCCCTCCTCTTGAAAATTCCTGCTGCCTCTTTGCTGGAGAGTCCTGCCAGTGATATCCATGAGGAACAAAAGCAATGTATCATTTAATTCTTAAGTCATTTAATTATTTCAAATTTAACCATGTGAAAAGCTCTAGGAAGAAACTCCTTCCCAGAGATCTGCCTGAAATCTTACTATTCGAGCTTCATTCTTTTGGGATGATTTCTGATTTAGGAATTCTGTGTGTGTCAGATTCCAGAAATATGAGATCACAGATTTAGAGCTAAAGGAATCTTAAGGTTTTTTGCCCTCCTTTCCTTTTCAATCAGGGAGGAGAACATGGATGGGTAGGAGAGAAAGATTTAATTTAAAAAATAAAGAGTTCCTAGAGATTGTGGAGTTTAACCTCCATAGAAAGTGATTTGTGGGGTGGCTAGGTAGCACAGTGGATAAAGCACTGGCCCTGGAGTCAGGAGGATCTGGGTTCAAATCTGATATCAGACACTTAATAATTACTTAGCTGTGTGGCCTTGGGCAAGCCACTTAACCCATTTGCCTTGCAAAAACCTAAAAAAAAAGTGATTTGCACAAGAGGTAACAACACTTTTGTGCTATTTTTCTTTTGTTGTTGCTTTTTGTAAGGCAATGGGATTAAGTGGCTTACCCAAAGTCACACAGCTAGGTAATTATTAAGTGTCCCAGCTTGGATTTGGACTCAGGTCCTCCAGGCGCCAGGGCCATGGCCAGGGCCAGTGCTCTAGCCATCGCACGACCTACCTACCCCTTTTGTACTGTTATTGAAGGAAATAAAGGACACATCAGGAAAGAGGCTTTCAGAAGGTGCTTAAGGGCTGAGCCTTATGCGAGAACTTTTTTTAAATCATCAATGGTTTCCCAAGTAGAATGATCCTCCTGGACTCTACTTGGGGTTATTGCACACTCCAGTCTTTAGTGGAATTCTAGAATTCATTTTCCAAAGGGTCTAGAGGTAAGTCAGTTTCCTAACATCCAACTGAATGGATCACAGTGTGACCTCAACTGCAGAAACCCATCAATAAATGCTTAGGATCCCAGACTTCTCTGAGCAACATATTTCTGATTTGACAAAATTATTTTTGACCAGTGTCAGAATCACTAGCACATCCCTGTGGCTGGTACCTCTCTGTTAAATATTCTGAATGTAATAACTTTCCTTCCAGAAAAGGATTCTCTACAAATACCTATCGCCAGGGGTCACCTTTCTGGAGCAGCCCCTACCTTTTTTTCTGTTTTCTAAAATGCCAGTGTATGATTATGCCTCATTTTTGCATATTGATGGCAAAGACTTTTAGTAGAATTTATGTGCGTGTGTGTGTGTGTGTGTGTGTGTGTGTGTGTGTGTGTGTATGTGTGTGTGTGACAAAGGACCTGGGGTCAAGGAGATCTGAATTCAAATTCAGCCACAGATACTAGCTGTGTGACTGGATAAATCACTTAACCTCTGTTTGACTCAGGTTGTGAAGATCAAATGAGGAAATAATTCTAAGCAACTTAGCACCTATTAGACCCTATATAAATATTAGCTGCTATTATTTATTTCTTAATTTTTGAATTTTAAAAATTTCCCCCCAATCTTCCTTCCCTCCCCCGCCCCCAGTTAGTCTTCACATTACTTCCATGCTATACATTGATACAAGTTGAATGTGTTGAGAGAGAAATCATATCGTTCAGGAAAAAAAATAATATATAAGAGATAGCAAAATTCCACAATAATAACAGTTTCTTTGTTCTAAATTGAAGGTAGTAAGTCTTTGGTCTTTGTTCAAAGTCCACAATTCTTTCTCTGGATACAAAGACATTCTCCATCACAGACGGCCCCAAATTGTCCCTGATTGTTGCACTGATGGAATGAGCAAGTCCATCAAGGTTGATCATCACCCCCATGTTGCTGTTAGGGTGTACAGTGCTCTGCTTTTGCTCATCTCGCTCGGCATCAGTTCATGCAAATCCCTCCAGGCTTCCCTGAATTCCCATTCCATAGCTATTATTATTAATACTTCATTGAGAATTTTTTGCCAACCAGCTTAGAGCAAGGTACTGGTGGTTCTTCAGTTGTTTTAGTTGTGTCCAAGTTTTCATGATCTCCTTTAGGGTTTAGTTGGTTAAGATCCTGGAGTGGTTGGCCGTTTCCTTCTCCAGATCATTTGACGGATGATGAAACGAAGGCCAACAGGTGTGAAATAACTTGCCTGGGAACACACATCTAATATATATCTGAGGATGGATTTGAACTCAGATCTTTCAGATTCCCAACCTGGTGCTCCACCCATGGCACCATTTAGCTGCCCTTCAAGTTACTGGAGAGAAAAAGGCAGAAAAAAAATATAAGAAGATAACAATTCATAGAGAATGAGAATGGAGAGAGAGAGAGAGAGAGAGAGAGAGAGAGAGAGAGAGAGGGAGGGAGGGAGGGAGAGAGAGAGGAGAGAGAGAGAGAGAGAGAGAGAGAGAGAGAATATATATAGGAGAAAAGTAGTAGGAAGCAGGGGAATGGATAATAAAAAGAGACTTCCCCAATTCTCTCACCTAATCAAGGGGAGAGGCGTAAGGAAAGCAAGAAGATCTGGCCAAGTAGGTCAGTATGCAGCAGGGAAGGCAGGGAACAGAAACCACACAGACCTTTCTGATACTTCCAGGAGATCTGACCTCAGGTTTTCTGGAATTTCCCAGGAACTGAAAGGACTGTTTGTACCAGATGTAGCTTATTCCCTGACTCCCCTTCCCCCACCCCCTCCCCCAAGTACACAGGGGTCAGCTCTTCTTTTCTAGGACTTGAGAAACTGGGCCTCAGTATTTGGGATGCTTAGCATGCTTCTCCACTGTCTCTGTTGCTGATCTTGACCTCTTAGGGCCTCAGTTTCCTCAGTTTTAAAAAGAAACCAGATGACCTTTTGAAGTTCTCTAGGATCTCAAAGTCTATGGCTCAATCCACTATTCTATTTCTATCTATCACTGAAGCAATCAGAAGGGTCAGAAGGGCTTCCTAGTCCTTGGGCCTCTGGAGATCTTCTTGCTAGAGACGTGCTTAAGGCTACCTTCTACAAGAAGCAGTGTGATGGAGATAGAATGTTGGGCCTGGAATCAAAAAGACTCATTTTTCTGGGTTCAAATCTGGCCTCAGATACTTACCAGGTATGTGATCTTGGACAAATCCTTTAACTTTATTTGCCTCAGTTTTCTCATCTGGAAAAGGATCTGGAGAAGGAAATAGCAAACCATTCTAGAATCTCTGCCAAGAAAAACCGAACTTGACTCAGGGAGAATTGGACATAACTGACATCTATGTGTCCATCCATCTACATGCAGACACATGCGTGTGTAACATATATGAATATATGCAAGCATATATATATATATCTTATGTGTGTAGTATATTATTTTGTGATTATCACAGAATAGTAACAAATGTTGACTGAATGACTGACTTTGGACTAGGAGAACCAAGGTTCAAATCTCACCTCTGGCACTTAATTTCTCAGGGTGTTAGTTTTTACAGCTGAAAAATGGTAAACTGAGGCTACTGATGAGCTTTTAGATAGAAGAAGAAGAAGAAGAAGAAGAAGAGGAGGAGGAGGAGGAGGAGGAGGAGAAGGAGAAGGAGAAGAAGGAGAAGGAGAAGAAGGGGAAGGAGGAGAAGGAGGATAGGAGAGAAGAAAAGAAGAGCTGCTACTATTCTCAGATAACCTAGTAAAGACACTAAATACAAAACCTTTTCCTAAGAACTTTGCTCCAAATACACACATCACCTATGGGGGGAATAAGATTAAATTTAGTCCATAGTAGTAGTGAGACATACAAGCAAGAGGTGTGTATGACAAGGTTTAACTCCAATCACCTGCTCTGGAAGTCCTCTCTGAGTAGAGATTGTGGGCAGAACCCTTTCTCATTGTTTTTTGTCTTTGGTTATAGAAGATGACAGGAGCTTGATGGCTTAACTTTGTGAATGGAATTGGAATGAGGTAGAAGTGTGCAAAGATGTCAACCTTGCTCTCTCCTCCAGAGTCATTGAAGTTTAGGGTATTGTTTCAATCTTGGAATTTGCATCACTAGTGTATAAATAACACTGGGCAAAACACACAGTAGAGGTTTAATACCTGATTTTTTTTCTTTTTCAGACTGGTAACTGCTCTCCCCCCCAACTTCCCAGAAGGGCAAAGGCTTTTCCAACTAGGCTGTGCTATTTGGAACTGATCCTTGAATTGAATGCAATTGAATGTGAACTTCCCTGGGGGCAGGGAGTATGAGTTTTCCTTTATTTTTCCACCTAGCCTAGATCTAGATGGACACATAAAAGGACTTGCTAAGTGCGGAAAGCCATTGGGTTGAGCTTTCCCCAAATTTCCCTTTGCCTTATTCTGTTCTCGAGGTCTCAGGAGAATGGATGCTTAGGGGAGGGGTGGGGAGAAGGGAATGGGTGGGGAAACTTAAGCAGAAACCTAGAGTGAGGTAGTTATTCCACTATAAAGAAAGCAACAGAGCCTGGAAGACACCTCAGTTAACAAGCAATTTACTTCTCCAATAGAGATGGCTGCTAAAGGCAACTTTGGACTGCACTATAAATTCATTTGTAAAATCGTCCAAAGTATGATGGATGATTACAGACAATATCATATCATAAAACAGAAGGATGCAGAGGAAGCTAAAGCGTATTTAAAGAAACCTTGGCAAGCTTTCCAACTAAGTAAGGTCATCCCAAGGGCTTTCCAGAATGAAAATAGATGGAAGATTACAAAAATAAAGAATGGAAAAGATTTGCAAAAATAAAGAAACCCTCAAGAATATGTTTTCTCCATCAGGGATAACTGAATCATAACACATGAACCCTAACATCACAGTCCCCAAGTTGTTTAAAGAGGATATATATATATATATATATATATATATATATATATATATATATATATATATATATTAGAGAGAGAGAGATAAAGACATATATAAGAAAATGGGAAAATCAGTCAGATTGGATTAATATATATACAGACATATATGCATGTTTATAGATATAGATATATTTATGTATTTGTCATATATATTGCCATTTTCCTACTGCCAGCCCAGTGCTCTATGCAAGATGATGCCACCAAGATGCTCTAGTTAATGACCAAACTGGAACTCAATTCCAGGTTCACTGAGGGAGACAGAGGAAACACAGTGGAGTCTTAAGACCTGGCTTAAACTCTGACCTCTGAGTCTGCTCCCTCTGTTAAACTGGCATTTATCATTTCCTCATCTGTAAATTGAGTTGTTCAGATTAATAGCATCACCCTGGAAGCCACCTTAGAACTCCCCTGTCCAGTGGCCTCAATTGGACAAGCTCTAAGATCCTTGACACCTCCAACAAGCTCAGGGCACTTCCTTGGGTCCTTCCCACTCTCCACATATCGATGCCGATTTGAGCCATCTTCAGAACTCCCTGGGCCTCAGTTTCTTTAGTTATAGGTGACCAAAGCTGTTGAGGAGAAATCAATCTGAATTTGTGGAGGGAGTTTACTTACATTGCTGAAAAGCCAGGTATGAGTCAAACCCTCAACTTAACAATCATACTAACAATTCATTATAGAGCTATAGCTTTTTCTTTTTTGTTGTTGTTTTTTTTGGCAAGGCAATGGGGTTAAGTGACTTGCCCAAAGTCACACAGCTAGGTAATTATTAGATGTCTGAGGTCTGATTTGAACTCAGGTCCTCCTGACCCCAGGGCTCTAACCACTGCGCCACCTAGCTATAGCTTTTAACAATGTATAAAGTACTTTCATCACAAAAATCCTGTGAATTTAGCAGGTAAGTGATTAATATTCTCATTTTATGGGGTGAAGCAACTGAGGCATTGTCATTCAGCTAGGATGTGGCAAAACCATCAGTCAATGAATAAACATTTATTCAGTGTCTTCTCCAAGTCAGACATTTTCACCCCAGGGTCCAAACTGGGTTTTCTAACTCCAAGTCCAGCCCCCCTTATCAATAAAACAAACAAACAAACAGCATGTTAATAAAACAAACAAAGAGTGTGTTTTCTGTTCTTATGACCCCAGGAGAGTAGAAGCCCCCAGTTCTGGAGATTGCTCAAATCAGCATCTATATGTGGGGAGTGGGAAGGATCCAAGAAGTGCCCTGAGCTTGTTGGAGGTGTCAAGGATCTTAGAGCTTGTCCGATTGAAGCCACTGGACTAAGGGAGCTCTAAGGTGACTCCCAGGTCAACATGGGTGATGCTATTAGTCTTAACAACTCAGTTTTACAGATGAGGAAATGATAAGGTCCAGAGAAGGGCATACAGCTTGACAAATGTCACACTGATCTTTTGAGTTGGGATTTGAACTCAGGTTGCTTGAGTTTCCACCAAGTCTTTTTGTTATACTAATTATTCTCTTGTGTATGTATGTATGTGTTTTTGTATGTGTGTTTGTGTGTGTGTGCGCATGCGCACACACACATGTTGTACTATTACTTTACCAGTTTTGAAATCAGCTTCCAAGTTCCTTGACATGAGATGGAATTATGACTCATGATGGAACAGGACATTTTCAAAAGGATTTTAACTTAGAGCAGGAGGAGATCTCTGAATAATAGCTATAATACATACATATCAAATTTCTGTAGACCAGGGATAGGCTACCAGTTCCTTCAGGGAACTGAACTTGGCCCCAACCAATGGGCCCAGTCATCTCCACTGGTCTAACCCAACAATGGGCAACAAGAAGATAGACTATCCCATATGCTACCATTGAAAATCATCACAGACCTTTTCCCTTCCCCAACCATTCTTCCTTGCCCCATTGCCCGCTTCATTCTGAGTATGGGATAGCCACTGTCAGCCTAGTGCTGACTCTAACATTTCCATTTCTACTGGAAGTATCCACTCCACTTAAACTCACTGTCATCTTAGTTGGTGACCCATCATTATTCTCAAAGATCTTTGTGACCTTGCCATCTTCCATAAATTAACTGTGAATGAACAAAAGTCCTCCTTTATGCACTCTTCCCTCACTGGAATATGAGGTTAAGAGCAGGGGTGATCTTAATTTTCTATTATTTACATCTCCTTCTATAACATATTGGACAAATAATAAGCCTTTTCTCAAAGGTTTCCAGTGAGGGCAAGTCTACCATCTTCTGAGGAACCCCACTGCACCTTTGGACAATCCCAATCACTTGGAAACAATTCCTTAGAATTAGCCTAAGTGTGCCTCATTGCAACTTCTCTACCAAGTTTGGCTCTCCAGGACCAAATAGCATAAGTCCAATCTCCCTTCTGTGATCACATGTCTCTTAGATGTCAGGTTTTTTTTTTTTAGATTTTTGCAAGGCAATGGGGTTAAATGACTTGCCCAAGGCCACACAGCTAGGTCATTATTAAGTTTCTGGGGTTGGATTTGAACCCAGGTCCTCCTGACTCCAGGGCCGGTACTCTATCCACTGCGCCACCTAGCTGCCCCAGATGTCAGTTTTTAAGAGGACACACAAACTAAGCAATCTATCAAGCAACGAAGAAGCATTTCTCAAGAGTCTATGAACTGCCAAGTCTATATTGTGCTAAGTACTGAAGATACAAAGACAAAAAATGAAAGTGATGGGCCTCTATTGAGAGGGACAACATGTATAAAAAGCAATAAATTAATAAATTAAATTAAAAAAGAATAAATACAAATGTATGTATATATGTGTGTGTGTGTGTGTGTGTGTGTGTGTGTGTGTATGCATATATATGTTAGAAAGAAGGCATTTAGGGAATGACAGTAGGACTAGGTGGTGATGAGAAGGGAAGAATTGGAAAACCATCATCACAGAATCTCTCTCAATATAGAGCCTCATTTCCAAGTAAGAATCAAGTATAGTCAGAGAAATGTGCCATTATGGTGGGCACTGAAGTGTGCCAGAGCTCAGCTAACATCATATTTAAGGATAGCATACTGGAAGCCTTTGAGAGCCTCTGAAAGCTACTGGAGACATTCAGCAGAGTGGCTGCCCCAGATCTTTTATCTGGTGCTGCTGCTGTAGCTAAGGGACTTCCTGAAGGGAAGGGAACTAGGGCTCCTGTATACAAATGGTTTATTTTATTAGGTGCCTTAAGATGTTTTTATTGGGTGGGTTTGAATGTTCAGCTGATTAATGTCTCTCAGATATTAATAATCAGAGAAGTTGACTCTAGGCTTCTAGAGTCTGTGGATCTTGTTTCCTCATCTATAAAATAATAACCTGGAAGGTTTTCTCTAACTCTCCATTTCTTGGATTCCAACTCTAGTCTTGGATTCATGAAAGATCCAAGTTTGAATCATATCTGACACTATTGTTATGGAAGACCACAGGCAAATCACTTGGTTTTTCTAAGCTTCAGTTGCTTCATCCAAAAGAAATAGGAATTACCTCTAAGGACTTTTGCAAAATCAAAGGAAACAATAGAGGTAAAAGTGTAAAGTCTTTGCAGATTTTAAAGGCATCCAAACACATTATTCATTCATTCATTTGTTCCTCTTTCTGTTTATCATTTTATCTATCCATTGATTTATGTATTTGTTCATCCATCCATCCATCCATCCGTCCGTCCATCCGTCCGTCCGTCCGTCCGTCCATCTATCTATCTATCTATCTATCTATCTATCTATCTATCTAGCTAGCTAGCTAGCTATTTCTGGGTTCTGACATGCTTCTTGATACATTATTCTTGAGGTGTTACAAGCCTGCCGTTATCATCATTTGCTTCTTGGGAGCCAGATCCTTTCTTTTTTCTTGAGGACAAACAAAAAAGGTAGTCTTATTTTTCAACTCCTAGAGAAATATCACTACTATATACAGATATAAAAGCAGCATAGACAGAACAGATTTCTTCCCAGCTAGGACTAAAGAAAGCAACCAGACCATTTATAAGCTGGAGCAGGGCACTGATGAAACTCTCCTCTCTCATATGATTGAAGTTCTCCAGGTGGGACTCTGCAATACCTGGGAATCAGTAGAAGAGAATGAAAGAACCTCTGTGAAAATTAAAAGTCTAGATTTATTTCACTTTCTCATCTAAAAGAATGAGATCCATAAAATCCCTAGAACCTTATTATCAAGGAAGAACAAAGATTATACACTTTGGAAAGAGAGGACATTTTGAATCCTACCATTGACAGAGCTATGTGACTTCAGGCAAATCTTTTAGACAACCTGGCTTCTATTTCTTCTTCTGAAAAAATGAAAATTTTGGACTAGATGGGCTCTGAGGCCCCTTTACTCCCTAAATCTAGTATTCTGGAACCCAAATTACAGTCATAGAAAGAAGACTGGGTAGTTATAGCACTGGTCATAGAGGCATGAAGATCTGGACTTTTTAATCTTACCTCAGAGACCGAGAAACTATGATCTAGGACAAGTCATTTAGCCTGTTTGGGCCTCAGTTTCCTTATCTGTAAAACCAGAGTTTTATTAAATTATATCAAATATATCAATTATGTAATTTGAAAATTAGAATTCTGATCAATGCAATATAAACCATTAGTTTAAAGAAATGAATAGATGACCAAAGCTTTTAGGAAGTATATCCTAATTGCAATGCACAGTAAAAAATAATGTGGGGGAGATAATACATATGGAAGGTTTCAGGGGCATATTATGTACAAAGGATCTTTGGGATGGACAAAGCAAATATTAATGGCTCTTCTTTAATACTATTTTTCCTTTAATACTATTTCCACTGATAAAATCATAGTGGTTCCTCATGGTAAAGCCAAGGACACTTTGAAGACATGATCTTTCCTTTCTGGATCTCCATTAGCAGCGACTATAAAACCCATTTGACAAGTTGCCTTTTATGGGAGCTGCCTTGGATGATGGTTGAGGATACTGGGGTCAAAGCATGGCTATTTCCATAGCTTTGGGGTTCAGATCCCCCCAGGATCTGAGAGGAGATAGTAGTTAGACTGGTGGTAATCTGACTTGTCTGGCAAAGGCCACCTTCTATTTCTCCCTGAGGGTGCCCTATTATTTTCGCTAGGCTAGTTTGTTTGCTTATGTGGCAGTTCATTGGCATTTGATGCCAGCAGAAGATTGACAGTGAAACATGCCACTCACCTCCTGCCAGGGAAGTGGGGAATTTAGAATGCAAAAAGAGACATGGGCCATTTTTGGACATGGCCAATTTGTTTTGCTAGACTATGCATATCATAATGAGAATTTTGTTTTTCATTTTTAAAAAAAATGCTCATTTGGCAGGGACAGAGAGAGGGGCAGGCTATAAATCCTTGTAAAATAAATAAATGTAATGTTAAAAAGAAATAAGAGAATTAGATCAGCTGACCTTTAATATCCCTCTCAGCTTAAAAATCTATGATTTTATGAGTTTGAAATCATTGGAATCTTCTTGAATAAGAACTGGACAGGAATTTTAAGTGTTTGTTTATTCTTGGCAAAGTCAGAATCTCTATTTATAAACCAAAATTAAAAAGAATAAATTATCTCATAAAATAGACTCTAAAAACAAATTTGGGTCAAACTTGGTGGCTTCTGAGGTCCCCTTCAGCACTAAATCTATGATAACATGAATCAGGATGGGAAGAGGGACTTTTCAACTGGGTGATGCATCACAAACTATTCCTTGGATGAATTCCCTAATTAATTGAGCATGGTTTGAGATATTTTATATCCCTCCTCCCTTAGAGGAAAAAAATGGACTTTTTCTTTAGTACAAATGGAGGTAAGTAGGGAGAGAATGTGATTTCCCACTGATGGGATTATCAGAAAAAAACAAACCCCCAAATCCCCCAGATGTCTTTGATGTTTCATAATGCTCTGTGATAGATTCTCAGAGGCAGGCATAGAATAGGTTTTGAAGATATCATTTAGAAATCCCACCTTCTGCTTTCTCTCAATAATTTTACATTTTGCTTCACCATGGACATGCAGATCTACTCCTAGCAGATGCTTGGAACTTGGTTAATTTCCCTTTTATTTATTTCAATAGAATCAAGAGCCACCATTTGTATTATTGATTTGGGGACCTTTGGAGAAGTGGTTCTGGGTGGTAGAGAGGAGAAGAATGCATCAGATTCCTATCTCATGTCTTGTTAGTGATGGTACCTTCCAGCTGTTGGGAGGAATGCCCAGAGGGTCATCCTTCATTAGAGTAAAAGGTCTTAGAGAGGGGGATATTACTGAGCTGTGATTGGATCAAAGGGGTGATTTGCCATTAATAATAGAACAAAATTCCATTATTGGGTAATGGAAAGAATACTGGAGATATATATATATATAATATTATATATATGCATGGAATGATGATATTCTTATCAGATAGAATACCAACTCCTTGAGAGGAGGGAGCACTTGATTTTTGTCTCTATCCTGAAAGTCCGTCATACAATAGACACTTAATAAGCGCTTCTTGATGGATTGCTGAATTATTTCAGAATTATTTCCCCACTCTGCCTCCCTTAGGGAATTCTTCAGGCTGGAGGTAAGAAAAGGATGCAGACTGGACCTGGGGAATTCTTGTATAAAGCAAGGAGCCTGGAGATGGAGCATCACATAGGGAACACTCCATCTTAATTAGACAGAAGACAATGTGAGAAGGAAAATAATATTTGATCGTTATCATTACAGTCTCACTCTGTGTATGATATAGGAAGATGGAAAACGACAGTTCTTGACTTCAAGGGATTTGTAATCCAATAAAGTAGAGGTTTCCAACTTGTGGACCAAGAATCCCCAGAAAATGTTGGGTTTATTGGAAAGGGTTTGCAAATGCAAAATTATAATTGCTTTGCACACACACACACACACACACACACACACACACACACACACACCCCTATTGCTATTTTTCAAATGAATGCAATTACTATTGCATTTGATAAAGCATCGGTCGGCTGCATTCATAAAATAGGGAGGTTGTCTCAAAAATTAAAACAAAACAAAATAAACTAGATTGTCATTGAAATCTCTTATGTTTATGTTGCTTAGACTTTCCCTATAGCCTTCCCCTCTCCCTGCTAGAGAGCTATTCCTTATAACAAATAATTTTATGAAAAGGAGAAAAGTTGTCATTATTATTTTTTAAGAAAAACTGATAAACGCACTTTTAAAAATCTGCCTTTGTCTACCATGTGCCATACTTCCGGAACAGTTAATTTTTAAGTCAAGAATGTATAATTTCAGGAAGGTAACCTTGGGCAGTCATCAGAGCATTATTGGAACAATGTATGTGACCCCAGTCTTATGTAGGTGACATTTGACACCTGATGTGACCTTCTGATGTAAATGAAAGGAAAATCAAGTTGGAACGTTTGCCCTAGAAGCTGTGTTCTCTTTCCCATGGGCCTCCACTGAAGCAGCAACATCCCTCAGTTATAGGTAACCCTAGAGGAGGCTACTGTTCTCGTTTCCCTTTAGGGGATAATCAGAAGATTTAGTAGGGGCATAATATTTTGAAAAGTTGTCATGTGAAAGAAGGATTAGGTTTTCTGTGGTTAGTCCCAGAGGGCAGAGCCAGGAACAATGGGAAAAAAAAGGAGGTGGGGACGAGTTCCATAAAGGAAGATGTTAACTCAATAGGAGGGAAAGAAAATCACATAATTAGAATTGTCAAAAAAAAAATAGAATTGTCCAAATAATTAGAGTTAGGTGGGGCTGAAGGTATAAATTTTTAGCCATTGGACATTTTCAATAAGGACCTTATTTATCAGGAATGTTGCTTCCAGTAGGAGCTAAACTAGATGACATTTAGATGCCTGGCTGCTCTGGGATCCTAGGATTTTAGGAGCTGTGAAGAACCTGGATACAGATGAAGAAAATAATAAAAATAGTTAACATCTATGTAATAGTTCAATGTTGCCAAATGGCATACAAATATTATCATAACAGTTCTAGGAAGTTAGGTGCTATGATTATCCACATTATACAGATGAGGAAACGGAGGCAATTGAGTAGCTTGTCCAGAGTCACATAGCTAGTGTCTGAGGTTGGATCTGAACACAGTTCTTTCTGAATCCAGGTTAAGTGCTCTGACCACTTTGACACCCAGCATGGGGTTGGAAGAGAAGATCTTGAGGGCTCTTGTCAGCATTAAAAACTCCTATGATCTCTGAGCCAATGATCCTCCGGTGGGGGGGTCCAGTGGGGGGGGGTAGCTAATGTCAATCAAGGGAGCTTAGATTTAAGCTTGGAATTTGGGAATTCCCCCTCCTGCCCATATGGGAGCTCCAGGTTGCACTTGGGCTTCTTCAGGATGTGAAGCCCAATGGGGTTTCACTGCCAGTCCCTTGCCAGCTTGCTGACTTGTTGAGAGGCATAGCCTAGCCATCTGCTATGATTATGAGGCTTCTAGGATAGAGGGGTTGCCCAACCTAAAATCCAAAGAATATGAATCCATAAATCCCATCTGTTTAAAGAAAAGCTTTAGTATCTAGGGGAAATAAAGAGCAATGCATTTGAAGTCAGAAATCACAGACACTAGCTGTGTGACCCTGGGTAAGTCACTTAGTGTCTATCTACTTCAGTTTCTTCTTCTGTAAAATGAAGATAAAAAGAATACCTACTTCAGAGGGTTGGTTTGAGAAGCAAACGAGATGCTATATGTAAGGTTCTGTGGAAATGCTGGCTGTTAGATGTTATTCCAAGGGAATTCCTCCATTAATGCTGCTGTTGCTCAGCATGAGAGTGAATTCATTGTCCAATCCTCATCCACAGAGAGGCAGGGATTCAGTCTAGAGGCAATCTAGCCCTAATCCATAGTTATAGAAGATGCTTCAATCTTAGCCTCTCATTTTACAGATGAGTAAACTGAGGCTGAGGGAATCAAAGTGATGCATAGGTACTAAGTGTGTGAGGCAAAATTTGAACCCCTGTTCTTCAGGTCCAGAGCTCCTTCGCTGAGCAACATTGCTCATCTGCCCTGCAAATGGCTGGCAAGGGACAGGGCTAACATGGGGCAGGGAGGAGGGCCTTAGCATCTCTCTGAGAAAGACTCACTCTAATTCTATGGATATACAGACAGAGCCTTGAAGAATGGGCTCCTCTAAATGTCCAGTTGTCGTGCAGTGGAAAAATTATTGAATATCGACTCAGTGGTGCAGAATATAGAGTACAGGACTAGGGTCAGGAATACCTGAGTTCAAATTTAGCCTTAGACACTTATTAGCTGTATGACCTTGCCTCGGTCAAGTCATTTGTTTTGAATTTGCCTCAGTTTCCTCATCTAGTAAAATGAACAGTAGAAGAAAATGGTAAACTACTCCAAGACTCCAAACTACTCCATCTCTGCCAAGACAATTCCAAATCATGTCATGAGTTGGACTTGGCTTGCTATCAGTCCTACTTGTGTGAGTTTTGGTGAGACATGTAATCTCCTTCTACCTCTTTAAAATTAGAGGGTTTGACTATTTGTCTTCTAAGGTCCTTTCCAGATCCAGATTTATGTGATTCTTTGATTCAGTTTGCTGGAAAGTCTATCAGCCAGTCTGTGAGGTGGCCAGTCTAATAGGGAACCGTTCGATGAACCAAACCGTTATCAACATTTAGATAAATGTGCTGCCCTAATCTGGAATGTTCTGCAGAATCTATTCTTCTTGTCACAAGCAACTAAGACCAGGGACGGATTTCCTTATCACCCTCTTTTCCTCCATGTACAGGTCTTACTCTCAAATTACTTACTCCCAAATCCTGCCCATGCAATCAGCTCATCTCCTCATTGGCTGGTTCAACTGGCATTAACTGTTCCTTTTCTACATTTTCATTTTGATGATTCCATAGTTTAAAATGAAATTGTGGCGTTGGGAAGATAGGATGGTGATAACTAATGCATTCTTGGTTTGGAAACTCTGCCCCCAACTCTTGAGCAGCTTTTAGGACATGGGGGGCATGGCTGATTGCCAGTAACTGGGGGCTTTGCCAAAGTTGTTGCCTCATGGATGGGGGAGGCTCCAACAGGCAGTGAGGGGGCTCATCTGGGAGAGTAAGGCATGATTCTGAGGGTGTGGGATGAATGAGGAGAGTGAGGACAGCTTTCCTGCTGGCTTCCTTGGAGACATGAGTTACTTACGCCTCCAGAAATGAGAACTCAGCACCAAGGGCAGATGGACATTTAATAAATTCTGGGGTATCTGATGAGGGGGTAGGCTGCACATGGGCAAACTAGAAGCTTGTGAGAACATTCCCTCTCTTTCTCTCTATCCCTCCTCCTTGTCTTCTTCCAGGTCTCCTGGCCTCACCATCCCCTTAGACTAACTAAGAGAAGGATGCAGTTAGTCAGCTGTGCTATCTTCTTAGTTCACTTCAGCAATAGCCATAGACTCAAGAGATAACTGGAAGGGACTTCAGAGGTTATCAAGTCTAACCCTGTCATCTTATTGATGAAGAAACTGAGACAGACAGGGTAAGTGACTTGCCCAGAGTCACACAACTAGTAAATGTCTTACTTATGTAGGATTCAAACCCAACTCTTCCTGACTCTTTATAGTACGGGTATGTCGAGCTCTCAGTCATGAGGCCCTCAAAGGCCATTCATGTGTTGAAATGGAAAATGAAGGCATGGGTGGGCACATGCACCAACATTTCAACTTCATAGACCAACTTAACCCTTTACTACCACAGCTTAATTATTTCTCTTAACTAACAATGATTGATCAGTCCTACAGACTGCTGGGATTTTTGTCTTTAGAAAAGATATGGATAAAAGAATTAAGATATTTATTTTACATGTTATATGACTCATTGTAATTGCAGCAGACCATTTTACAGTATGAGGGATTAATTGCTATTCTGTCATAGGACTTTGAGAATAGATTTCAGGATTTTAGAAAATACCAATTGCATTTCAGTATATTGGTTACTCTATTATCAGTTGGCATCAACACATTGCCGGCAAACTTGCAAACAGAGTGTATATAGTTCCAGTCAGATATGCAAATTAAAGAAAATTTTATTTGAGTATTTTTATTGGATTTTTTCAGTTGTACCAGCCTAAAGGAAACTATCTAGCATTTCATGAATGTGCTCTGTTCTTGACATCTCTTTTTGGGATTATATAAATTTGTGAGCAACTTTTTTCTAGCATGAAGCATACAAAAAACAAAAATAGAACATATATTTTAGATGAGCATCTTGAATATTCTTCACATTGCTAGAACTTCTATCAGACCAGAAGTAGATGCACTGGGATGAAAAACAGACTCAGTGTTCAAGTTAAAAATGGGTTCTTATTTTTTGTTTAAAAAATAATTACTTAATTTTTTAATTATTTTTATGTTCAATTTCATGATTACATTTTTATTATTATTCTCATTCTATTATGGGTTACATTATACCTGCCAAGAAGAGTTAAAAGGGCTGGACATTCATTTCCTATACCATACTAAGATAGATGCCAATCAAAAAAGGCAGTGTGGTGTAGGAGAAGGTAGAAGGAAAGGAAGGGAATAATTATCTCTTTAGAACCTACAATATGTTTATAGCAGGTACCATGCTAAGTGTTTTAAATTTTTTCTAATTACTATCCCATTTAATCCTCACAAGAATTCTAGGAGGAAGGTGCTCTTAATTATTATCCCCACTTTGTTATTGTTTTTGTGTAGTCATTTTAGTTGTATCTGAGTCTCCTTGACCCCATTTGGGTTTTTTTTTTAAAGTTTTTGCAAGGCAATGGGGTTAAGTGGCTTGCCCAAGGCCACACGGTTAGGTAATTATTAAGTGTCTGAGGCTGGATCTGAACTCAGGTACTCCTGACTCCAAGGCCAGTGCTCTATCCACTGCACCACCTAGCTGCCCCTGGGGTTTTCTTGGCAAAGATACTGGAGCGGATTGCCATTTCTTTCTCTAGTTCATTTTACAGAAGAGGAAACTGAGGCAAACAAGAATTAAGTGACTTTCCCAGGATCACCCAGATAGGAAGTGTCTAAGGTCAAATTTGAGCTTAGTAAGATTTATCTTCATACTCCAGACCCAGTATTTTATTTATTGTGCTACCTTAGCTGCTCCATTTTATAGTTGAGGAAAGTAAGGCAGACAACGGTTAAGTGATTTGCCCAAAGTCGCATAGTAAGTGTCTGAGGTCACATTTGAACTCAGGTCTTCCTGACTCTAAGCCTGTTGTTTTATCTGCTGTTTGTATTCCTTAATTCTAAATGTTCAGTGTTCCTTATTTTGTCTTTTTCTTCTATGTCAAGAATTTTACCCTCCAGTTTCCTAATAGGTTTTACCATTTTTCTTCTTTGTTTTTCCTTTGATGAAGGCTTTCTTTTCTTTCAACAAATATTTTAATGTGCTAAGATAACTTGGAATAAGAGTAAAGAAACATATCCCCAGGGATTTCACCTTATAGGAAAGTCAGCTTGAACTTTTGGGATACATAGCTGGTATTTATAACTTAAAGAAATAAATACATCAATTATTCCATGCAAATAGTTAAAAATTCCTTGATTTCCATCTTTGATAAGATGCTCATTTTTCTTTTTAAGAAAGTCTAATTTGTTTCACTTCACAATTATTTATTTTCTCTCTTTCCCATCTCCTTCCAACTCCAGTTAAAAAAAAAGGAAAAAACCCCTAAACCCTTGAAACATGTCCATATCATCGGAGATTAGTATAGATGGGTCTGGGTCTGGGTAACACAGCTAGAGGCTTGCTCTTAGTTGGACTGCCAGTAGATTTCTGTAGGCCCCCAGCCCTTGCCAGCTCTTTGGAAGGTTGGCAGTTTTCAGACTATTTACTAATTTCACCCTCCTGCTCTCATTACTCACCTATAGGCCTCAGACAGGGTGAAGGTTAAATCTGAGACCCAGCTTTGAGGTCAGAGCCTCTCAGTTGCTAATTGCTTTTTTTTGCTATTACTTGTTCTGTATATAGTCTTAGTCCCATGACAACAACCATAAGTCAGCAGTTCCTGGCATCATTTCCCTCATTTTGGATCTATACTCTAGCCCTAGGGTCAGAGCAAGTAAGATAGGGTTAGGTTAGCCCATATTTTCCCTTGACCAGTTGTGGCAAGATCCAGTTTACTCCCTGGGATGTAAGGCTTTATTTTTTTTTATTTTTTTTTATTTTTTTAAATTTATTTTTATTAAAGATATTATTTGAGTTTTACATTTTTCCCCCAATCTTGCTTCCCTCCCCTCCCCCCCACAGAAGGCACTCTGTCAGTCTTTGTTTCCATGTTGTACCTTGTTCCAAATTGGGTGTGATGAGAGAGAAATCATATCCTTAAAGAGAAGAGAAGTCTAAGAGGTAACAAGATCAGACAATAAGCTATCTGTTTTTTTTCTAAATTAAAGGGAATAATCCTTGCACTTTGTTCATACTCCACAGCTCCTTATCTGGATACAGATGGTACTCTCTTTTGCAGACAGCCCAAAATTGTTCCCAATTGTTGCACTGATGGAATGAGCAAGTCCTTCAAGGTCGAACATCACTCTCATGTTGCTGTTAGGGTGTAAGGTGTTTTTCTGGTTCTGCTCATCTCACTCAGCATCAGTTCATGCAAATCCCTCCAGGTTTCCCTGAAATCCTGTCCCTCCTGGTTTCTAATAGAACAATAGTGTTCCATGACATACATATACCACAGTTTACTAAGCCATTCCCCAATTGGACATTTACTGGATTTCCAATTCTTTGCCACCACAAACAGGGCTGCTATAAATATTTTTGTACAAGTAATGTTTTTATCCTTTTTCCTCATCTCTTCAGGGTATAGACCCAATAGTGGTATTGCTGGGTCAAATGGTATGCACATTTTTGTTGCCCTTTGGGCACAGTTCCAAATAGCTCTCCAGAAGGGTTGGATGAGTTCACAGCTCCACCAACAGTGTAATAGTGTTCCAGATTTCCCACATCCCTTCCAACAATGATCATTATCCTTCCTGGTCGTACTGGCCAATCTGAGAGGTGTGAGGTGGTACCTCAGAGAAGCTTTAATTTGCATTTTTCTAATAATTAATGATTTAGAGCATTTTTTCATATGGCTATGGATTACCTTGATCTCCTCATCTGTAAATTGCCTTTGCATATCCTTTGACCATTTGTCAATTGGGGAATGGCTTTTTGTTTTAAAAATATGACTCAGTTCTCTGTATATTTTAGAAATGAGTCCTTTGTCAGAATAATTAGTTGTAAAGATTGTTTCCCAATTTACCACATTTCTTTTGATCTTGGTTACATTGGTTTTATCTGTGCAAAAGCTTTTTAATTTAATGTAATCGAAATCATCTAATTGTTTTTTGGTGATATTCTCCAACTCTTCCTTAGTCATAAACTGTCCCCCTTTCCATAGATCTGACAGGTAGACTAGTCCTTGATCTTCTAATTTGCTTATAGTATTGTTTTTTTATGTCTATGTCCTGTAACCATTTGGATCTTATCTTGGTAAAGGGTGTGAGGTGTTGGTCTAATCTAAGTTTCTTCCATACTAACTTCCAATTTTCCCAGCAATTTTTATCAAACAGGGAGTTTTTAATCCCAATGGCCAGACTCTTTGGGTTGATCAAACAGCAGCTTACTATAATCATCTCCTGCTTTTACACCTAGTCTATTCCACTGGTCCACCACTCTATTTCTTAGCCCATACCAAATAGTTTTCATGACTGATACTCTATAATATAATTTGAGGTCGGGTAGGGCTAAGCCACCTTCTTTTGTACTTTTTTTCATTAAGCTCCTGGCAATTCTTGACTTTTCATTTCTCCATATGAATTTACTTACAATTTTTTCTAACTCATTAAAGTAATTTTTTTGAATTTTGATTGGTAGGGCACTAAACAGATAGTTTAGTTTTGGTAGAATTGTCATTTTTATTATATTAGCTCTACCTGTCCATGAGCAGTTGATATTTGCCCAGTTATTTAAATCTGATTTAATTTGTGTGAGAAGTGTTTTATAATTGTTTTCAAAAAGATTCTGAGTCTGTCTTGGCAAATAGACTCCCAAATATTTTATATTGTCTGAGGTTACTTTGAATGGGATTTCTCTTTCTAGCTCTTCCTGCTGTTTCTTGCTAGACATATATAGAAAAGTTGAGGATTTATGCCGGTTTATTTTATAACCTGCAACTTTGCTAAAATTGCTAATTGTTTCCAGTAGTTTTTTACATGATTTCTTGGGATTCTCTAGGTAGATCATCATGTCATCTGCAAAGAGTGAGAGTTTTGTCTCTTCCTTCCCAATTCTAATTCCTTTAATTTCTTTTTCTTCTCTAATTGCTGATGCTAACATTTCTAATACAATATTGAATAGTAGTGGTGATAATGGGCACCCTTGTTTCACCCCTGATCTTATTGGGAACACCTCTAGCCTCTCCCCATTGAGTATAATGCTTGTTGATGGTTTCAGATAGATACTGCTCATTATTTTAAGGAACAGTCCATTTATCCCTACACTCTCTAGTGTTTTTAATAGGAATGGATGCTGTATTTTGTCAAAAGCTTTTTCAGCATCTATTGATATGATCATATGATTCCTGATAGGTTTGTTGTTGATATAATTGAGTGTATTAACAGTTTTCCTAATATTGAACCAACCCTGCATTCCTGGGATAAATCCTACTTGATCATAATGTATTATCCTAGTGATGACTTGTTGTAATCATTTTGCTAAGATTTTATTTAGGATTTTTGCATCTATATTCATCAGGGAGATAGGTCTATAGTTTTCTTTCTCTGTTTTAACTCTTCCTAGTTTAGGTAATAGTACCATATTGGTTTCATAGAAAGAGTTAGGCAGAGTTCCATCTTTCCCTATTTTTCCAAAGAGTTTATATAAGATTGGAACCAACTGTTCCTTAAATGTTTGGTAGAATTCACTTGTGAATCCATCAGGCCCTGGAGATTTTTTTTTAGGGAGTTCAGTAATGGCTTGTTGAATTTCTTTTTCTGAGATAGGGTTGTTTAGGTATTTAATCTCTTCTTCATTTAACCTGGGCAACTTATATTTTTGTAAATATTCATCCATTTCACTTAGATTTATTGGCATAGAGTTGGGCAAAATAATTTCGAATTATTACTTTAATTTCCTCCTCATTGGTAGTGAGTTCACCTTTTTCATTTATGATACTAGAAATTTGATTTTCTTCTTTCTTTTTTTTAATGAAATTGACTAGAGGTTTATCAATTTCATTGGTTTTTTCATAATACCAACTTTTGGTTTTATTTATTAATTCAATAATTTTTTTTGCTTTCAATTTTATTAATTTCTCCTTTAATTTTTAGAATTTCTAATTTAGTACTTAATTGGGGATTTTTGATTTGTTCTTTCTCTAATTTTTTTAGTTGCATATTTAGTTCATTGATTTCCTCTTTCTCCAATTTATTCATATAAGCATTTAGAGCTATAATATATCCCCTGAGAGTTGCTTTGAATGAATCCCATAGGTTTTGGTATGTTGTTTCATTATTATCATTATCTATGATAAAATGGTTAATTCTTTCTATAATTTTTTTTGGTCCACTCATTTTTTAAAATGAGTTTATTCAATTTCCAATTTGTTCTGGGTCTATATCTCCTTGGCCCTGCATTGCATATAACTTTTATTGCATTGTGATCTGAGAAAGATGTATTCACTATTTCTGCCTTTCTGCAGTTGAGCATTAGGTTTTTATGTCCTAGTACATGGTCAATTTTTGTATAAGTTCCATGTACTGCAGAGAAAAAGGTATATTCCTTCCTATCCCCATTCAGTTTCCTCCATAAGTCTAACATATCTAATTTTTCTAACAATCTATTTACCTCCCTAATTTCTTTCTTGTTTGTTTTATGATTTGATTTATCTAGATCTGATAGTGGGAGGTTGAGGTCTCCCACTAGTAGAGTTTTGCTATCTATGTCTTCCTGTAATTCTTTCAGCTTCTCCTCTAAGAATTTGGATGCTGTCCCCCTGGGTGCATATATATTCAATATTGAAATGACTTTATTGTTTATGGTACCTTTTAGGAGGATATAGTTTCCTTCTTTATCTCTTTTAATGCTATCTATTTTTGCTGCTGCTTTGTCTGAGATAAGGATTGCTACCCCTGCTCTTTTTACTTCAGCTGAAGCAAAATATATTTTGCTCCAACCTTTTACCTGTACTCTATATGTATCTCTCTGCTTCAAATGAGTTTCTTGTAAGCAGCATATTGTAGGATTCTGGTGTTTAATCCACTCTGCTATTTGCTTACGCTTTAAGGGAGAGTTCATCCCATTCACATTTAAGGTTATGATTACTAATTCTTTATTGCCCTCCATGCTATCTTCCCTCTGTTTGTATTTTCCCCTTCCCCCCCTTTTATCCATATTCCCCAGTCTTTTGTTTCTGAAAACCACCCCCTTCAGTGTGTTTGCCCTCCTATATCACTCCCTCCCCTTTCTTTCCCCTTTCCCTTTTTCCCTTTTCCCTTCCCTTCCTTTTATTATTTCCTCTTATTTCCCCCACTCCCCTTCCCTTTCTCCGTCCCCCCTCCCCTTTTCCCCTTTTAATACTTGAAAGGTTAGATGTTTTATAAATTAACTGAGTATGTGTGGGTTGACTTTAAGTCAAGTCTGATGAGAAGAAGATTCAGGTGTTTCTCCTCTGCTCCCTTCTTCCCCACTATTACCATAGGTTTTTTTGTACCTCTTAGTGTAATGAGATTTACCCCATTCAATCCCCTCCCTCCTCCCGTCTCTTTCCTGTCCCCCTTTTTAGGGTGGTAGTGTTTTTTTTTAGATCATTCTAAGTCATAGAAAATTCTGAGTGTCTGACCCTTCTAGTTCTGTATATTCTATCGAATAGAGTTAAAATTCCTGAGAGTTATTAGAGTCTTTCTCCCAAATGGGGTTAAAGCCAGTTACATCCATTAGATAGTAGTCTCATGGATAGGTTATGAATGTCCATCATTTCTGGCAAGGTGTATTCTCTCTGTTAGAGTTACATTTCTCAAGGTTTATGAGAATCTTTTTTTTTAACACCCATGCTGGGATATAGCCAGTTTCAACTAACTTACTGGATTGCATTTTTTTCTTTTACCGCCCCCCCCCCTTTTTTTACCTTTTCATGTGTCTCTTGAACCTCCTGTTTGATGTCCAAATTTTCTGTTTATTTCTGGTCTTTTCATAAGAAATTTTTGGAATTCTTCCATTTCGTTAAATGTCCATCTTTTTCCCTGGAAGAGAAGGCTTAGCTTTGCAGAAAAATAGATTCTTGGCTGCATTCCAAGCTCCTGTGCTCTTCAAAATATCTCGTTCCAGGACCTTCGATCCCTTAATGTTGATGCAGCCAGGTCCTGTGTGATCCTTACTGTGGCTCCTTGATATTTAAATTGTTTCTTTCTAGCTGCTTGCAGGATTTTCTCTTTTATCTGATAATTCTGCAGTTTGTCCACAACATTCCTTGGTGTTTTCATTTTAGGATCTTTTTTCTGGTGGGGATCGATGTACTCTTTCAATAACTACTTTGCCCTCTGATTCCATGATATCAGGGCAGTTTGCCATCACTAGATCCTGTAATGTTAAGTCCAGGCTTTTTTTCTCTTCAATGTTTTCAGGAAGTCCTATAATTTTCAGGTTGCCCCTCCTCAATCTATTCTTGAGGTCAGTGGTTTTGTTGATGAGGTATTTTACATTTGCTTCTATTTTTTTCTAATTTTGGGTTTTGTTTAACTGACTCTTGCTGTCTCGTGGAGTCATTAGTTTCTGTAGACTCCATTCTTTTTTGGGGGAGGAGTTTTCTTCATTAACCTTTTGCAACTCCTTTTCCAATTGGTCAATTCTACTTTTGAAAGAGCTTTCCATTTGACCAATTGAGGTTTTGAGAGAATTAATTTATTTTTGCATTTGCTCATTTGAGGATCTGAGAGAATTATTCTCATTTTGTAATTGCCCATTGATGATCTGAGAGATTTATTCTCCTTTTGTGTTTGTCCAGTTGTACTTTCTAAGGTTTTGCTTTCTTGTTGCAAGGTATTAATTGTCTCTCCCAAATTTTTAAGCTCCTTCCTTATTTCTTCAAGGAAGTCTTTCTGTGCTGGAGACCAGATTGTATTCTCCTCAGAGGTTCCAGGTCTCTCTGAGTTGGGGTCTTTCCCTTCCAGGAATTTTTCTATGGATCCACCTTTCCGCTGACCCTTCTTCATTATGCTAAGACCTTGAGGTGGGGGGGACAGGTTCACCTGGGCTTGAGATCGCTGAAGGCTTTACTGAGTGCAGTTTCTCTGGCTGGCCAGTAGGAGGTGCTGGTTGCCCTCTCTGGAGTGTCTGTGACCTTGGTTGAGAGGCCTTCTCCCTTTGCCCGAAGGCAGGAGTTGGAACTATTGAATTCTTTTGCCTTCAATCAATGGTGGGCTTTACCCTGGCCTGAGGTCATTCCTCAGCTGGGCTGGTTCTTTGGCTCACACACCTGGGCCTGAGGCAGAAGTAGTTTGCAATTGTTTGTTTGGAAGGAGGCCTCAGTGCAATGGAGGCATGGACTCAGAGTTTCTCAGACTGGAGGAGCCCAGCCATGGTATCCGCAGCTCTCCTGCACCAGACCTCTCCCCGCAGCCCCGTCCCCAAGCTCCAGGGGGACAGCACCAACACCAGTGCCTTTGCTTCCCCGTGGACCCAAGCCCCTGTCATCCAGCCCCACTGCTGATCCAGCAGGTCCGGCTCTCCGGCCCTCAGACTCCCGGTTCCCATTCAGCTGTTAATCTGGCTGATCTGGGGGTTGATCCTCCCTCTGAGCCCAGACTCACCTGCCCGAATTCTACCAAAGCTGCAGTGGGAGACAAATCCTGAGGTAGATGCTCTTTCTCCTGGCTTCTCTCTCTCTGGGTTCCATGAGTCGAACTTCCTCTAAGAGGTTTGTTTCATGTGATAAATGGGGAGGAGATCAGGAGACTCTAGAACTGTGCCTGTGTTCTCTTCGCCATCTTGGCCGGAAGGATGTAAGGCTTTAGATAAAGCCCTCCTGGCTAAACTCTCTCTTTCCCTTTTCTCTATGATGACCTGGGCTGCAAAATGACTCACTATAGGTTTTCCTTGGATATCCTGGCCTTGGATTTTTCTGGTGTTCTTTCTCAATTTTTGTTGGAATAATTTTCAATTAGTGTTGAACTGAACTGTTCTCTTTTGCTCTGTCATCTTTTTATCTTTCAATATCCTGTTGAAACAATTACCCCTTCCACATTGCAAGAGTTAGGAGTGTGATCTGAAAAATTCACCTAAAGTTTTTTGGCCTCAAGAGGAATCTGAAGATTTTTTTTTTCCTTTTATGGGGTTCTTATAGTTTCTTGTTATAAAATTTGGGTTAAATATTGGTCTTAGGTTCTATGTCATCTACCAGTCTTTGCATGTTTTCTGTAGCTTCCACAAAACTTCCCCCCAAATTATCAACCTGCAATGTATAGCAAAATTCTGATGAGGGAAAGAGGCAGTATACAAGGGATAACTCTGGCTTTCCTGACTAATTTGTGATGAATTCCTATGACAAATTCTGTATTCATCTTAACTTGACTTGGGGGTTCAATCTCTGGAGATTGCTGAATCAGTCTTAATAAATGAATTAATTTTATCTTGGATTCCTATTCCTAGGTTATCAAGCTAGAATTCAATTACCATTGAGACTTTTTGTAATTAATTCTAATTCCTTCCTTTTTTTTCTCCCTTGCTGATAGAATTAAGAGATCTTCATATGATTCCTTGACTGCAACAAGTTTTCAAATTCAATTATATCTGAGGAATTTTTAAGAAGCACCGACTATGGGTTCAAGGTCTGCCATTTTGGGATCAAGATTACAAGCATAATCTTGACTAAGTCATCAGAGGTTAGAGGAGTATAGCTAGAGTGTGAGCAAAGTCCTTGGGCACCATCTAGTCTAATAATCTCACTCCTTAGATGAGGAAATACTCAACCTTCTTCGGCTTTCAGTGTTTTCATCTGTAAAATGAGGTTGTTGGATTTCTCTTCTAATTTCTTTGAATCCAAAGCTGAAAAATGATAGAATTCCTGTTTTCAGGTAGATTATACTGTAAAGGGATCATAATGGAAGAGATGGCATGCATAGAAGTAAGGACAATATAGAGTAAAATGTGATAAGAATAGAGGATATCTGGATAAAAAAATGTTAATGCACTTGAAGATGCCTATCTATCTATCTATCTATCTATCTATCTATCTATCTAATCTAAAGCAAAGATCCCTCCCTCACCTTCTTTTGGACAATTCTTGATGGCCTTTGATACGGTCAGTCACAAGGATTTATGAAAAATTACGTCAAAATTTGGTTGCCTGGAAGTTCATCAGAATTGTACATCAATTCTATGACAGTGTGTTTGCCTAGGTTCTGGGTGGATGATGCTCTCAAGATTTTCAAACCACAACATCTTTTGGATCTCTCCTCTTTTTTCATTCATACAACTACCCCCCTCCCCCCCCCCAGTGTAGATCACCTCATTTCTTGCCTAGACTATTTCATTAAACCTCTTTCTTAATGGATTCCAAAGTTTCTGATCATTCTCCCCTCTGGGTTCCATTTTCTTCTTTATAGAGTTTTTCCCTTTACTATTATCAGAAGACTTTCCAACCTGGAAGACCACTCTGCCCTGTGACTCTTTCCTATAATGAATCAATTCCTCTTAGAACCTCCATTTAAAGGAGTTTTATTTATTCTTTTATCTCCTCTAGGCCCTACTTCTAACTTTCTAGACTTCTGAGATATTTCTAGTTCTTAATCTTTGGTAAGATTTTTTTGAGTATTCTATGGTTTTAGGTTATTTATTATAGGGGTACCTGAATCCTCAATTCAATGGCAAATACTGATTATAGTGGGACAATCCCCAAATGATTGGCTTATTTTAGGAATATCACTTTAGCAACACAATGAAATGAGAGAAAAGACATGTCATTGGTGTTCCTAGTTAGACCTAAGGTGTTGGTGATCATTCTTTCTTCTGTGCTTTCCAAACCCTGCTAGGAGACAGTGATCCAGAGTAGATTGGGTCTGTAAACCTATCAGCCAGGCCTAGGCACTTCTGTTTGGAAATATTTCTCTCTGCAAATACAATTGCATCATGTCACAGAGTGAGGGAGGGGGAGGGGGAGAGAGAGAGAGAGAGAGAGAGAGAGAGAGAGAGAGAGAGAGAGAGAGAGAGAGAGAGAGAGAGAGAGAGAATTTGTGTGTGTGTGTGTGTGTGTGTGTGTGAAACAGGTTCATTTAATTTTGACTTTAGAAAATACTAAGAGGGGGCTGTTGACTCATCTCCCTGACACAGCAATGAGAATATTATCAAATTAATTTCATTTATGAAAAGATCGAATGCTCAAGGGTTGATGGAAAGCCACAAAGCCACACAATTTTGAGTGGAAAGCAAACAAGCATATGGAAAAGATGAATTAATTAATGAATGAGAAAATAAAAGAATAGCTTTCTGTTAGATACTGTCCACTGTGAGCAAAAGAGTCAATCATAAATTTGGAAGTTTGCTTTCATAAGATGTAAGATGAAAGATGGGATGGGGTCTGTTGAGACTGTTGAGCTTTGAATCTCTTTCATCCCATGGCTAAAGGAAAACAGCTCCAGGTCATTAAAGAACCACACAGGTGGTTCGTGTGTGATTAAATGTTAAATCTTCTGAAAAGAAAATTTCTGTTCAGTCAATACTGTTTTTTTTTCATAGACTTCCAATTTAAACTAAGGGATAGATTCTGTTGAACAATAGATTGAGGGTCTGATACAATGAGATCACAATTGGGAATCATAATCAAAATGATTGAAAGATCATATTTAAAGAAAGTCCTACTTGATGCATTGCTGTTAGATGGTGGTAATCTGGGGTTCCTTAGGGCAAAGCTGCTGGGGATGAACAATCTGGAAAAATGTGACCTAATAATCTGACTAGCAGATATGGAGTTTAGATGGTCTTAGATCTAGAGATGGAAAGGTTCCCGAGGGTCATATAATTACCTTTTCCTTTTACAGATGGGGAAACTGAGGACTGGAAGGTTAAGTGACTTGTTCAAGATCAAACAGGCCAGAATTTAAACCCAGGTCATGAGACTCTAGAACCACTCCTCTTTCCATTGTACCAGGAAGATGCTAAGACTTAATAGCTATGTGATCACTGGTATTCATTACTCTTTCTAAATAACTTCAGTTTATGTCTTAAATGGGGATAAGATCCATATTACCTATTGGTCATGCTGCTGTAGATGGAGCTAGAGCTGAGAGGAGCAAAGATGTCCTTTAGTCCAGTTCTATCATTTTACATATGTATAAACTGAGGCTCAGAGAAGTTGAGTTGCTTGTCCAAAGTCACACAGGAAGTAGGCAATGGGGACAGGATTTGAACACAGGTCTTCTGACACCAGCTAGGGTACCAGATGTATAGTCAAGAAGACCTGCTTTCAAATTATGCCTTAGTCATTGTATGATCACTGACAAGTCACTTCACTTGCCCTATGTGTCATATGGAAAACTCAGGAACTGGACTTTATGGGTCCTAAAAGTATTTCAGTTCTAAATCTATAATTTGATGATCCTGTTTGGTCAGAGAAACACATGAGGATTATTTATTAAAACATGAGGGAAGAGAACACTGATTTTTTTTGCATTGATGAACTCATGCCCATGAAACCAAGAGCTTTTGAAGTTCTAAAATTTTAAAAAATTAACTTCTTAATGAATGAATGAATTTTAACTTCAGGATGTTTCAATGTGGGTATAACAGTTTAGATCATAACTCTTCCATAGTTTAGATCCAATTCTTTCATCTTCTCTTGCTTCCTTTACCATTTAACTCAAATACCATTTCCTACAATATATGAAGCCTTTCCGGATCCCTTCAACTACTTGTTCCTCTTCCCATCTCAGTTATTTTGAAAGGGAGGTAGAGGCAGAAGAGAGAGAGAGAGAGAGAGAGAGAGAGAGAGAGAGAGAGAGAGAGAGAGAGAGAGAGAGAGAGAGAGAGAAAGAGAGAGAGAGAGAAGAGAAAGGAATGCTATCTTTCCAATAGAATGCAATTTCATTGAGGACAGAGAAGGTTTCATTTTTGTCTTTGTATTCCTAATGCCCAGAATAGCTTCTAATATATAGTAGAAACTTAAAAATATGTATTGAATGATGAGGCCTTTGTAGGGAATCCTGTCCAATGTAGTATAGACCTTCATCTACAGTGGGGACTCATCAACAATTAAAAAAAATTACAGGAAATGAAAGCAAGGCCAGATAACAGAAGATAAAAATGAAAGTAACATGGGATAATGTTACTCCAAAGGAGCTCACCAATGGGAGAAGGGAGATGGCATGGCAGAGGGATATTCCTGAAGTTTATAAGAATTCAGGGAAGTTCCATAACTAAGTCATAGAGAAGGGACTATAAGCACAACAATTCAATTTAATGCAGATAGATGCAGGAAAATAAGGAGGAAGCAATTCCAAGGGGGAATGACCACTTGAAGGAGTAAAGAAGATCCATGGACTCAAGAAAGTATTGCTAGGGGAAAACAGTGTTGAGTTTACCCTTTGGATACATGAGGTCTCTTCTGATGCTGCTTCCTTCATGACTGCTGTCCTCTAGGTTAAATTTCAGTTTTATCCTGACTTTCTATTTATAAGAAAGTATACCCCCCAGATTGTATATGGGGGGGGAATGTTCTGTACCAATTGTACCAAATTAGTAAAATCATTTGTTAAATGTTAATTAGGCCTAGGTGACTATTTTTAATGGAAAGCGTATCTAGTGTGGGCTCATGAGATACATTATTAGAAAACATCAGGAACAACCATAGTTAGCAATAAATAAAGTAATCCTGTGACAGAAGGAGGAAGTAATCATCCTATGAGGAACAAGAGTTGAAAAAAGTAGTAGGGGAATAAGGGGGGATCATTGAAAGTAAGATAGTATTGGCAACATTTCATCCAATCTCCAGAAAAATTCAAATGCTTCCTTGGAGGTGAGCTTATGTTTGTTTGGAAAAGCTATATACAACAGTGCCAAACCAATCAAACAACCAAAAAATTATTTGATAGAGCGAGAAAAAAAATAACAAAACTCATCTGGAAGAACAAAAGATAAAAAATATCAAGGTTATTAATTAAAAATGCAAAGGAAGGGGGGATCTAGGAATATCAGATACTAAACTATATTATAAGTCAGTAATTACCAAAACTATCTGGTACTGGCTAATAAATAGAGGATTGGAACAATGGAATAGATTAGGTACACAAGGCATAGAAGTAAAGGATAACAGAAACCTAGAGTTTGATAAACCCAAGATCCTAGCTTTTGGGATAAGAACTCACTATCTGACAAAACTGCTGGGGAAAACTGGAATGCAATAGGACACAAACTAGAAATAGACCACCATCTCACTCTGAGGACCAAGATAAGGTTAAAATGGGTGCACGATTTAGACATAAAGATGAGGCCATAAGCAAATTAGAAGAACAAGGAATAGTCTGCCTCTCTCTCAGACCAACCATGAGGTATAAAGCATATGAAATATAAAATAGATAATTTTGATTATATTAAATTAAAAAGGTTTTGTACAATGAAAACCAAGGAAACCAAGATTAGAAGGAAAGCAGAAAGTTGGGAAACAATCTTTTTAGCAAGTGTCTCTGATAAAGATCTCATTTTTCAAATATATAGAGAACTGACTCAAATTCATAAGAACACAAGCCATCCCCCAACTGATAAATGTTTAAGGGATATGGATAGGCAGTTTTCAGATGAAGAAATCAAAATTATCTATAGGCAAATGAAGAGGTGTTCAAATCACTTTTGATTAGAGAAATGCAAATTAAAATAGCTATGAATTACCACTTCACAACTATCAGATTAAGTCATATAACAAAAAAAGGAAAAATTGTAAATGTTGGTTGAGTAAGTAGGAAAATTGGGTGACTTTTGCACTGTTGGTGGAGTTGTGAACTGATCCAATTATTCTGGAGAGTAATTTGGACCTATATGCAGACGGCAACCAAACTGTACTTACATTTTGATCCAACGATACTAGGTCTGTTTCTCATAGAGATCATAAAAGAGGGGGAAAAGAGTCTATTTGTGCAAAAAATAGCAATAGCAGCTCTTTTGTTATGGCAAAATATTGGAAATTAAGGAATATTTGTCAATTAGGGAATGGTTGAACATGAATAAAATGCAATATTTTTGTGCAATAAGAAATGACAAAGAGGCAGATTTCAGGAAAAAAAACTGGAAAGACTTATATGAACTAATGTAAAATGAAATGAGTAGAACCAGTAAAACAATGTACACTTATCAGTGACATTGTATGATGATCCACTATGAATGACCCAGATTTTCTCCATAACACACTCATCTTCACAAAAGAAAATGCTGTCCATGTCCAGATAAAGAACTGAATGTAGATCAAAGAATATTTCTTCAGTTGCTTCTTTCTTGTGCTTATTTTTTCCTTTTAATCTGTTTCTTCTTCCATAACTGAGACTAATATAGAAATGTGTTGACATGATGACACATGTATAAACTATATCAAATTGCCAATCATTTTCAGAAGAGGGGAAAGGGGAAGAAAAATTTGGAATTCAAAATTTTGTAAAAGTGAATGATCAAATTTTCATAACATATAATTAGGGAAAATATATTTTTAATAAATAAATTTGGAAAAATCAGTATAAAAGTTCAACCTATCAAAAAGAAAAACCAAGAAAAGCTAAAGACAGATGAAGCTCTGTTAAACTAAAAGGGCTTTAAGTGACTGATGATTACTATTATCTATTACTATTATCTGAGAATCAGCCTAGTAAAGTATGATTACTATTGTCTGAGAATTAACCTAGCTAAGTATCCAGAGGCTCCTCCTCATCAAAGAATTCTTCAGCTATGGCAAACCATGATTAGGAGCAAAAATCCCAGATTGGATGTATCTAGAACTGAATTAATAACACTCCTAAATTTAGTAATATTCAAAATTCTCACAATATTTGTTCTCTGATTTCTCTCCAGTTTTACAAGTCTAGGATTCCAATGTGTCATATTTATAAGTATTTTTAAATGTTGTATTTTAAAATATTTTCATGTTGTGATATGAAGATCACAATGAAGTGAAAATACAGCAAAGATACAAGAGATTGGATGATTAACTTTCTCTACTGAAATGCCCACAATAGTAAGGGCAAAGTGTGAAACTTTACCAATTACCATCTTATATTGGTTTCATCACCACCACAATCGTCTTTTCCACTAACCCCTGGTTAATATTTATAGAATGTGATAGGCCCTTTGGGCAGGAAGAGCTAAGGGATGCAGTTATAGCTCTGAAATATTCAGGCGTCACTCTCTGTAAAAATATTAGTAAGCATGGCAACTAGCTGATAGCTAATATCAACCAAAAAGCATAGAAACAATCTGGGTTTGAAGACAGAGGGTTTAAACCTTAATTCTGCTATGGACCAGCTTTGTGATCTTAGATAAGTTACTCTTGGATGCATGGTCTTTGAGGAGACTTCTATGTTAATTATTCCATAATATTTAACTCTTCAGCTTTTGACTTTATGATATTATTTATTCTTGGTTTCTGTCTGAGTTTCCAAGCTGGTCAGCCTAGAAAAGTTTTGCTGGTTGATAAGTACTGACATGTCAGACCCTGTGATAGAGGAAAGTCCTACAATCCCTTGTGTAGAGTTTGTGCTGGAGGAAGGTAGGCAGAGGGTAAGGCTTCAGTGACTTGGGATATTCCATCATCCAAGGACTCACCTGGAGCCAAAAGGAAGATATGGAGAGAAAGGCACGAATGAAGAGAAGCAGCAGTGGGCACCCAAGGAAGGAGGTAATCATGATCCAAAAGCATTACTGAGTGGCTTACTATGTGAGCCACTTGCTAATTTCTGGAAATAAAATGAAAGGCAAAAACTAATTTAGGAATTTAGGTCTTGATGGATCTTCAAAGGCCTTGCAGTCCTCTCCTCTAAGCCTTTATTAAGTTCCTGCTTTGAGAATACAAAGACAAAAGTAAAATAATCTTTGCCCTGAAGAAGCCGACATTCTAAGCAATGTGATATAAAAAAGACATATAAAGCAGTAACCTTATTTGAGAGGGTACTAATAGACAGGGGGAAGGGAGGCATGACTTATATCCAAGAGAAATAGTCTTGTCTGATAGAATCTAGGTTTCTTGAGGGTAGGGGCTATTTTATTTCTGCTGACACAGTGTCATGGAGTAGGCACTTAATAAATGTTTATTGATTTAAGTGTGAGTTTCTGGTTTAATGAATTTATTCAAAGCAGCTGTAAGATCTCTAGTTTGGACAATACCTCAGAACTTCTGGCCTAAGATTCACTTGAATGAATCGATGTTAAATGAAAGCTACTCAAATAGCTGCTCCCCTCTCCCTCATTTTATAACAAAGGAGAACCTATATTTTATAAAGAGAATTCCGGATGAGGTTCTTGATAGTTGTTAGGAATTCTCCCACCAGCCCTCAGTGGGATAAAAACCCTTCCCTTTCTTTGGGATGATCACATGGGACAGCTCCTCATGCTGTTTCCAGTGATTCTGGCTTATGAGTGTGGCCATGTATCTTCGTCTGGAATTCCCCTCATAGTTTGTGGCTTTTTAAATTCACAACATGTTTCATAATCAAACTAATGGAGCTGGAGAAATAAATGATGTAGTTAAGCCCCTGTTGAGATGCTTGGCAGAAACCTCAAATTGCTAATGCTTTTCGTATCCATATTTTCCGTCAATAGGAAAACTAAAAGATGCCCCGCCTCCGAGAGAAGCGCTATCCAAAAAGACTCTTCAAGACATGATGTTCTCCTGATTCAAGGTTAGCTCGAATTTGGAGCTTTTCTTAGCCTTCACTGGATGGCCTATCAGTATAGCCCATTACACCATAACCTTTCTAGTTTATGGCAGTGATTTCAACGATGTCTTCTCATTGTCGTTTCTTATGTCGTCCTTATTGGACAGGCTATTGGACCAGAATGGGGACCAGGTCTAGAAGTCAAGTCATTAGGGGATCATTTGATCATGGGGCTGGAGCTGTGGTAATCTAGTCTACCTTCCCTCACTTTAATGAGGATACTGAAGCTTAGAAAGGCGACTTGTCCAAGAGAATACAGACGGGACTGGTTGAAGACTTTGGGATATTTGTAGACTGCAGAAGAAAAGAACTGGGGAAATTGGTCAAGATGACCTCAAGGGGACTTTCCATTTTTTGATCTTATGAATTAAAGAGAAAGGAGAGAAATGTATCATTTTCTAACAATTTTGCAAACCACTGAGTGGGCTTCCTTGAGAGATGGTTCCCCTAATGGAGGTGTTTAAGTAGATGCTGGGAGAGATGACCCTTTGTGAGGAATATTGTGCTTCAGGACCAGGTTGGACTAGATGATCTCTGAGGTCCCTCTGAACTCTGAGATTCTATCATTCTGGTCTTCTCTCTTGCTAAAAGGACATTTTTTTAACACAGTCTCAGGATGATGATAGAGTAACACAAAAGCTCTTTATCTGTGTTGAAAAGTGAAGTGGACTACTGGAGGGGTGTTGCATATCTCACTCATGATCCCTATGCACTGATAAGCACAGTAAAGTGTGAACTTAGCTCCAGGGCAATTCGCAGAGTTAAAATACCCATGATACAATTAATATACAATAAAAATGCAAATGACTTTCCTAATTTCCATAAAGCAAGATGTACAAAGACCAAGAGACCATAAGGCATAATTATTTTAAGACCTTGATGGCAAAGTAATCACTTTATGATGACTTCTCACCCAGATGTATTGTAAACATTTAAACTGTGTTAATTTTGATCACTTACATTAAAAGCATAAAAAGACATACCTTCCAGAGCTAATATTCAGAAATCAGTCTCTGTTCCCACTCTGGTAGGACACACTCCATAGAATCTAGATTTGAATGGGACCTGAGAAGCCAGCTAGTTCAAGCCTCTCAGGTGATGAATGAGAAAAGTGAGATTAAGTGGTCAAGGTCACCTAGTTTTGGAGATGGGACTTGCCCCAGGTTCCCTGACTTGGGGAAATCAAAGCAGCACCCTGCTTTCCTTGATCAGGTGATGATAATTTTAAAGGATGTTGAAATGGTATTAAGGTCACTAGGTCTCAATAACCTTAATGGGAGAAGAAGAAGAACCATAAAAATCCTTGCTGGGCTTGTCTTTACTCTTCTATTTTTAAAACTGATGGTTCTCATAACCTTCCTTGATTAGAACTGTGAATGTGTGAAATCATATTTTCTGAACCTGAACTGATAATATGAAATTTAGGAATTAAAATATAGTTTTGAAATATAAATACATTTTCAAGTGGGTCAGAAAATAAATTCTAGACCTGTTTTGTTGCTGTTTATTATTATTATTATTATTATTATTATTATTATTATTATTATTATTATTATTATTTTGGTGAGGGGGAAGGGGTCAAGGTAAGGGAGCTCAAAATTGTGATTTTTATTGGCATAGGGAATTTCTAGCAAGAAGAATCCCTCTATCTATGCAGCTCAACACCTACGTAGATGTCTTGTCTTAGAGAACTGCTTGGGACAATGTGAGATTAAATGACTTTCTCAGGGTCATTGAACCAGTATGTTCTAAGTGTTCATCTTGCTGGGTTCTTGCTGGCTTTCTTCTTGCTCCTTTTACATAGAATTTCATCTCTCATATCTCTTACCTGTGGATCTTTGCAATAGGATTTTACCCACCCAAAGTTCCAGCATTAACAATAATAATATCTTTCTAGTGTGTTATATTCGCAATCTCATTTCAGCCTCATTATAACGCTGCAAATTAAGTAATGCATATAGGGTCATCACTTTCATTATAGAGTTAAGGAAACAGGCGCATTCAGAGAGATGAAGGGGACTTGCTTATGATTATAGATTTGGTATTAGAAGTCATTTTAGTATTCCAGATTTAGACTTGGGAGTTGATCCCAGAAGTCAGCTGGTTTAAATCCTCATTTTATAAATGAGAAAAGAGTGATGCTCAGGGAAGTTAGATTACTTGCTTTGTTGTTGTTGAGTTTTTTATTTTAGTCACATAGGACTCTTTGTGATCCCATTTAAAGTTTTCTTGGCAGAGATATGGAGTGATTTGTCATTTCCGTCTTCAACTCATTTTACAGATGAAGAAATGGAAGCAAATAGGGTTAAGGGACTTATCCAGGGTCACATAGCTAGCAAGTGTATGAGGCTGGAAGGGGCTCAGGAAGATGAGTCTTCCTGATTCCAGACCTGAGTTTTATCGTGCCACCTATCTGCCCTAGAATACTATTTACTATTCATATTGTACATAATAGTTCAAAAAAGTGATCAGAACACCTGAGGCAAATTGTGTGTGTGTGTGTGTGTGTGTAGGGTCAAGCAAGGTCTCCAAGACATGTTCTCCCATACCAAGTAATCCTTTAAATGCCTCTCTTTTGTTGTTTTTTACATAGAGTCCTTCCCACTCACCTTCCCCGAGAGACACACTTAGCAACAATGAAATAAAAATAAAGAAAGAAGGAATAAGTAAGGTAAAATTCCAAAGCACCCCAATTGGGTCTGCCAATATAGACCATAGTGAACCTCTACACAGAAGGGAGGGCTTGCCCTAAGTCTCCTTACTGTCTTTGTGATTGTGGGGGGGGGGGTCATGTGATCCACCTGTGCCTTAGTCTCCCCATCTGTGTAAAGGAAGGGGGGGTGGACTAAATGGCCTCTAAAGTTCCTTCCAACCTTGGATCTAAGATCTTGTGAGTATACTGCCTTGTCTCTCCCCAGTTCCAATGTGCTACTCTTTTTTTTTTTTTAAAGGCAAATGGGGTTAAGTGGCTTGCCCAAGGCCACACAGCTAGGTCATTACTAAGTGTCTGAGACCAGATTTGACCCCAGGTCCTCCTGACTCCAGGGCAGGTGCTCTATCCACTGCACCACCTAGCTGCCCCCAATGTGCTACTCTTGATATTATCTATGAAGTCGCATCTTCTCTCCACTGAGCTACTCCGCCTCTGTAGTCTTCTTGGACAAGTCAGCCCAGTTTTGCAAAGATCTTCCCGAGCAGGCAGTTCATTTTATGGCATGTTCCTCCCTAGTGTTCAGAACTTCGAGTGCCAAACAGTGTTAATTAGGAGTCCAGGAAGGCAATCATGGGTGAATTGCTTATTCTCATGTCATAGACAAACAAATTGAACAACTGCTAATTGCTTGGACTGTGGAACAAATTATTTCTTAGGAAGCTGTTAAATTAGGTGAAAATATTATAATGACAAAGTATTGGGTGATTTAGTAAACAAAATAACTGGAACAATAAAGCCCGGAATCCAGAACCATTATACAAGGAGGTTTTATTTTAGTTTTCAAGGGAACGGACAATCGACCTGTTGACATTTGGTGTCTAATGAAGCAATTTGCATACTAAGTGACAGCACCTATGAGCTCCCTTCCTGGTCTTGAATACTTGAGCAACAAATATCAGCTTATCTCTAGGGCCACATCCTTCAAAATTTGTGCTGTCCCCCAGAAGAGGCAGTAGAAGAATTGAATTGGACTTGGGGATTCTTGCTGTCTCTTAGGGTCAAGACATGGATGATGAGCCAGAAAACACTATTCTAACCCCAGCTCTACTACCCATTACTCATGAGTCTTTGCTTGACACTTCAGCAATGTAGACCTCACTTTCCTTATCTTTAAAATTAGGTGACTGGGCTAGGATATGTCTAAGGTCTCTACCAGTTGGATTGTGGTTTCCTCTCCTGTGAAGTGAGAGAAGTGAACCATGTCATCTCTCAAATCCTTGAGACGATGCTGCCCAATAGATAAAATTCTGTATTTGGTGACAGGAAGACCTGGATCAAGGTCCTGCAACCGATACTTGCCAGGTATGTGTGGTTGGATAAGTCACTTATCGCAGGAATGCTTCACAAACATGAGAGTTAAATATGTATTAGCCATTTTTATTATTATCTTTGATTCTTCTTCTCTCTTTTGGAAAAAGACAATAATAATGAATCACTACTAAGCCCCAGTTTCTTCATCTCTAAAGTAGCCTAGATGGTTTTTGGCAGAAGGGGGAAACATAAAATAAAATGAAAAAGATGGTTTTGGGGGAGTCTCTTCCAACTCTAAATATATGGTTTAATGGTGCTGGGATTCTGGTCAAGTCAGCTCACCTTCATGGAGCTACACTTCTTCCTCTTTTTTTAAAATTATTTTTAAAAATTTAAGGCAATGGGGTTAAGTGACTTGCCCAAGGTCACACATCTAGGTCATTATTAAGTGTCTGAGGCTGGATTTGAACTCAGGTCCTCCTGACTCCAGGGCCAGTGCTCTATCCACTGTACCACCTAGCTGCCCCAACTTCTTCCTCTTTTATAAAAATAAGGGGATTGGATGAGATGGTCCCTGATATTCCTTCCATGTTAAAATGATGATTCTGTAACCTTGTCAAAAGTTTCATGTAATACACTAATTACATGCCTTGGAGTCCCTTGGACTTCAAGGTACATTCACCTGAGAGGAATTGAAAGTCACTTGAGAGAACAATGCATGTTGCTATTTCAGGTGGGCATTTGTGTGGTAGAGTAGAAATAGCCTAGTTCAGAAAAACTAGCTTTGAACCTCTGCTTCTTCTTTTTTAAAATTTTTTTTTAATTTTACAATCCCCCCCCCCCATCTTGCTTCCCTCTCCCCACCCCCGGCAGAAGGCAGTCTGTTAGTCTTTACATTGTTTCCATGATATACATTGCTCAAAATTGAATGTGTTGAGAGAGAAATCATATCCTTAAAGAAAAAATAAATGAGATAGCAAAACTATATAAGATATTTAAAAAAAATTAAAGGTAATAATAGTCTTTAGTCTTTGTTTAAATCCCACAATTCTTTTTTTGGATCTAAATGGTATTCTCCATTACAGATATCCTAAAATTGTCCCCGATTATTGCACTGATGAAATGAGCAAGTCCTTTAAGGTTGATTATCATCCCCATGTTGCTGTTAGGCTGTACAATTGAACCCCTGCTCTTACTGCCTTTGCTATTGTGGGCAATCATGTGATCCATCTGTACCTCAGTTTCCCCAAACTGAGTACAGAATGGGGTAGGCTAAATGGTCTCTGAAGTTCTTTCTAGCCCTGGATCCAAAATCTTGTGAGTGTACTGCCATGTTTCTACCCAATTCTAATGTGTTACTCTTGATACATGGAAATAACACTCTTGCCCATGTCATTTTCTTTTTCTTCTGGAAGGGAAAGGTAGAAAAAGATGTTGGTGGTAATAGGTTCTAGTCCCGGGATTGGCACTGAATTTGGAAGACTTGATCTTTGCCAGGTGACTCAATTTTTTTTACTTCCAAGGATTCATATCAGATCAAATGATTACACTAGATACTGCAATCCACTGTGGGTTGGGGGGGGGGGAATCTCATTAATGCTCACAGTGCTTCATAGTCCTTGCCAAATTTTTTGATGCTAATGAGCTGCATGATTCAAGATAAATCACTTCTACTCTCTGGGGATTGATTTTCTCATCTTTAAGTCTGGAGTATTATTATTACTACTACTCTTCCCATTATTGCTGCTGCTCCTACTGCTGCTATTACTACAACAGCAACCACTACTACCACTACTGCTGCTGCTGCTGTTATTATAGTTATCACTACTTCTACTACTGTTACTGCTATTAGAACTTCTACGTCTATGACCGCTGTGCTGTTGCTACTACCACCATTACTATTTATTAGTAGGGGTACAATGTCATAGGATGATCACTGGATTTGGTTTCAAATTCCAGTGTGTGATATAATTTATATAACCTCAGGCTAAGTCACTCACTTACCTTATCTCAGTTCCCTCATCTGTAAAACCAAGAAAATGAGCCCCAAAGTTCCCCCAAGGTTTGAAATCTATGGGTATTTTCTATCTCTGTGAACTGGATCTCCTCCTGAAAAGTTGGGTTTAAGTAAATTTTCATAAAACTGGATCGTGTTTCTCTGGTGCTAGGAAACTGACTATTTAGAGGAGCTTCTTGTGAAATGAAGCTTTTTGGAAAGTCAATCCTAAGCAGGGACATGCCTATATTCTCACCCTTAGAAGTCTCACCAGCTGTTATGGCGCTGCTTGCCTGCCATTTGGAACTCTTCATAATGACATTTCTGTCCTGACAAGGCAACAACAGCAACAACAAAACCCCCACAGAAATCGTGTCCATGTGATGATGAATCTCAGCTTGAAGAAGAGTAAAATATTTCCTTGGCCTTTTTATGGCAACAGAATGAATCAGATGACTTCCCCACACAGACATCTGTGAAACTGGTCATTCAGATGAAATTGGTCCAACTCTAAGTAAGCTAGTTTTGTGACCATTTCCTTACAGCAGGTCTCTAGTTTGTCATTCAATCAACATTTATTAAGTATTTACCATGAACCAAGAGCTACACAGTCCAAAAACATTAATCTTTTAAATAGATGATCTCCAATTCCTTTTAACATATAGGCTTATATGCTTTCCTTTAGAGGAAGCCATGACCTTGCTTACAAAATTCCTTCACCAGCAGATTTTTATGCACACAAGAAATGAGAGTAGGTTTCCAGATCCAAGAGGTCTTGGTCCTGAAAAGGTGGAAGAATCTGACCTCTTCATTTTACAGGGGAGAAATCTGTAATTCAGAGAGGGTTATGTAATTTTGCCAAGGCTTTACAGCTGAAGGAATGGGATTCAAATTTGTACAAAATTTTAGTCTCCAACTCTTTAGATTGCCTAGGGAAAGGGCAAATCATAGAACACATAGGTGAATGGTCCCCTAATTCTTTTTTTTTTTTTTAGATTTTTGCAAGGCAATGGGGTTAAGTGGCTTATCCAAAGCCACATAGCTAGGTAATTATTAAGCGTTTGAGGCCAGGTTTGAACTCAAGTACTCCTGACTCCAGGGCCAGTGCTCTATCCACTGCGCCACCTAGCCACCCCAGTCCCCTAATTCTTTAGATAACTTATAGAAGACAATAATTGATCACATAGGGAAACAAAAGCTAGATTGCCAATGATTAAGTCTAATCCTATTTGTCTGTCTTTTTAAACTAGTTGGGGTTAACCAGAGCCTTAACCTAAACAACATGGAAGAATTGGCCAGCCCATTCAAAGGCTTGCATAGGAGGTCAAATTCCAACTTGTTTAAGGAGGATATTAGTAATTGCAACCTGCTGTTCTCCATTTGAAGTGCCTAAAGAGAAAAGACTCAAATGGGGCAGTTGGTATTAGAAAAGATATGTATAAAGGGAAAATATTTTGATATTTTAGAAAAAAACAAAGTATCAAAGTCTTTGCCATGAAAACTAAGAATAAGTCATTAGGCTGAGAATAGAGTTCTGCCATGATTAATAAATATGAGACACATTGACACATTATTAATAACTCTTCTATTCACGCAATACTTTATAAAGCTTGGGAGAGACTGTACAAAAGTGGCCAGTAAAGGTATAATCTGAATCTAAGCTAATGTTGGTTTTGTACAATGAAAGGAATCTTGGATTTAGAATCATAGGTCCCAGGTTCAAATCTCACCCTTGCTACTTTCTACCCTTGTAACTTTAGGCAAGTCACTAATCATAGATAAAGATTAAGATAAAAATAGAATAAATTATAAATTAAGAGCTGGAAGGCACTTCAAAGTTAACCATTTTAGAGAGGATAAAACAGACTCAGGGATATTAACTGCATTTCCCAAGGTCACAAGAGTTTGTGTCAGAGGTGAGATTTGAACTCTGGTTCTTTGATGTCTTCTTTCTGGCTTCAGTTTCCTTCTCAGAGGATCATGTCCTCTGAGGGTTCTTTTAACCCTAAATTGATGATCTTTTTTTATCTTATTTTAAAATTCTTTCCGTGTAGGTTTCCTTCTCTACAAAAAGCTATAGGATTCTCCATCCTTTTCTCCTGGTTTGACTCTCAATCACTGGAAGGGCACAGTTTGAAAAACCTGATCCCATGTAAGAGGTCTCAGCTTAGGAAATAAATTTTACTTTATAGCTATGCAGTGCAGGGTAAGATTGCTAAGGGAGGAAGTGAGCTAGGCTTTTGGTTTTTTGTGCAAATCAGATGAGTGGTTCCACATCTGTATGTTATGGCTGTGCACTTTGTGGATAATGGATGGCTGAGGACCCATAGCTTTTCTTCCAATACACCAGCTTCAGGAGGAAGTCAAGACCTCCTACACATGCCTTTACCATCAGATTTTTACATGTTTTCTCCACAAAAGCTTTAACAGGCAGTAATTGGGTTTCATGGGGGCAAGGAAGCTAATTGTCTGTGCTTGCTTGGTAATAAAACTTTCCTGAGCATTTCAAGATTTAATAAGGGAAAAAAGGGTAAGTTATCTTGGTGGTTTACTGGACATTTCCTCTGCTATCTTATGCCGAAAATTGGTAATTCATCAGTGGAGGGGATTTCTAATGATTTCCTATGATTTTGTACTCTAGTCTTCCTCACTCTAAATAAAGGCAGACCCCACCCACTACTATGCATGCAATGCTATTGTGGAAAACATTAGAACCAAACAACCAATAAAATATAAGACAATATTGAAACAAAGCTTCATTCTTGAGAATTAACCTGTAAATCAATATATCAGACCACCACAGAGGCAATTGGCCATTCATGAGAGAAGATGACCAGTTTATGAACATTTCCAATCTGACTGATCTGAGATTTGAGAATCTAGCTAGGTAGTACAAACTACTCCCTCTTCCTCCTATCAGCATACAGCAAAAGGGCTGTGTCAATATGCTCCTTTGGCATCTTTCCATCCTTATGCACTGTCAGATTTCCTCTATTTCCTTTGGGTGAATTCTTGCTCCTGATTATGTAGCTGCTGACACTGACCCACAAGTCATGAGGGTACCGCAATGGATTATAGTGGGTCCTATGGATGGCTATATGGTAAGGTAGAATGGTCCCTGGCTCCTAACATTCAAGTCAGCTCTCTATCCATACATACATATACAGACCCAGCAAAGAAGAGCCAAAAAATCTTGATTAAAATCCCATTTCTCACATTTACTACCTATGTGACTTTTGGGTACATCAAGTCACCACCCTAGGTCTCAGTTTCCTCATGTGAAATTGAGGAAGTTGGATTGGTTAGCCTCATAACAAGAACCTTGTATTCATAGATCTATAATCCTGTGAACTGGGCAAGATATTAGATCAGATAAATCAATGATACATGTTAATGAACAGTCTTCTCATATTGGTATCAGAAAAGAATGACTATGGCAGATAATAGCCTGAATGTGCAAAGATAGTAATGGTGTAAACAAATATACTTGACAGAGAAGTAGCAGAGTGATGTTCTCATGCCTTTGTTGGGTTTTGAATTTTTCTCCACAATGTTTACTCATGATTTCACTTAGCCATTTGCAGTTTCCTTTTCTTCCCCTGGAATGCATCAATGGACCAAGCCCCATTGCTCAATGTTTATGTCTTTGTTGGAGTCATTAGAGATATCTTCTGGTCAGTGACATGCTTATAACATCAGTCACTTCCCTTCTGAAGAAACCAGAGTTGAAGAGCTCTGTCGTCTAAATTCTTGCAATAAAATATTCCTTCTGTTTGTAGGAAGACCCTATGTTTCAAATTTAGAGATTGCTAAATGTGATGCTGATGCAGTGAAAGATTAGACAGAAGGCATAAATCCTGACTTCAAGGTGTTTATAATCTAGATGAAGAGACAAGATTTCCAGTCATTAGAGTTACATAAACACAGACTGAAAGATGAAATGAAGATGTCAGAAAAAAGTGCTGTTTATATATTTCACAGAATCATAATCTTGGAGTCAAAAGGGACCTTAGAAACCATCCCATAAACTAAAAATCCAACCCATAACTAAAGAATATTGTCTGTAAGCTACTTATGTTGTCACAAATTCAGAAACTGAAGGGACCTTGGATAGTAATCAGTTCAACCAATTATTTTCTAGATGAGGTAACTGAGTAACAGAACAATAGATAACGTTCTATGTCCAGGTTCCATAACTAGTAAATATCCAGGGTAGGAATTGAAAGCAGTTGGCGAATCCAAGTCCCGGTTCCTCTCCACTGTGCCATATTCACCTTGAAGCTTTCCCGTGAGGAGGAACTTATCTTCCAAGATAGACCATTCTGCTTCTTATTAGTTTTTGTTGCTTTTCCTCACGTGGAGCCTCAATCTTACTCATGATAACCCCGACCCATTACTCTCAATTTGGGCCTCTGGGGCCAAACAGGAAAAAAAGTCTTATTTCTCTGACATATGAAAGTCTTTTACTTGAAGATAATGATTATCTCCTCTCTTTTGGGCCAAATATTCCCAGGTGATTCAATGGGTCTTACATGACATAATCTCACAGCCATTCACCATTTGGGGTCATGTTCCTATAGACATTCTCTGTCTTATCAATACATTTTCTAAAATGTGGTAGATCAGGAATTTATATAACACTATGTACTTTGTTTATAAACTGATACAGTCAAAAGTATGGCGGATCTCCCTAGTCTTGGTTAGTATTCTTTTGATTTACCCTAAGATATCATCATCTTTCATGGTACCCACATCATACTGAATTTGATGTCCATTAATACCTGGAAATCTTTTTCAAATCAATTGCTATTTCACCATTCCTTTATCTTATACTTTGTAAAATGGATTTCTGTATCCAGATGTGGGACCCATTTATTCTTTTTTGCAATTTCACCTAATTTGGTTTAGCCCAATAGTATAACGAGTCAAGATCTTTTCTCAGATCTGTCATCCAGTGTATTCATGATCCCTCCTAGCTTTGGGTCACTTTCAAATTTGATAAATTCACTAAATCAGCGATACAGATGTAAAACAGTACAAGATCAAACACATATCATTGGGGAGGTCCAGTGGGAACCTCATTTTAAGTTGACATGGAAACATCTTTTTGGGGTGTGGCCATTTTTGAATCTATTTAACTATACTATTACTGAGCCCACACCCCTTCATATTTTCCAGAGAAAACTTTCTGAAATGCTTCATCTACAATATACCTTTGCACTTAATAAACTTGTTAAAAAAAAAGGGAATGAGGTTTGTCTGGAATCACTCACCAAGCATTAATTAAACTCCAAGTATGTTCCAAGAGTTGTGTTAGGTGATGGGCATACAAAGACAAAAATAAACAATCTTTGCTTTCAAAGAGCTTAGGAATAAACACAGCTGGCAAAGAGGACTCTCTGTTTCCCTAAGTCCCAATCTGGGGGGAAAAATTCTTTGATGCTTGCATGCATGTGACAAACAGTCCCTGGTATCAGAGCTATAATCTTAGGTAGTTGGTTTCTTGGTGGCTCCCAAACTAGCCTGGGAATGGGCTAGCTGGAGAGTTGCCCAGCTGAAGTGATGACTATGGATCATGTTGTCATTATCTGGCCTATACATGGTTTAGAGTTATTCTAGAAGACACTAATCATTAACCTCATACTGGGATTTTTGTTTTCTTTCTGGAATCCTAGGACCTGAGGCAGGAAGAATTCAGGGGTTTGTGATCCATTACTTTGGTCTAACAATGGTAGGTCCTCTATTTTCCTGATATGAAATAGGAGAGGGGGAAAAAATAAAGGAGAAACTGGGAGGAGGGTGATGGGGAGAAATCAAGTGCCTTATAAAACTCAAATCAATCACCAAATAGGTACTGAATGTGGACTGTGTTCCCAACACTGTGTGGGACACAAGCACATAAAGGCACAGTCATTATTCTTAAGGACCGGCTAATTTGGTTGGGGAGAAGAGACTCACAAAGAAGACTGTTAAATACCAGAGCAAAGTAGGAATAATAGAGATACCCCAAGGCTTCACTGTCATTGCCAAATGAGTTATAGAGATAGGAATGGAGATAGAAGTAGAATCCAGAGGAGGAAGATGGTGCTAGGAGGAGAAAAATTCTCATGCATATAAAATATGCATATATTCTGAGTGACTATGCATGGGTGTGTAGAAATACATACATATATGGGTATATATAAATCTATATATAAATATAAATAATATCACGCATTTTAAGCTCTGGGATTCTTTTAACAATCATTCTTTGAATCTGGTTATTCAAGTAAATTTGACTCAGATTATATGATCATCAAGTCTTCGTTTCTTAGATATATTCATACATATGTACATGCATTTCCATTATAGAATAAGGAGATAGACAATGAAAGCTTTTCCTTTGCAAGGAGGTTTGGCATACTTATCATGATGCATTACACACATGGATATTAGAAAATGGTTTTGTATATATATATATAGCTATATGCTAAATACATGATAAAGAATGACTTTTTTTTTGATTGACTGCTAAGCCATGATTAGGTATACATTAGAAAGGCAATAGAATTAATATTTCTGTTTTCCCCATTCTTCTTATTCTCCTCTCTCTCTCTCTCTCTCTCTCTCTCTCTCTCTCTCTCTCTCTCTCTCTCTCTCATATATATATATATATATAAATATACATTACATATATATATATATATATATATATATATATATATATATTTGAGTGAGGAGATATAGATTGTAATGAATCTTTTGGTGGTGAGCAACCTATGTCCCCAAGGTTCTCCTATTGCGACCAGTCCTATTATGCTTATTCTTTGCTGGTGTAGGTGAAGAAATCCTGTAGGACTAGGGTGAGACCTTATGAGCTTTTAAAGATCAAGGGAGACACTAGTGGTCTTAGAGCTGGCATCTAGGCCAGGGTTTGTAGACAGCCAAGTTCTTCATGGCCTGGGCCCTTCCTCAAAATAGAGGATTTGGGGAGAACTCACCAATGAGAGAATTGGCACTGTGGAGGTGGAGGCAGAAGGTAGCTAAGCCCCAGTGGAAAAATCCACAGAATAAAGGATGATTATGGGGTTAGATTTGAAGATACACCTGTCTTAGAGAGTTCCTGGAGCACAGGAGTACATAGTCATTGTATGACAAAGGCAAGGCTTGAGCTCAGATCTAGTCTTTTTTTTTAAGGTTTTTGTAAGGCAATGGGGTTAAGTGGCTTGCCCAAGGCCACACAGCTAGGTCATTATTAAGTGTCTGAGGTTGGATTTGAACTCAGGTATTCCTGACTCCAGGGCTGGTGTTCTATCCACTGCACCACCTAACTACCTGATCAGGTCAAGTCTTTTTAGTGTGGAGGTCAGTTTTCTCTATTTATTATACTATGTTATCATTTATTAATATATCACAGGATGCAGTACACAGAAGGTGCCCAATAAATGTTTGTAGACTGGTTGATCCAAGTCTCCATAAAGAATTTGACTGATTGGTACAACCTCAGCCAGGATAAGTCGAGCCAAGCCCATCTGTAGTATCTCATTCTCTATATCTTACAACTGGGATCCCAAAGCTTGTTCCTTCTCCTGATGTAAGGCAGTCTTGTGGTCTCATAGATGAGTCCTCTAGTTCTCTTCTTTCCCAACAGTCCCCACCTCTACCCCAGATGTCTGCCTGGAAGATGGAGATGGATTTTTATCATAAGCCTTCACAAATCATGATTACCCGAGGAAAATGACTGCATTCTTTTCTCTAAGAATTCATCTCTCTGTTTGTCCCAGAAATAAGGGGATGATGATCTGGACTCATTCCTTTTTAGTATTCTGGGGACAGGGTGGGGCAGGTGACTAATGACCAAGCTGGAAAAAGCTCTGGTTTTCCAGAAAGTGTTTTTGTGCATGTATTGATTTGCTTTGATTTATTGAAGAAAGCCCTCTCATAGGCTTACATAGTTATATTGATGGAAGAAGGATGATAGTGTCTATGACTGAGCATAGAAATTATGGTACTACAACTATGAGAACAAGCTGGTCATGAGTGGGAAATTATACAAAGAGTAGAAATCCCAGTGGTTCTATCTCTAGGACTGGTTTCCCACTCCTCCCACATGGAGTTTTCAAGAATCTTCTTGTAAGTGATACTGGGTTTTCTCTTTCTAACTAGAGGATTTGGCAAAATTCTAGAATAGACTATTAAACAGATGTTTTGTGAAGGCTTCAAAATGAAACATCAGTCCCTACAAGCCAACAGGTTCATTAAAAGACATTCATTTCATTTTTGTCTTAGAGTTAATAGGTCAGAAAAAATCACAAATATTTTAAGTTTACCCTGTCCTCAAATGGTTGAGACATGGTCCCCTGCTCTCCTTCCATCTTGATCATCTTCCTCTGGGACCATTTTTTATGTGTGGATATGGCCCGGATTTTTGATTTCATCTACATGGGAAGTTAGCTACCCAGTAAAGATCTCCCTTTTCCAAAACAAAATGGCAACCTTTCTGCAGTCTCATCCTTCTTGTAATTTTCAAACAGAGGATGAATGGGCTCCTTGTCAGATATAGTGGGGAATCCTTTTGAGATGGCCATTGAAATCCCTTCCTTCTCATAAATTCTAAGATTAAAATCTCAGAGATTTTAACACACTGAATGACTTGCCCAACATGACAGCAAATATGTATTGGAGATAAGTTAAAGTGATTCTCTTGCCATTCTCTAACCATAGCACTATATCTTCTGAATGCTCAGAACTGAATGCCATAATCTGACCAGGATCTTAGCAGTGGTCTGACAGGGAAGAGAACAATGGGATGTTTTCTCTCTTTGTACTAGAAATCATGACTGTTCAGGTAAATTTGGGATTATTTCAGTATTTTTGTCTATCATGTCACTATTGACTTACTTTGAGTTTTTAGTTCACTAAAATGCCCAGAACTCTTTGATGATAACTAGTGTCAAGCCAGGCCTTGTTCACCCTATGTTTATATCATTAGCATTTTCAATTTTTCCTTTCTCCTTAATTTTGTAAAGCAAAGAAAGTTGTGCAGTAATCGCTTGGGGTTTCTTTTTTTGCACCCTGGGGTATTGTTCATTCAGCTTCTCTTCTAGGTTTGTCATCAGTTTCCTCATCTATTTTCTCATTTTTCCCAATTGGTCCATAGTATTCCAGTGGAAATATTGTCTTTCTACCTCCATTGATCTTTATTTAAATGTTTTCAACTATCCAGTTCCTGGACTTCTCACATACATATATGTTTTTTTTTTGACTTTTCATGCTGTTCTATTACCCTTTCATCTACTCTATCTTTTTTATCTTCTATTTTTTAATTATACATTTTTAAGATGAGGCATGTTCTTTCAGGACCATCATTTAATCATAAGACCCAGCTTATATCTCAATGACATTGGGGAAGACAGAGAAATGGATGTAGCAAGAACCACAAAGCAACATAGACTTATGAACAATACCTCTTGGTATTAGGATAGCATTGATTCCTTATTGTTATCATTACTTTTTGGTTGTGAGGTAATCAATGTTCAATTATTTGCTCAGGTCACACAGCTAGTAAGTATCAAGTGTCTAGGGTCAGATTTAAACTCAGGTCATCCTGACTCCAGGGATGGTGCTTTATCTACTATACTCTTATTTTTTTATCAATATTTGGGATTATATGATCACATCTTTAGATTTAAAAGGGAATTCCGAGGATGTCGAGACTCAGAGGGGCAATGTGATTTGTCTAAAGTCATACAGCTTAAAAAAAATGGCAGAAGCTGGATTGTAAGCCAGGTTCTTTAAATCCAAATTCAATGCATTTATATGTTGGGAGACTTTTTATTTATTATTGGTTTTGTTCTTACCTTTGTGAACTTCTAGTCTTCCCTTCTGATAGTTTTACTATGTTCTACTGGCTAATTTCTGTTCTCTATGACTAAACAGTCACATAAAAGCAGTTCCCTCTCCCTCTTCCATTTCAATTTAAGGCCCTCTGATTAGATTTTAGAAATTCCATGCCAAATTTACATAATATATCAATATATATGCATATATAATCAAATAATACATATCATTATAACATCAATACATCAACAGAGACAATACTTAATTTTATTACGAGAATCTGCTAAATATAGAAAATAGCATGAGATTATAGAGAGAAGCAGAGGAATCTCAGAGTGTAGTTAGTGTCTTCAATGCTGCTACAAATGGAAGGTAGGGATTTCAAGATAATAAGACAGATTTTGAAAGTGAATAATTGCTTAAGAATATAATGTCTGGAAATGGTATTTCAATTTAACTATGGCTTGCTATAAAACTTTAATATATAATTTTTGGCTAGAGATTGAGAAAATATAATACATGCACATTGACATGTATATATATGTGCTATATAGGTTTTTATATGTTTATATGTGTATATTCATCTATGTGGGTATAGTCACACATGTATGTTCCTGGGCAAAGGCTCATTACTCTATGATCTCAAAAATTCAATTCTCATTTTCACACACTATCCTTTAAAGTAATTATTCATTTTCTACATTTATCTTTCTATCCTGAAGGTGTTGGCTTCCATTTGTAGCAGCAATGAAAACATGCCTTGCTCAGAAATTCTTTATAAGCCCTTGTCTTACTTCTTAGGTTCCACTGACTTGCGTCATTTATCCTCCCATGAATCATTCCTCTAGAATGGGCGGTGGTCATCATATTTGACAAGTCTTGGGGGAGGAGGATCTTTCTTTCACATCTTAGATACCTACCTTTCCCAGGAAGATAGCAGATCTCAACATAGTGCTACTCAGCAGGCACCCTTACCGCCTCACCACCCATCTCTTTTCCTTTGGTCTATCTTCCTGATGACCCCTATGAATCCACTTCATTATTACTTGGAGAAAAATGAGTTGCAGTTTTTTTAAATGTTTCAACCCCAGCTTTTCCTGGGAAAGCATTCTGTCTACCAGACTGTTCCAAATGTGAGGAAGTCGTTTTCTGTTCTTCTGGTTTGTAACCTCCTAACACTCCATATACTTATCTTTTTTATTCTCCCTTTAAAGTAATTCTTTCTCGGAACATCTCATCCTTCTGATAAACAGTGGTGGAGTCTTCCAAATTCATTTTGGTTCAGTTAACCAGTCACACACACACACACACACTGTATATTGACTCTTACATACAATGGACAACAACCACCATTGTTCTGATGATCCACTGAGTATGAAATACTGGTAATTGGAGTGTTTCCCTGCTTTTTCATCTTATCTTTTAACATAGAGATAATCTTCCATTTGTGAATACTTGGTATTTACTTGGCAGTGGTAGAAGCCAACACTTGGATGTCTTGAATGCCTTCAATCTTATTGCAGGTATTTGGATGAGAATGGTGGTCTTGCTGATTTGAGAACTCACTTGAGCTTCTGTAGGAACTTATGGCTAATGTTTGTGATGATCTATGACAAACTATTAGTGGATCCTGGGTGAAGTTTTATTTATAATAGGCCTTGTTTCATGATGGGTTGCAACTTCAGTCCATTGCCTTTATTTTACAGTTAGTAGATTCCTGCCAAAACCCTAATACAAACATAAGCAACCGTTAACTGTTCTTTGTAGGACAGTCTTAAGGAGAAAAATGTGTCTATTGATTTTTCACTTTTATCTAAATTTACTTTTCTCATCCATTGCCAGACTTCAAAGACTTCTTCCCATTTTGCCTTTCCTCTAATCCAATGTAGTTTATCCCCATATCTCTATCTTATGTATATGTTCTCAGTTCTCTATATTATATTTGCCCCCTCCAGACACCATAAGCCTTATGGGGGAGATTTTTTAAGGATGCTGCTAAATCAAAGATAGAGCCTAGTTCCTGCAGGGAGGCCTTATTTTTAATCTCATCTAATCTAGAAGGATAATCCACAAAGCTTCTGAGGAGGTACCAAGCCTAGCCCTAAAACACAAAATATCCATGAAGAATGGACTGAGAGCAAACTGGTTGAAATCACATCTCTAATTCTTATTACCTATGTGCCCTTTGATTGAAGTTTTGTGAGTCTTGGTTTCTACTTTTATTAATTGGGAAAGTTTGGATTAGATGACTTCTGAGGTCCCATCAATGATCATCCTTTAATCTAAGTCATTGGAAATTCCTAGGTCTCAATTACCTCATCACTAAATGGAGGTTAGACTAGGTGATCTCTCTGAGCTCTCTTTCAGTTCTAATTATGTGATATTTTGATCAGCCTTAGCCAGCCATAACTTTGAGACCTCTGTTTCCCTTGGAAAATGAATTGGGTTTGATAGAGGCTGAGGTCCTTTCAAACCCCAGACCTATGCACTCTGAGTGGAAACCTAGGTATAGTCTTCCTTTGGTTATCTCCTCTACAATTGAGAACCACATTTACATCAGGAAAGTCTCTGGAGAACCCCAACAATGCAGCAATATTTTTCAAGCTATGGGGCCTCATTTGACCTGAATCAAACTACTTCAAGACACCACCTTTTGGAAATTAGGCTCTTGTCTTTGTTCTTCTTGAAGCTTTCACCACATGCTGCCTCCATAGACTCTTAATTTCAATAATGGGGTTCAGCTGTGAACATACTAGCACTGTCCATTGTTGTACTGCTGACTCGGCTCTCTGCTCAGCTTTCCCTATTGTCTTTGGCTTTGGTGCTAACATATCCTGAGTATACATCCCCAATACCAGCATCTTGTGCTAATGCACTACCCTCTATCCACTGAGCCTCCTTCCCTCCTCTTTTATTCATCATAAGACTCTTCATCTTTTTTTTTTATTTCCCATGTCATTTCTCTGGTTCACAATATGCTGACTTCCTATGAACTATAAAAAAGTTCAAGTCTTCTGTCTAATATTTGGGGCTCTCCACAATCTGGTCCTCAACAATCTACCCTACCTATCTCATTATTTTGCCTCAGTCCCTTTGGTCACACTATTTCCCATGCCTGCAATGCCCTTCTCCCCTCTCCATTGAATTCTTTTATTTTTTTTTATTTTTTTCTCCATTGAATTCTTATCCTCAATTTAAAACTCAATTGAAATGTCAAGTCTTTTATGAAGTCTTTCCACAAACCTCCAATTGGAAATGACTTTCCCTAAAACACAGACTTCACATTACACTTTGCTTGCATTTTGGGATCACAACTTTAGACCTGGAAGGTCGGCAGTCATTTAATCAAAACATCTCACTTTATTAATGTAGTTTAGTGGGGACTTTCTCAAGGTAGTACAAATAGTAAATACCAGGGAGGATTTCAAATCCAGGTCTCCTGATTTCAGTGCCTATGCTACTCCCCCTTATTAGGCTTCCTCCCTTAGCTGTATTCAAAAGATTGAAGATGGATTAGATTTGCTTTGCAGAGACTCAGATGGCAGACCCAGGAAAATACCTTGCTGATTTAAAATAGCTTCCTTAGAATTTAAGTGCTAAGCACAGCCCCAGGACACAGTAGGCATATAATAAATATTAGTCCTCTTGACTTATCACAGTACAATGGATTCTTCTCTAGGTAGTGAGTTAAACATCATTTGCAGTCTTCAAGTGAAGACTGGAAAAAACATCGGGGATATAGGAGAGATTTTTCATGTAGTCAGGATTGGCTTAAACAAATTCTAAATTCCTTTTCTTTCCTGAGATTCAGTGATTCCATAAATTGTCTTTGATCCCTGGACTGTCACTTTAAGACCAAGATTGAAAATCCTGAAGAGATATTTTAGCCTTCAACCTAGATCCAGGTAACTGCTCAAGACATCTACTGCACAAGGATGGGCCTTCTCTTTTTGGCTTTTCTTGGACATCTGTTTCAGTGATTAATTCTGGTATCACATTGTGATGATAATTTTAATAATATTAATAAAATTTATATAATGTTTTGAGATTTGTAAAGCAATTCAAATGTATTTCCTTATTTGATCCTCACAATGACCCTGTGAGGTAGGTGCTATTATTTTTATTTTCATTTTACAGTTGAGGAAACTGAGGGTGGAATTTGATTTTTTTTCCCTAGGGTCCCACAGGGATTAAAAATCTGAATTTAAGTGTCACAGAGCCATGGGAGTGTTGACTGACAAGTCCAGAGGCCGTGAGAGTTAGATCATTCAAGTCCAGTCAACGTGCAGATGGCTTCTCCCACATGTTTGAAGATTCTTATGTATTTCACAGCATGAACTTATGAAGATGGACATCCAACAACCATTTGGGTCCTAACTTTGAGTTTCCTTGACAATGGTGAGCTGACAATGCCAGCCTGAGAGGCATCTGCCATATGAGATGAGAAACAAAATGGTGAAAGGGGGAGGGTAAGTGTAAGTTTCTCAACAGGAATCTTGGATTTGGTTTTTAATTCCTTTCATTCAAAAGATTGTTGCCATCTGGAGTGCTAGCTGCCCAACTGAGGAGTCAGGGACTTCCAGAATCAGTCTCTTGGGATTATTTTGATTGTATGGATCAGGGATTCCCGCCCAACCCATAATGTAGACCCACAAAATATGTGCGTTCTTTTCTATGAACTCCCAATGACAATGCTTCACAAATGTGGTTATGTGACAAGAGTAGGAATGATAGGAAGACAGCCAGGGATCCATTGGTATCCTTGGGATGTTAAGAGTGTCTTTGCTCTCAAGGAATTTCTTTTTTAATAAGAGAACCAACATATACATATATAGATATTCATGAAATTGATCTCAGGAGTTTTTTTTTTTTGGAGAAAGAAGGAGAGACAGATATAAGATCCTCAAGTAGCATTCAAAGTCTACATATATGGTCTCTTCTTACACATCTAAATACAGTTCACATAACTCTCTATCGTGTAACTATTACCCTTTGAGGACCCATTGAAGAATTGGGGATGTTTCACTTGGGGAAGAGAAAACTCAATGGGTGGGCATTCCTGTTGTGTTCAAACATTTTAAAGATTGATGTATAGAAATGGAGTTCGATTTGTTTTGCAATAGGAGCAATGGATGAAAAGTGTAGTAAGACAAATTTACAATTGATGTCAGGAAAATGTTTCCTAACAAGAAAAGTAGAATCAGTAAGGGACAGTAAGTCCCAGATGTTATAGAGGGGATTACTGCTTAGATGAGATGGTCTTTGAGGTATTTTCCAAAACTGAATTTCTGTGTTAGGATCGATGTCAGGATAAAGTTCCTAACAATGAGAACTATCCAGAAATGGACTTTTCTGCTACAGGAGGTACTGAATCCTACCTCACTGGAGGTCTTTTTTTTTTAGAAAGATTTTATTTATTTTGAGTTTTAAAATTTTTCCCTCATTCTTGCTTCCCTCCCCACCCCCCACAGCATTCTGTTAGTCTTTACATTGTTTCTATGGTATACATTGATCTCAGTTGAATGTGATGACAGAAAAATCATATCCTTAAGGAAGAAAAATAAAGTATAAGGGATAGCAAAATTACATAATAAGATAATTTTTTTTTCTAAATTGAAGGTAATAGTCTTTGGTATTTGTTCAAAGTTCACAATTCTTTCTCTAGATACAGATGGTATCCTCCCTTGCAAGAGAGCCCCAAATTGTCCCTGGTTGTTGTACTGATGGAATGAGCAAGTCCATCAAGGTTGATCATTGCCCCCATGTTGCTGTTAGGGTGTATGGTATTTTTCTGGTTCTGCTCATCTCGCTCAGCATCAGTTCATGCAAATCCTTCCAGGCTTCCTTGAATTCCCATCCCTCCTGGTTCCTAAGAGAACAATTCACTGGAGGTCTTAAGCCAAGACTGAATGACTATTTGTATTGTGTACTGGGGTGATGGTTCATTTGGAGGAGATATGGGTTGGACAAATTGCTATTGATCTCCTTTCTAATTCCATCAAATTTTGTGATTTGATGAAAGTGCAAAAGGATGAATTTAGGTTCTAAAGGGAAAATTTCCCAAAGATAATATTTATTTTGAAGGGTAATTCATTTCTTTAGGAGGCAGTGGGTTTTTCTTTTTCCATGAAGGGCTCCAAGCCCTTCTGGATGACCACATTCGATACATAATACAGTAGAAATTTATTGGCAAGTGTGGAGAAGACCAGATGGACACCAAGGATCTTTCCAATTTCAACTTTCAGAAAAAAGGAGGTAAATATTGACCTGATTTTCAAAAAAAGAGTAAAGAATGGAATTATTAGCTACTAACCAATGAACTGGATTGATTCCAGGGAAAAATTCTGAACACTGAAGTAAAGAAGAAATAATTATAAAGAAGCATCCTAGCTTCATGAACAACAGGCCATACCCAACTAAACTTATCTGCTTTATGGATAGGTTTACTAAACTGGGTAGATCAGGGTTATATTATAGGTATAATTTACTTACATCTTATTTAATTTATATGTATATATATATAATTTTTCTTCTTCCTCCTTGAGACAAGGATGTTAATTACATTTTAACAAAGCATTTGACATTTGCTATTCTTAGCAAGAGACAGAAAGATGTGGACCAGATAATGGAACATTTAGGTGTAGTTTGGAAAGGTTTAATGACTAGATCTAAAAAATAGTAAATTTGCCCTAATGTTGACTAGGAATTGAAAAAATGGAGTTAACATGCATATCCAATTTTCTGGTGCCACAAAGCTAGGAGGGAGAATGACCATACCATAATGCATCATAGAAGTTAGACACAATGGACTGAATGGAATAGAGAAATATAAAGTGTTAAATTTGGATTTAAAAAATCAGTCTTATTTATACAAAATAAGTAGATGAGACTAGGTAATAGTTTCTTCAGACTTCAGTAGCCTGCAAGTTAAATGAGTCTCCAATGGGACATAGCAGTCAAAAACTTAAACAATCTTGGGTTGTATTGAGAGAAAGGACACCTAGGACAGGGGCATTCATGTGGGTGGTGATGATCTCCATTGCCTTTGTCTGTACATTCCACATTCAGTACATCGGATTCAGTTCCTGCTATGGAATTTTAGCCAAGTCGTTAAAAAATAGGAGATTGTCTATAGGAGGGCAGCTATGATCATAAAGGATTTGGGATCCTGCCCCATGGAGATAAATGGAAGATATGGGAGCATTGAGTTTGGAGATGAGATATAGAGGGTAGAATGACAGTAGTTTCTAAGTATTTGAAGGGCTAATGAGCTGTCATTAGCTATGAGGGGAAAAATTGAACCTTGAGAGCAAAAGATAATAAGAACAGAGAGACAAAATTTAAATTTGATGAATGACTAAAAAACCCAATTCTAACAATGAAAGCTAGCCCAGAGTAGACATCCTAAGAGATATAATGGCTTTCTCTTCATTAGCAGGTTTCCTTTGCTTGAACCCAGAAAGGAGAGGGTCACTTAAAGAAGAGGGTAGTCAACAAAGGCAAATACTTTGACATCAAGAAGGGTGGTTGGTTGGTTGTCATTCTAAAAGAGGACCAAAATGATTATGTTAGAGTCAAGTTACAAAGAGTGTAGGACTGTGACTGATCAGAGCAATGTGGGCTTGGAATACTCTACCACGGGTCAGGCACAAATAGGACTGGGGTGGATTCTCTAAATGTGTGCATCTCTGGTTTCTTCTGAGACCATTAGATTGCAATTAAGAGAGCTCACACTGGATAGAAGAGTTTCAGGTGAGGGATGAGGATATCAGTCATTTGGCAAATAGTTTACAATAGTCGGAGGAGAGGATATAGAGACAACATTCCTTTGCAAGAAGTTTGACTAAGAAAGGAGGAGATTATAAACATTTGGGTACTATTTGTACTGATCTTATAAGCTCATTATAAGGAAGATGCTGTAAAACCTGCTGTATAACATAACATATAAACGAGTTGTTTTGTGAAGATTGTTTTTTCCCCTCTTCTCCCTTCTCTCTCTCTCTCTCTCTCTCTCTCTCTCTCTCTCTCTCTCTCTCTCTCTCTCTCTCTCTCTCTCTCTCTCTCTCTCCCCTCCCCCTCCCTCCCTCTCTCTCTCTCTCTCTCTCTCTCTCTCTCTCCCCCCTTACTCTCCCCCATCCCATTTTCCCTCCTCCTCCTTCTTTCCCTCCTTCCCCCACTTCTTCCTTCTCTTCCTCTCTCTGCTCCTCTTCCCATTCTATCTCCTCTCCTCCTCCTCCTCCTCCTCCTCCTTTTCAGCTCCTTTCAGAGGCCTGAGAATTGTTAACTCCTAGATGGTGGTAGAGTCTGACCAAAATGGGCAGTGTTTTATTTGCTTGGGTATTTTTTTTTGGTCCACACTATACTTGATATTGGTTTCTTATCCATTTCTCTCATCTCTCTCGTCAGACCACGAGTTCCCCAAAGGCAAACTCCTGTGGTCCAATATGCTTTGTAAACCTGGGCAGGTCACTTGAACATGGAACCTCTGTTTCTTCATCTGTAAAAAGGTGATAATGACATTTATATCTCCTGCTTTACAAGGTTCATAGGATCACTGAATGAACAATTTAGAGCTTTACAGAGGAAACTGGGATACAAAGAGGTAAACTACCTTGCCCAAAGCTGGCTAGGTGGTGCAGTGGATAGAATACTAGGTTTGGAAGCAGGAAAGGGTCCTAATGTCCATTATATCTAACCTCATTTTGCAGATGAGAAAACTGAAGCACAGGAAAGTGACTTGTAAGGTCATACAGTCTGTGGGAGCTTTCAGGTAGGTAACTAGACTGGATGGGCTTCATAAGAGTTATCTTCTAGAACTGGCCTTAGTGTGAACTTATAGTGTGACCTTTGGAAAAACATGAAACCTCTGGGGTGTTAGTTTTCTCCTCTATAAAGTGAACACTTTGGACTCATTTCCTGCAGCTAGCTCCACCGCTTTTGGTTGTGTTTCCTCTCTCTGGGAGTCTTTTGGCAATGACTAGATGACAACACAACAGAGATGGTGTTGTTGATGGCACATCAGGTATGTGTCTGATTCTGTGGTCCCTCCCCTTTGGTCTTGTTGAAAACTTTTGCTCACCATCCCCAGCAGCTGCTATGTTGGAGAAGAAAGACTCAAACAGATCCTTGGGTGGGACACAAACTGGATCTATGACTTCCAAAGGGCTCAGCTCTCTGGTGAGCTGTTTAGAGAACAGAAGTCCGACTGCCCTTCCCAATAACACAGCCAACCCTGGGCAGCCAGCCAATGGAAGTCAGAACCAAATATACGCCTTCCCCCCTGGCAGACTGGGCATGAGCCAACATGTCATCCACCCACCCAAGGGCTGGCTGTTTCATCAATGTCACGCTTGTGCAATCGGACAGAGGAATAACATCTGCAGCCATCATTGTTATTCTGTGGGTGCACCAGATCTAGGCTACGACTTTGGCTATCCTGCAAGTCTGCCACAGACAGCAGCAGCAGTGGCTTCGAATAGACCTGGCCCACAAAAACAAATTGTTGGCAGGCTTGAGAAGGACAGCAGGGATTCCAGGGATACTACTGCATTCAGAGAGCTCTGTCCTCAGGGTGGCAGTTAGGCAGCAAGGAAGGGTTTGTCCTACCCCCTGCTCATGGTAAGAAAGAACCAAACTTTCCTTTCCTAATCCAATCCTGAACCAATCACTGGCTTCCCAACCTATCACGGACTCCACATGATTCTGATCCCAACTAAGTCAATTACTATCTAAAGAATGGGGCCATCCAAAACTAAAGATTCTGATTCTGAGTCTATCCATCAGCATGTTAGCCCAAATACAAAATTCAGCAGACCCTTCGATCTCAGTTTCAGCACCTGGAAAATAAGAGGAGAGGACCAGATGACTTCTGAAGTCGCTTTTAGCTCAAAAATCTCTGATCCTATGAACTTATGATTCTGGAAGACCTGAATTCAAATTTAGCCTCAGATATGTTCTAACTGGGTGACCCTGGTTAAGTCACTTAACCTCTGTTTTATTTAATTTCTTCATCCATAAAAATGGATATAATAATGGCACCTAACTTCCAGAGTTGTGAACATCAAATGAGAGAACAAATATTGAGAATTTAGAACTGTGCCTAGCTTAGAATAAGTAACATAAATATTAGCCATAATTATTATGATGCCCTGGTTTTGAATCTTGCCTTGGACACAGTAACTGCAAGTTGTTTCACCATATCAAACCTCAGTTTCCTCTTCTGGAAAATGAGGGAAGGGGCAGAGGTACCTTCCACTTCTAACTCTGACCCAGTGCTTAGTTGGGACTCAGTGAATGTTTATTGACTAATGGATTGATCCTGTGAGCAAATAATGGAGAGAAGCATTCCAAAAGGGAGAGAAAGGCAGCCAGAAGCCACTGCTGGGGAAACATCAGTATTCTGGAGACACATACAGAAAAAATGGACAGCCTTCAGCCTGTCATTACAGAGAATTAAGAATAAATCACAGGAATCGGCATGTTCCAGTAGTGGCGGACCACCCTCTCCATCACTGTCACTCTCTCTCCTTAGTGGAGGGAGAAGGGCCGATTTCTCCCTAGCCTCTTTCATCACACCAGCTGGTCTGACTGTGGGCAGCCCAGGTCAGCTCATTACATTGTGACCTCTCCATTGCCTCCCTTCCTTGCCATCCTCAGCTCTGATGAGTCTGTAACTTGATAGGCGGCCTCCACAAATAGGGCAGGCTCAAATGCACTAAATCATTTATTTTTCTGATTTGGGCTTCACCAAACATCTAAGGAAAGATTTAACATTGTCAGGGAGCCTGTTGGTTTTTAAAAGCCTCCTCCACAAGCAGTTGCCTAATGTACTATGGCCTGCCTTGCCGGTCACTAAATAATACATTGGAAACCGTTGCCTCTAACCTTTCAGGGAGAAAGGGCTGGAATGTTCATTTTTTTGTTTTGATTTCTGTAATAAAAAAATTTCCTACATGGTTCACAGAAGAGAATGATTTTACAAATGATTAAAAAAAATACAATGTCCAGCAAGCCTACTTCCGAAAGGATTATTGACACAGTCCTAGAAGGGCCTTCAGTGGACACTCAGTTCAATTATCTCATTTTACAGAGGAAAATGGGATACAAAGAGATAAATTACATTACCCAAGACCAGTTAGGTGGATAGTGGATAGACTACTAGCTTTGGACACAGGAAGACTCATTTTCACGAGTTCCTATAAGGCCTCAGATACTTACTAGCTGGGTGACCTTGGCTAAGTCATTTTACCATTTTTGCCTCAGTTTTTCATCTGGAAAATGGAATGGAGAAAGAAATGGCAAATCACCATAGTATCTCTGCTAAGAAAACCCTAAATGAAGTCTGGAAGAGTGGTACATGACTATAAGGACTGAACAATAACCAAGGTCAAAAAGCTATTAAATAGTAAAGACTAGATTTGATGATGATGATGATGGTGATGTTGATGCTTGTCCTTTTGTTCTTAAAGCAAACCATGGCATCATGGAGGTGATACCATGATAAGCACATGAATTGGATTTGAGTTGAGGGGTGGGGTGTTGGCTGTGCTAAGTCACCCTTCACTTTCTCCTCCAGAGTCATCCAGATCCAGTGGTCAGATATGAATCAGGATGACTGGAGATGGCCCTGGATAGGAGGCAATTAGAGTTAAGTGACTTGCCTAAGATCACACCACTAATGAGTATCAAGTATCTGAGACTGGATTTGAACTCCCAGTCCTCAGGACTCCAAGGCCATTAAAAGCTAGATTTGAACTCAGGTTATCTATCTCCCAATCTGTTCCCACCCCTCCCTACACCCATTTTTAAAGAGTTACAAAGGATTAATCTTCCCTCTCATTTTGTTTAAAGAGATGATTCTCAGAGAGGCCAAGGGACGTGTTCAAGGTCACATCCTAATGTTAGAGGGGTTTTGTTCTTTGAATGCTCTTTCCAGAAGCATGCCAGCCTGGAAGATATCAAACCTAGAGAATGAAGAATTCAATTTTATAAACATTTAAGTGCCTCCTAAGTGCTAGTCACTATGGTAAGCCTTGGGGGATAGGAAAGGAGATTAAAGTCCCTGCCCTCAAAGAGCTTACAATTTAATGAATGATAATGAATGATAAATAACAATTTAATGAATAATAATAGTAGTATCTACTATTGTTATTTAGTTGTTCAGATACAGGCAACTCTTTTTTGGGGGGAGGTTTACAAGGCAAAAGGGTTAAATGAGTTGCCCAAGGTCACACAGGTTTGAACTCAAGCCCTCCAGACTCCAGGGCTGGTGCTCTATCCACTGAGCCACCTAACTGCCCAGCAGCTACCCCCTTACATCCAGCATTTTGTGACCCTGTTTGCAGTTTTCTTGGAAGAGATCCTTGAGTGATTTACTAATTCCTTCTGCAAAGGCAATGAGAGGCTAGGTGACTTGCCCCAATTCACAGCCCAAGGTCAGCTAGTTAACAGTCTGAGGGAGCATTTGAACTCAGGTCTTCCTGAATGGAGGCCTAATGATCTAAGCCACCTAGGTGCTATTATTATGCTCGTTTTTCCTTTGAGGAAATTAAAGCAAATAGAATATAAGTGATTTGTCCAGGGTCACATTGCTAGGAAGTATCTGAGGTCAGATTTGAACTCAAGTCTTGCTACACAGTCAGTCAAATAGGTTTCAGTTTATCATGTGGTTAGCGGACTGAACCAGGGAACAGAATGTCTACACAACTGTCATTGTAATAGTGAGACTTCCATCTGTCAAAAACCCTATATTTGTAAAGACTGGATTCAGTGGCTAGTTCCCCATTATACTGACCATATATTCTTTTTTTTCCCCTATTTTTTTACTTTTTAGGATTTTTGCAAGGCAATGGGATTAAGTGGCTTGCCCAAGGCCACACAGCTAGGTAATTATTAAGTGTCTGAGGCTGGATTTGAACTCAGGTCCTCCTGACTCCAGGGCCCGTGCTCTATCCACTGTGCCATCTAGCCACGCCAACCATATATTCTTGACTTTAAGCTTGCTCAGAGTGAGAAGAGGCTAGTCCTCCATAATAACACAACCTTCTGAATTCAGGCCATTTTGTGGAAGCCCCAAGTCAAAAGAGTATATATTTATTTTTGAACATAAAGGATGGGGAGAAAACCTACTTAAACCAGAGTGGGGCTGAATTAGAGATTCTCTGAAATGTTTTGCCTAACATTGCAGATAGCAGTATTTTTTAATGGAGAGAGTATGGGTTCTAGCATCAGAGGAGCTGAACTGAAATCCCATCTCCCACAATCACTACCCTGTGTTGTGTTGGGTAAATGCCTCTGCCTCCTTGTTCCTCAGCTTCTCCATTTGCAAAATGAGAGACTTAGGTTAGATGACTTCTTGACATCCCTTTTCCTTCTCCTTGGTCCTTGGCTTTCTTCTTATCCTTCTGTTCCCTCCTTTATGAGGTTTTATTGACTCCCATGACTTCAGTTATTAGCCCTATGTGGATAATTCCCAAACCAACATATCTATCCCCCGAGACTCTTCCATAAGGTCCAATCAATTATTTCCAATGGACTTTGGGAAATTTCTACTTGGATGCATGCCACCAATTCCTCCCCTTCCCTCCCCCCTTGCTCTATGTACAAAGCAGAATTTCTCTTTCTCTCAGAATAAACCAACTTTTCCTATTTCTATCATTGACACCTCCCATCTTCTCATTCTTCCAGGCTCAAAATTTCAGCATCCATCAGCATCCATCAGCCCATTGTCATTTTTTCTTCTGAAATAGCTTTTGTATATGTCTCCCCTTTCTCCCCTAACTTTTACAACCATAACTTTAGTTAACGCTTTTTTTTTTTTAGATTTTTGCAAGGCAATGGGGTTAAGTGGCTTGCCCAAGGCCACACAGCTAGGTAATTATTAAGTGTCTGAGACTGGATTTGAACCCAGGTACTCCCGACTCCAGGGCCGGTGCTTTATCCACTGTGCCACCTAGCCCCCCCTAGTTAACACTTTTTGACTAAACTATTATTATCCTTCCCTGATTGATCATTCAAACCCAAATTGCCTCAGTTTCCCCATCTGTAAAATAAGTTGGGGAAGGAAATGGCAAGTCACTTCAAACCTTTTCCCAAAAAACCTCAAAAGGGGTCATGTAGAGTTGGACATGACAACAATAGCAATAAAAAAGCATCAATAACAAAAAACAGGCTGGCTGCCTCCATTCTCTCTCTCTCTCTCTCTCTCTCTCTCTCTCTCTCTCTTTCCCTCCCTCCCTCCCTCCCTCCCTCCTATGCAGCTTTCATTGGAGAGCATCTAACTCAAGATCCTCATTTTATAACTGAGGAAACTGAGGACCAGGGAGATGGAGTCATGGGCCCAGTGCAACAAATAATCTTCCAAATGTCTAAATCTGATCACAATAATTTCCCTCATGGACTCCTCATTGATTACACAGTTCTTATCTTGCCATTCCATGATAAAAATAACAATAATAAAAATAGCATTTTTATGACACTTTGAGCTTTGCAAAGTATATTATCTCAGGTAATCCTCAATATCTTTGGGAGGTGGGTGTATCATCTCCATTTTGCTGATGAAGAAACCAAGGAAATGACTTGCTCAGGGTCATATATATAGCTAGTAAGTATTTGAGCCAGATTTTGAACTTAGGTCATCCTGATTCCATCTACAATGCTCTCTGTACCCTGGCTGCTAATGTTCTATCTCCTTTGAATCTATCTTATATTTCTGGACATATTTGGTGCTGTTCCCCATTTGGAATTTATAGATCTAACAAACTTGTTCTTTTCTCATCTGCTTCTGCTTTGTCTCCCTTCACTTGACTTTTACAGACATCTTTGCCACATCTAATCTTTAATCATGAAATGCTTCTCTTATGAGTAACCTGGCAAATTACTCTGATTATGGCACAGTGACGAGATCACTGACCTTGGATTCAGGAGGACAGGAGTTCGAATCCAGCCTCAGCACTTGACTCTTACCAGCTATGTGATCTTGGGCAAGTCACTTCACCCTGATAATCTCATATCCATGGCCATCTCCAGTGATCCTGATTCATATCTGACCACTGAACCTAGATGGCTCTGGAAATGAGAGAGAGTGAGGCATACCCCTCACTCAAATGCCAATTCACGTGTTTGTCATGGACTCACCCCCCTGATGTTGTGGTCTTCTTTGAAAATGAAGGGGGGCAATTAGGTGGCATAGTGAATAGAGTACTAGCCTTGGAGTCAGGAGGTCCTGAGTTCAAATCTAATTACCTAGCTGTGTGACCTTGGGCAAGTCACTTTACCCCATTGCCTTGCGAAAAAGAAAACCTGAAGAAAATGAAGGACAAACATTATTAATTCTTTTCTCACTAGTATTATAGGTTGTAAGCTCCTTAAAGGCAGGGATTATATAATTTTCCAGTTTAGGTACCAGCACATAGTAACTGTTTAATTAATGATTGTGGAGGGTCATCCTCTCTGTGAATTCTTCTGATGGTGAAGACTGATTTTGTCAGGTTAGCTTTGCACCTGAGGTGATGGGGTGTGGGGCAAGAGTTTAGGGTGCATTCAATGAGATGTGTTGGAATCCTTTTTATTGCTGGGATATATTATATATATTATATATATATAATATTACTATCATATGTACATGTTTCAACTACAGATCATAAACTGGCTGCATGAGCTAGAAGAAAAATGAGCAAATTCATTCATCACTCCCTTGTTCACTCTATTATTCTAAGGGCTAATTGTTGATTTAATTAAGACCTCCTGCCATTATCAGGACACTTATATAAGCTCCCTGCTATTAGAGGGAAAACTTGTGAAATTTAGCATCAATTATATTTTCTAAGGACAAAAATTGAGCAAAAATTTTCCTTCAAATGTTGATTTAGAAAATAGAAAAAGTCAAAATATAGGAATCTAATACCTTAATGCAGACTTGTCCAATCATGCTCTGTGTGTGTGTGTGTGTGTGTGTGTGTGTACACAAATATTTCTAATCTGTTTGGGGAAGATACTTTGATAATAAAATTTGTGGGCCTCTAATTATTGTGATATAACAGCTTGGAATTGACATATTATTAAGTGAAATCTTTAAACCCAAAGGAGCCATATCAACTGGAGAATGGCTAAACATATTGGCCTACTTAGGCTTACCTGGTATGACCCCAAGGCCCTTTCACCATCCTGATTACCTTGCTCTGGTCACTCTAATAATTTCCCTCTTAAAATGTGTTGAACATAACCTAGTATAACCCCACCAGGACAGAGGACTATGGTACTATCATCACCCTCACTTCAGATACTGTCACTAAAATAACATTAGCTTCTTTGACTATCCTTTCATATCAGTAACTCCTTTTGAACTGTTAGTTCATTCAGACTAATTCTCTATTCAGAAAACAGCAGCTTAGCCATATCTCCCCCATTTTTGTATTTGTAAGATTGATTTTCCTAACCAAAGTTTTTATTCATTCTTATTGAATTTCATCTTATTAGATCCAGCCTGATATTCTGAGCCTCAAGGTCAATGACTCTCTGGGCCCCGATTTTGTCCTTCAATATGTTAACTTGAGATTTTTGATAACTTTGCATCATTGGAAAATTTGGGATTCAGTCTATCTATGCATTTACCAAAGTCATTGGGTATTCTAGGCTTGTAGGGTCATATACAGAACTTGAAGGGACCTTGAAAACAACCTGCTCCAACCCCCTCACTTTATAGAGGAGGAAACGGAAGCTAGGGGGAGTTAAGTGATTTATTCTGGAACAGAGAGGTAAGAAATACGAGGCAGTATAGGAACCCAACTTCTTTGACTCTTTTAACTGTACCTAAAACAACTTACATTCCATTTAGCAATCAACATTTATGAAGTCCCTACTATGGGTTTTGTATTTTGCTGAGTAGTGGAAGTGAGAGAGAGATTCTCTGGTCCAAGCTAAATGCTTACCTCATCAAAGCTCATGGTCAGGAAGGATCTCAATAGAAGTTTTATTTAATGTCATAGTTCAGTTTTTATCGAGTGCCCCGTGGATTCATTTGAATCTTTTCCAATGTGCATTTAAGCAAAATCATATTTCCCAAATCTGTCATTTTTTTCCCCAAGTGTCTAGACACAAGGACAGACATTGGACTTAATAGATTTAGCAGAGAGCTGTCCAGGTGTGGCTTCTGTTCGGAACTTAAATTGCTTATTCTTTTCTCCTGTCTTTCTCCAAATTTTCCCTTCCCTACTCCCCTCCACAGTCTAAAAAAAGGGGCGGGGGAGATTTAATGTTGTCATTCTCTCTCTTTTTTTTTTTTTGCTTATTTTATCTCAGTCTATCCATGAGTATTTTTTAGGCACATTTTATGAACGAGAGAGAGAGAGAGAGAGAGAGAGAGAGAGAGAGAGAGAGAGATCATTTCTAAATCTTAAGGTTTTTAATTATGTGGGGGGAAGACATCCATATGTGAGAACATACAAAAGAAAGAGAATAAATATAAATATAAGCAGTTTGGGAGGAAGGGCTCTAGCAGTGGGGGAAGGGAAGATCAGAAAAGGCTTCATATAGAAAGGGTTGGGGAGCTGTCTCTTCAACGCAGAGGGAGAATCTAGGAGTCAGAGGTGAAAAGGGAGATAGCCAGTTCAAAGGCCTGGCAATGGGAAATAGAATGTTAACCCAAAGGGCCAGTTTGTCTGGATTTATAATGTGACAGGGGGAGGAATGCACAGTCCAATCAAGTCAATCTTTCTCTTCCTCTGACTACATAATACTCTCTCCCAAATCAATGCTTCTGTCCCCTGCTTGGAGCCTCGAGGTTTTCCTGCTTCCTTTATACACCTATTCCATCACTGGTGGGGGGGCAATATTTAACTTGTAACAAATCTTGTTCCATAGAGATCCCTCCTTCTTCAGATCATCTTTGACTCTCTCTGTCTGGATCAGACCATTACTTCTTAGTCTTATCCTCCTTCAGAATGGTGTCAGATAGTTTAATGGATATACATCTTGTTTCCCATTTTATGCAGGCTGTTGGTTTTTAATTACATTTCTTTTTGAATAACACCTTTATCTCTACACTGAAACCTAGCTTGTATTAAAGATTAACTCTCTCTCTCTCTCTCTCTCTCTCTCTCTCTCTCTCTCTCTCTCTCTCTCTCTCTCCAAGCAGAGGACAGAAGCATTGATTTGGGAGAGAGTATTATGTAGTCAGAGGAAGAGAAAGATTGACTTGATTGGCCTTACATTCCTCCCCCCCCCCCATCATGTTAAAACCACAGATACAACCAGTTAAGCAAAATCAAAAGACATATCAGTTACTCCTAACATTGAATATAATATATCACATCCACAGTTCCTCATTTCTCCAATGAAAGGAGGGAGACACATTTTCTCTTCTCTTCCCAAGGGACCAAGCTTCACCATTATAATTAGAATATTTGGTTTCATTGTTTTTTTATTCTTTCCATTCCCATTATTATTATTATTACTGTTTTGTATGTTGTTCTTCTGGTTCTACCTGCTTCATTGTATATATCTTGTCATATATTTTCCCATTTTTCCAGAATCTTCTGCATTCATCTGATCTTATGGAACATTATATTCATAACACAGTTTGCTTGGATAGTGCCCAATCAATCCTGCTTTGTTGCCAGTACTTTGTAAATAGGGAAGGGCTGTTATAAATGTGTTAGTATGCAGGGGACCTTTCTTTCTATCTTAGACCTCCTTGGTATATATGCCTAACACTTAAGATCTTTGGGTCAAAAGGCATGGATGTGTAGGAGGTCTTGGGTCCTGCTTTCAGGAATGAAAGTTCTGGGTCAAAGGGTATGGATGTGGGTATCCCCTGAGGTTTGTCCCAAGTCTCAATTGCTCTTATGCTATTTCTTTAGAGATATCAATAGTTTTTATGGGTTCAATGATCATCTCTTTGAAGAAGACTCCCAGATCTACATAGCCAGCCCTAATCCATTTTCTCACAGACTCACAACATCAATTGCCTCTTAGACATCTCAATGTGGCTGTCTCATAGGCATCTCAAACTCAATATGTCCAAAACAGAACTCTTTATTTCCCCCCAAACCTCCCCACCACCACTTCTGAATTCCTCTCCTAATATCAAGGGCACAACCATTTTTCCAGGTCCACAACCTTAGGGTCTTCCTCAGCTCCTCACTTGCACATGGTCCAGGCAAATGATCTCTTGCCAAGTCTTGCTTTCTACTTTTGCAGCATTTCCCTCCATTCACACAGCCACTACCCCAATTGAAGACATCAGAACCTTTGACTTAAAGCTATTGCAATCAGCCTTCTAACTGGCCTCCCAGCCTCAAGACTCTTCCCTATTCCAACCTCCCTCTATTTAGCTGACACAAGATGATTTTCCTGAAGCTTAGTTCTGCTCTTATCATGCCTATGATCAATGAGTTGCAATAGCTATTATCTCTAGGATCCAATATAAACTCTTCTTGCCATTTGAAACTCTTTAGAACTTTGTTCCTTCCTACCCACCCTTGCAGTGTTCCTAGACTTTACACCATCTATAATCCACCTACAGTGGTACTACTGGCATTTACCTGAACAACATCCTCTATCTCCCATGCCTGGAATGATCTGCCCCCTTCACTCTACCTTTTGCATGAGACCTTTTTTGATTTTAATTTTTTTTTAGGTTTTTGCAAGGCAAATGGGGTTAAGTGGCTTGCCCAAGGCCACACAGCTAGGTCATTATTAAGTGTCTGAGGTCAGATTTGAACTCAGGTACTCCTCACTCCAGGGCCAGTGCTCTATCCACTTTGCCACTGAGCTGCCCCACATGAGACCTTTTCCAGTGGAATTTTTATCCTAAAGCAAAGGAGACAAGATGGGAGAATAACAAAAGTGATGACTTTGGATTCCAGAGGGACTGGGTCCAAGACCCTGCTTTGACACATCTGTGTAACTTTGGGAAAATTGCTTAACCACTCTGGGTCTCAGTTTCTTCACCAGTAAAATAAAGCCATTGTACTCTGACCTCTGAGATTCCTTTTGTCCCTTGAGTGATGATCCTATGACCTGCTGAACCTTTCAAAGAATGCCAGAGTTTAAAGGGAACTTGGAGATCAGTAATTCAACCATCTCATTTTACATGGGTCTTCCTTGCTTTCTATCTCTGCTATTAGACACAGGAAGAGGATATAGAAGGAGGGTGACTCAGAAACACCCTCTCAGTCAAAAATCTGAAGGTGTAAGGGCTGAGATTAACTCTTATCAGGGACCGCTGACTTCTGTTAACTCCATCAGTCGATGATCTGCTCTCTAGCTACATAAAGACAGATAAACAGAGATAGGGGGAGTGAGACTTTTAAGAGAGGGGTGAACACTTCTCAGGTCAAGAGAGACAAGCTCCATCTGCCTTGGATCAGTTCCCAGGATATTGGCCTGCAAAGAAACATACAGAAAGTGCTGGGGAAAAGAGCTCAGCTCCCATATGCTTCAGTAGGTCCTTGCTTTGCTTGGTGGCCTGGATCCAAATAGCATTTTCTCTTCCAGAGGCCTGGTTTTGCTAATGGAGGGCCCAGGATAGGGCAGATTGATTATAAGAATGGCAGCTTCCTGAGGGTAAGGACTGGCTTCTGGTCACTTTGGCACTTCCCTCAAAGATCACCATGAGCTGTGCCCTGTACCCTGTACCCTTTATAGGATCATATGCAGAGGATAACTCGGCTGTTATGACAAACTCTTCTAAGTTCTAGAAAGTTTAAAAAGTTAAAAATTATTGAGGCTCAGTTAGACATAAACTAACCAAATTTACATAGCTATGTAGCTGCATTAGAAACCTGGGTCCTGTGCCTCCCGGTATAGTCCAATTTCCCCCCACCCCTTATTATATATCATTTTGAGATGCATGTCCCATTATATGATAATTACATAATGAGATAGCATATGACCTTTAGGATATATGTCTGAGAAGCTATATGGAAGAGTGGACAGAAAATCCCAGAATGGGCTTCACATTTTTGCCTCTCACCCACTGACAAATATATTGAAGTTTCTGATTGAGTTTCTTTGTCCCTTTGTGTCCTAGATGGTACCTACAAGGATCATTGATTGGCAGGGCAGGTGCCCATCTGCATTGAGAGGGAGTTTCCTCATTAAGAATTCTCTAAACTTGTCACATTCAAACTTTTTGGTCTCTTTATACTCTTTTTGCTTTTTTGTGAGGCAGCAAAGATTAAGTGACTTGTCTAAGGTCTCACAGCTAGTATCACGTGTCTGAATCCTGATTTGAACTCAGGTCCTTCTGACTCCAGAGCCAGTGCTGTCTCCACTTCGCTACCCAATTACATGTACAAATAATTTTTAATATTTGTTTTTTTTAAAGTTTTGAGTTCCAAATTCTATCCTTCCCTCCTTCCTCTCTTCCACCCCTGAGATGGTTAGTAATCTATATTCTCTTTATACTTTTAAGAATTACTGAAGCCCTCAAAGGACTTTTGTTTATAAGGGCTATATTTGTCTATATTTATCACTTTAGAAATGTAATTCTAGTATGATTGTGACGTAAAGAACTCCACAAAAGGGTTTCAGGGATTGCTAGGGCTCCCTGCACCACATTTTGAGAGTTATTGCTCTATATCAATGAAAGCAGATTCAGACCAAATTCCATCATCTTATGCTGCCCATCGTCAGTCAGAACCCATCAGGTAGGGTGCAGGAAATGCCATTCAGAGGCTGTTATCAGTGGGCACCAGCAAAAATATGATTGATCGATTGAACATGGGCAGCTAGTGGTAGAGCACTTGGATAGAGGACTTTAGAGTCAGGAGGATGGGAGTTGGAATCGGGCCTCAGACACTTGACTCTTACTAGCTGTGTGACCTTGGGCAAGTCAGCCAGTCCTGATTGTCTCACATCCAGGGCCATCTCCAGTCATCCTGCTCCATATCTGCCCATTGGACCCAGGTGGCTCTGTAGGAGAAAATGAGGTTGGGGACTCAGCACAGCCTCCCCTCACTCAAATCCAGTTCATTTGCTTGTCATGGCCTCCCCTCCCTGATGTCGTGGTCTTCAAATGAAGGACTGATTGAAGCAGGGATATCTTATCAGCGTTGGAAGTGAGGAGAATCATGAGTAGCTCATGTCTGGTGTATATTATAGGATTTCAGGACAGGCGATCAGGAGTCAGAAGGGTTCTTTCAGCTCTAAAGGTCTCATGAGGAGAGGTCCCATAGTCCAACAATGAAGGAAGGGAACCCTGGGTTCAAATCTGGCTCCAAATTGTGATTTGGAGTCAACCATTAAATCTCTCTTGAATCTCCTCCTAGAAAAATATGCCAAGAAGTATTCTTTCTACCTCAAAGAATTTCTAGGAGAGATTAAAAAAAAAGGTGCTTTAGTCAAACCATGAAGTGCTACGGAGACATGGGCTGTTATTCTTTCCCATATCTTTTTTCCATTCAGTTGTATGCTGGCATGAATTAGAGGAGAATGCAGTGAGATATTTGAGAGCCATTGAAAATCAAAGCAATGCAGGCCTGTACAGAGCCTGGGGGCACAAATGCATCTGAAATCTAACTGGGCCCTGCTGACAGATCTCTGGGAGGGAAGGGACAGAGGGGCCTGTGTGAGAACGTGCTGATCAAAGTTTGTCTTAACTGTGGCCAAGTCCTAATAATTCTCCCCTTGCTAATCAGCAGATGCCCTCATCCTCCCAGAAGCAAGATGTTTGGAGTCTGCTACCATGGGTGATTTACTGGCAGACAACTGCAGAGAAGTTTCTCATTGCCGGGACTGAATTACATTGCCCCAAATCAAGGGCCCAGCCAGGAATCACTGGTCACAAGTGCCCTTTAGAAAGAGGCCAGAGCACATGTGCCCCCTTTCATGGTGCCAAAGGGTATATGCCCAGTTCCATGGGAAGCCTTCAGTCTACCACATTCCCCAACCCTAGCAAAGAGCTGACTTCATTCATTGGCTCCAAATCGTCCTGGTCCTATGACAAAAAGAAGTGAATGATAAGACCTGTTCCCCAAAGGGTGTAATCTCTACTATAGCTTATCATGACTTGGGGGGAGATCCTAGGCTATTCCTGTAGGTCATTTACCTCTTAGCAGTGAATCATGGACTTAGAACTAGAAGAGACCTTATATTTAGGTCTAATAGCAGCCATTTCTTGGGTTGGGGTTGGGGTGGGAGGGGTCAGAAAAAAAGAGAAGAAAAAAAGAGAAAGTTATAAACCTGTCACTTTACTAGAAACTGAGGTTTAGAGATAATTTGCCTATGGTTAATCAGCTAATCCTTAGTTAAGAAGAATTTATTCCATATTTACTATGTGTTCAACACTGAATCAAATGTTAAGGATGCAAAGAAAGGCAAAAACAGTCTCAGGAAGCTTACATTCTGAAGGGGAGACAATGTTTAATTGGGGACATAGCAAAAAGGCTCCCTGAGTTCAAATCTGACCTCAGATACTTCCTAGCTGTGTGACCCTGGGTAAGTCATATAACTGTTTACTCATTAATAAAATGAACTGAAGAAGAAAATCACAAGCCACTTTAGTATCTTTGCCAAGAGAACCCAAATTGAATCATAAAATGTCGGAAATGACAGAAAAACAACTGAAGAGTAACAACATATTAAATAGAGAGGCAATGGAAAGGAATCTCAGATGGAAGATATTAACTGTTGCGGGTGGGGAGGGCAGGAAAGGCCTTCTAGAAGATGGAGGGATGGGAGAGAATAGATAAATTCTTTTTTTTTTTTGCAATGCAATGGGGTTAAGTGACTTGCCCAAGGTCCCACAGTTAGGTAATTACTAAGTATCTGAGGCCGAATTTGGACTCAGATCCTCCTGACTACAGAGTCAATGCTCTATCCACTGTACCACCTAGCTGCCCCATTTGATAGACTCTTAAAGGAAGTCAAGGTCATACACAGCTTTTAAGTTTCAGAAGCAGAATTTGAATCCATCTTATTGATTTTCCCCACAGTCTATCCACAATACCATCCCAAGGCCTTCCTTGTTCAAATAGACTTACCCAATAATTTAAGTTCATCTCTCTCCTCCCTAGGCTTTCATTGACCTTATTATCTACCATTCACTTAAAAACGTTATTTTTATTGGTATTTTGTTTATTTCCAAATCTATGTCTCTTCTCCCATTTCACCCCATCAGTCACACTATTCTTTGCAATAAAGATGAAAAAAGAACAAAATTACTCAAAGATTTGCCCATATCTGATAGAATATGCAATAATCCTCACCCATAGCCCTTCCTCATGACTGCAATGAAAGTATGAATGTGTATTTTTATCATTCTTTTCTTGAGTCGAGTTTCTGTTTTATATTTGAGTACCCAAGAAGAAAATTGTTATTTGTCCTTCGTTTTCAGACATTATGAGGCGGTGCCTTGATCTGTGGGTGGACTGGATTTAAGTGCAGCAGAGTTGGGCAAAGTCTTATCAACCTCACTTTCTCTTTCAGAGTCATTGATCCTCAGTGGCAGGGCCAAAGTCAGGATAACTTACAATAGTCCTAATACAGTGGAAGACCTTGGCATCTTCAATGCCTAACCATGCTCTAGGCAGTACTTACTTCAACTCCTTCGTGGCTGTTGAAACAAATTTTTCTTATTCACCCATTTCCCTGCAAGATGTCTTTGAAAGCTTGGGGTAGACACTCCCTTAACTCACTGACAGGTTTGAGACTTGGGAGTTATCCTCAATCTTATTTAATCTGGAAGCCAAGTGACCAGGGTGGTATCACAAGTGAGAGTTGGGTAAAAGATGGACACCAAAGATAGGTGAGCAGCCCTCTTCCCAGTCCTCCCTACACAACCAATACATCAAGCTGGGTCATTGAAAATTCAGAAATGATCGAACAACAAAATTTTATCTTTTCCCAAGAAGAAAAGTACCTGAGGGGGACACAATTACTTGTCTATAAATATTTGAAGCTTCATTGTGGGTGAAGGATTAGGAAAATTCCTTGTTGCTTCTGCTAGAATAGGAATGGATGGAAATGATGGGAAATCAATTTGTGCAAAATAAGAAAGAACTTTCAATTAGAGATTTTAAAGTAAGATGGCATCCTTTTTGAAATAATAAGCTCCCCATCTCTGTAAGTATTTAAGCAAAGGTTATTTGTTAGGGGAGCATAATATCATATCATATCATATACCTGGAATCAGCAGCAGGACCTTCAGAGGATATTATTTTTGAAAATTTTAGGTTCTTAAATTTTTAATTTTTTTAAAAATTAAAAAATCCCTCCCTCCTTCCCCCCAACCTAATAATAATGCTTGTCCTTCATTTTTTTTTAGGTTTTTTTTGCAAGGCTAATGGGGTTAAGTGGCTTGCCCAACACAGCTGGGTAATTATTAAATGTCTGAGACAGGATTTGAACCCAGGTACTCCTGACTCCAGGGCCGGTGCTTTGTCCACTGCACCACCTAGCTGCCCCTTGTCCTCCATTTTCAAAGAAGACCATGACATCAGGGAGGTGATGCCATGACAAGCATGTGAATTGTATTTGTGTGAGGGGGGCAGGGCTAAGTCACTAGCCTCATTTTCTCTTCCAGAATCATCTAGGTTCAGTGACCAGATAGAAATCAGGATGACTGGAGATGGCCCTGGATGTGAGGAAATCAGGGTTAAGTGACTTGCCCAGGGTCACACAGCTAGTAATAGTCAAGTATCTGAAACTAGATTCAAACTCCTATCCTTCTCACTCCAAGACCGGTGCTCTACCCCCTGTGTCACCTAGCTGTCTCTCTCCCCTATGAGAAAAGAAAAAAGACTTGCAATACATATGCCTACCAAGCAAAGAAATTCCCACATTGACCACATCCAAAAAAGTTCTGCATTTTTGAGTCTATCAGTTTTCTCTCTCAGGAGGTGAATAGCATTCTTTGTCATGATTGGTCCCTCATTTTACAGATAAGGAAACTGAGCTCAAAGCATATTAAGTGATTTGTTCAAGGTTACATAGATCATAGAAACCTAGATTTTAAAGTAGAATGGAAACATATTTCATGTAGTCTGCGTTTATTGAATAGATGATGATTCTGAGCCCAGGGATTTTTAACGGAATGGCATAAAACCCAATAGTAACAAAGCATAAAAGGGGGATTTTTGCACAAAGGGGGAATTTTTGATTTAAAAGCTAGTCCACCTGCTGTTGTATCACCTAGCCTCATTCAGGAGTTTTTAAAATGGGCCAATAATTTGGTTTTTAAAATTATTTTGATAACTGTATTTCAATAAACTGTTTTCCTTTATAATTTATAGTTATATGTATTTAAAATATCATTTTGAGAAAGAACAAGTCCATAGATTTCCCCAAATTAACAAGGGATCCATGACAGAAACAAGATTAAGAATTAGGAAGTCTAGGGGCAGCAAGGTGGCTCAATGGATAGAGCACCAGCCTTGGAGTCAGGAGGACCTGAATTCAAATCTGCCCTCAGATACTTAATAATGACCTAGCTGTGTGGCTTTGGGCAAGCCACTTAACCCCACTGCCTTGCAAAAGGGAAAAAAAACCTAAAAAAAAAGAATTAGGGGGTCTAAATGTTCTTGGCATAGTGGGGAAAAAACATTGGCTCAGGTGTAAGAGGATCTGGGTTCAAATTCTGCCTATATTATATTGGGCAAATCTGTTTATTCTCTGAGACATCAATTCTTTCATTTAAAAAAGTAAATTATTGGCACAAATCCAAAGGACCCTTGATAAAAGGTGCCAACTCATATTTTTGTTATATCGAGATAATGGACAGATTGAAGTACATAATTTAAACATGGACAATGGGGAAATTTTACTTGATCACACATTTGATTTCAGCATTTTCTTTTTTCTTTTTAATGGGGAGAGGTAGGGAGAGAAAACATTTCTATTAATTGAAAAAAATAAAAAAATTCAACCATGAAAAAAAACCCAATGAAAGCCCTAGAGAAAATAATGAAGCATACCTCCCACTTTCATAGCAGGGAGGTAGCAGATTATAAGGACAGGCCATGCTATATGCTGACAAGTAGTTTGTATGTTAGTTGCTTTTCCTTAATTGTTTTCCTTTGAGATTAAAAGAGATTGTATTTGGGAGTGGGTAGGTGATAGCTTGTGTTTAGTATGATTCCTACACATGTTTTTGCATGCCTAGGATTCCAAATGTTTTTCCTTCATTCTTGAAGAAGACCACAACATCAGGGAGATGATGCCATTATAAGCATGTGAATTGGATTTGGGTGAGGGGGTACTATGCTCAGTCACCAGCCTCACTTTCTCCTTCAGAGCCATCTGGGTCCAGTGGTTAGATATGAATCAGGATGACTGGAGATGACCCTGAATGTGAGGCAGCCAGAATGCAGTGACTTGCCCAAGGTCACACAGCTAGTAAGTGGCAAGTGTCTGAGGCTGGATTTGAACTTCCGTCCTCCTGAATCCAAGGCCTGTGCTTTATTTACTGTGCCTCCTAGATGGATTGGATGACCTGCAAGGTCCATTTCCAATCTGTGATTTCATGATCTTGTGTGATCAGCACCTGGAAGAGCACCCAGAAAGACTAGCATTGGCCAGTAGTCTCTGCCAACATGTCAGGTCTTAGAAAACCCTTCTTTTTTGAAGCAGATAGCCCTGAGGCCCTTGGGGTAGGGCCCTTCCATGTGTGTCACACAAACTATGGGGGTGGACCCTTCTGGGAGTTGCAAACTTGTTCATAACTCACTGGGGAACAGCTGTGTCATCCTATTCACTCTATGAAAACTCTCTGAACTGTTCCAGCAGGCTAATGTTCCCCATAGCTAGGAATTCATGCAGTGCTAGGATGTATCGCCATCACAATGAACAGCTGGCTGGTAAGTCTCAGAGCCCAGATGGAGGCATTTTTCTACCAAGAGAGCTTTTTTTTCTCTAAGCTCAAAGACCAACACACATTGGGAAGGTTTTCGGGTCCAATGATACAGAAGGGAGTGACTGGTGTTTATTCTCACCCATGTACAGGGGCTCACTTCTGCTTTGGATCAGGATCCTATAGAGAAGAAATCATGATCAGAGAGAATTCCTGACACAACAAGCAGGAAAACTTAATCAAGACTTTATAGCTAGTAATTAGATCATAAAATAGCAGAGATCTGCACCAGAAGCCCTTTATTTATTTTGTGTGAGTCTTGGAACCCTTGAGCTGTTGAAGCCCATGAACTCCTTCTCAAAATAACATTCTTAAATGTATAGCATAAAAAATGTAGAATGACCAAATTAGTGATAAAATATATATTTTAAAAGGAACAACATGTTCATGGATCTGAGGTAAAGATCTCTGAACCTAGAGGTAGCAAAGGCCTTGGATTCTACCTGCTTCAGCCCTCCCATTTTACAGCTGGATGGGGTAAGTGATTTACTGGAGCCAGAATTTCAAAAGACAGTTAGGAAAAGAAAGAGTATATTATCATGACCCAATTCTATTCATAGGATCATAAATATAGAGATGAAGAGGACCTCAGCAGATAACTAGTAATACCCTCTCATTTTATAGAGAAGGAAACTGAGGCTGAGAGAGAGTAGGTGATTTACTCAAGGTCACACAGATAGAAAGTTTCAGAGGCAAGGTTGGAACTTGATTCCTTTGATTCCAGACTCACTGGTCTTTCCATTATACTCCCTTCTCTCTTAATTCTATTCAATTCAACCGCTGTTTGATTCTCCATCTATGAACACCATGCTGGGCTCTTGGGTTAGATACAAAGTGATGATGATGATGATGATGATGATGATGATGATGATGTTTGTCCTTCATTCTAGAAGAAGAGCACGATATCAGGGAGGTGATGCCATGACAAGCATGGATTGGATTTGAGTGAGGGGGAGCTGGGCTAAGTCACACTTAGCCTCACTTTCTCCTTTGGAACCATCTGGGTCCAGTGGCCAGATATGAATCAGGCTGACTGGACATGGCCCTGGATGGGAAGCAATCAGGATAAAGTGACTCATTCAAGGTCACGCAGCTAGTAAGTATCAAGAGTCTGAGTTTGTTTCGAACTCAAGTCCTCCTGACTTCAGGACCTGGGTTCTAGCACTGCACCACCTACCCAGCCCCCATGTCTACCCCGATGACCACAAACCATTATTAGGTTACAAAGTAAAAACAGTAGCAATTTCTGCCTTCCAGCCACTTATATTCTAGTAGATACAAGGAATACACAAATGAAGGAATATTAAGATTATATACAAAGTGGTTCTCAAACTTCTTTGGCTCACTGTGCAATGTTCTTCACAATGAAAAATCATGGTTTACTGAAACTTCAAACCAGCAACACTATAGGTGGATCAGAAGACTCATATTTGCATAACAGATGATTTTGTTGAGCTTTTTCTTTTTTGTGAGAGCAAAAGTCTGTTGTGTTTTAAAGTTATTTTTTTACCTGTGGCAGGCAAATTTTTCTTGTAACCATAGTATGCATTTAGGGTTAAATTTGTTTTTAATATTAAACATTCATTTATGCATTTTATTTGATCTGAGATAACATAACATTCAAGTTTTGTGATATAGCTAAGAAAACTTAGAGATCACTCAAAGGGAATCCTTGATATGCTGAGTAATACAAAGTAATGTCAAGGAGGAGACAATACCAGTTAGAAAGTTCTCCTTTTGAGGTAGCTCCTGGGGAAGTTGGGGATCGTTTGAAGGAAGTTGGGGGGTGGTTAGAGGGTGAGGCTAGGAGAGAGGGTTTTCCAGTCATAGAGAATGATTTGTGCAAAGACTAGAGGTCTGGAGATGGATTGCATCAACCAGTTGGTGAACAAGCAGAACTAAGAATTGCCATGGGAGCCCTGTGCTAGGTATGAGATAAACTGTCTTGCCCTCATGGAGTTTGCATTCTTCCTGTTTGGCCATTTTCAGTTATGTCTTGTATCATCTTAACCCCACTTGGGGTTTTCTTGGCAAAGACACTGGAGCAGTTTGCTATTTCCTTCTTCAACTCATCTTAAAGATGAGGAAACTGAGGCAGACTGGGTGAAGAGACTTGTTCAGGGCTAATAAGTGTATGAGGCTGGATTTGAACTTAGGTCTTTCTGAATTCATTGTGCCACCTAGCTACATTCTACCCATGAGCTAGCAGGTCACTCACTTTGCCTAGAATGAAGAATAGACATATGAAATGACAATGAAAACATAGGTTGGAACCAGATTGTAGAGAGATATAAATGGAATATTTTATGGAAAACAATGACAGTTCCAGCCAGCAAGGATGCCATTCTATCCAACAATAGGGCCATTTGGTGTAGTCCAGAGATTGCCGAATGGGTGTCTAGAAGACCTGGGACATGTGCTGCCTTGGATACTTACAAGCTATGTAACCCTGGGCGGCCTCTCATCTCTCACAACCTTAGTTTCCTCATCTGCACAATGAGAAGTTTGAACAAGATGGCCTCAATGTTCCCTTCCCATTCCAGGTCCATGATTATGAGATCCCTGGATCATGCCTAGATAGAGAATGTGTGAATGAGCAAGATATGAAATCAGATTAGAAAGATAGTTGGAGTTCACTTTGTGGGCTTTGTATGTATTCCTAACAGCAATAGAAATGTGTAAAGGTATTTGAATGTGTGTGTGTGTGTGTGTGTGTGTGTGTGTGTGTGTGTGTGTGTATGTAAGAGAGAGAGAGAGACAGAGAGAGATAGAGACACAGAGAGAGAATGAACACACTGGGATATAACTGTATAACTGCAAATCAGAAAGGGATTCTGATTTGGTTTAGACTCCCTCTACTAAGACTTCCCATGTGTCTTGACCAAGGTGCTTTGTCTTAGTTGACTTCCATATTTATCACTACAGATGGAATCCAGGCATGTAAAACTGTAGTTCTGATTTTACTTTTGTTTGCTTGACTATATGGGTTAAGTGACTTGCCCAGGGTCATACAGCTAGTTAATGTCTGAACTTGGATTTGAATTCAGATCTTGCTGACTCCAGGGCCAGTGTTCTATGCGTTATGCCACTGAGCTATTCCAGTGGTAGTTCAGTCTCATAGAGGTCTGTATGGTGTGATCTAGGGTGGATTTAGAAACAAGAAGATCTGGATTCAAATTCATATATATAGTGGGACTCAGGGTCAGTTACTTCTCTGCTTTGGAGCCTGCTTTCCTCATTTGTAAATTGAGGAGGTTAGGTTCCATGACCCCTGTTTCACCTCCGCCCAGTCAAGTAAAACAAATGATCTGGGCAGTATTCTTCATTAGCATCTGACTAGGGCTTACTAGGCTAAGCATCATGCTAGATGTGGTGGCTATGGATGGGAGTGAGGGGCTGGGATACACAAAGAAAAGAGTAGTCCTTCAAGGAGCTTACAATCTAGTTTGGGAAAATAATCTATAAATGGACATTTATTAAGTCCCTACTGTGTGACTGACACATCACTGGGATGTCATCACTGGGAGATACAAGAAAGAGATAGGTTTTGCCTTCAAGAAGAAAGTATCACTCAGTCTTGGGGCCCTAGAACACTAAAGATGAAAGGGATTGGTCTATTTAGTTGCTCTTCTGCCACTGGCCCTCAGGACTGGGCACAACCTTCACGTATCTGACTTTTCCCCTTTCCCCTGGCTGTGTCCTCCCCTTACCATCCAACCTTGCATTTTTTTCCCCCTCAATGGCCTAGTTTTAATGTCTCTTTAGTTGAATTTATCCCTCTGTTTGGCCTATACAAGAGGAGTTAGAGGAGTGGGGGGAGAGGACTTGTTCTATTCCAAAAGTTTTTCTTTTTGACAATTATATAGGGCAATTACATGCTTTAGTAGGCAGCAGGAGTCACCAAGGAGCTGTCACTGCCTAGGACCTGGCGGATCCCTGGAATGGCCACACTCCGAGGCAAGAGCTCCCCAGACAAAGCTGTTGCCATGCTTTGATGGTCAAAGTGACAGCTGTTTCCACTGTAGACCTTCAGTTTGCTTCAGTTTATGGAGAGAATGTTGCCCATCAACAATGTACATCCAAAAAAATGTGTTCATTCTGGTAAAAGAAGGTTGAGTGTTACCCCCAGGGCCTCCATGTTGGGAAGAGACCCAAGTCTGCTTCTGACTTCTTGGATTTCATCACTTTGCCTCAGTGAAGCGCCTTCCTCTTCCCCCAACCTTTTCTGATTTGTTTTGTACATTATCTTCTCTGATGAGAACATAAGCTCCCTGAGAGAAGGGGCTGTCACCCCTATGTTTGTATTTGTTTGTTGCCATTTAGCAGAGTAGATGACCACAGGGTGCTTCATAATTCTCGTTACCTTCCCTTGCATACATTTATCTAATTTGATTCAATGCATTTAGTTGACAAGGGTTGGATTTGGAGTCAGAAAACTTGAGTTTGAATCCTGCCTCAGCCATTTATCAGCTGAATATCCACTTACTCTTTCTCAGCCTCAGTTTCCTCATCTCTAAAATGAGGCAGTTGGATGCTACAGTTCCTTCTAGCCTTGTTCTATGACTCACACCATGCATACAGTTCACCGTTTATTATTATTCTCATTTTGGCGATGAGGACACTGAAGCTCATAAGCCTGGCGGCCTAAGAATTAGAGGTAGGATTCAAGTTTTGATCTTCTTGACCTGAAGGCCAATCATTTCTAGAACCAGAGTTTTTGTTGTTGTCGCTGCTGTTGCTCTTGAGTTTTTTTCAGTCATGTCCAACTCTTTGGGATTCAATTTGAGGTTTTCTTGGCAAAGATAATGGAGTGGTTTGTCATTTACTTCTCTAGCTGATTTTTACAGATGAGGAAACTGAGGCAAATAGGGTGGAATGATTTGCCCAGGGTCCCTTAGCTAGTTAGAACCAGAGGACTTTAGTGAAAATTTCTCCTGAGACATTTTTGACCTACATGATTTTGAGTAACTCAACTGACCTCCCTAGACCTCAGTTTTCTTCTCTCTAAAGCCCTCAAATAGGACTAAGTGGACTCTGAAGGCCCTTTTCAGTCTTGGCTCTATATTCCTTTGAAACCAAGTCCATTGTTTCCCCCATTACCAAAGAGACACTGAGCACAGACCTACCTCCCAACTTTCTGCTTATCCTTGGTCTTTCTCTCCCAATAGGATTCCAGACTTTACATACCATCCTCATATGGTTTCTTTCTGGACACTGAGCTCATAATGATTTTATCTAAAGCAAAACTTCTTATTTTAACCAAAGAGATTGTCTCTTTGCATGTATTAACTAACCTAGAATCTATGATTTTGTTGCAGATAATACTATAGAAATTGGATGGCACACAACAAGGGGGATTTTCTGCCCCCAAATTTTGTGACTTCATGATGTGGCTATGGTAAGGCCAGAACTTGAAACTCCCCATTAGAGATTTTGCCCTCTAGGGTTAGTGGATGTGTTAGGATGAATGGTCTTTTAACACAAAGTCATAGGAAGCTTTGATCCAGTCCAATGGACTTTATGGTTCCTCCTGAGATACTAAGGACAGTGCTAATCTAGAGACCAAACTCTGAGGATGGAAATAGCCCTAAAAACACTCTTAAACCCCATGAATGAATAAATGAATCCATCAGGCAATCATTTGGCATTTTTTTAATGTTTTTGCAAGGCAAATGGGGTTAAGTGGCTTGCCCAAGGCCACACAGCTAGGTCATTATGAAGTGTCTGAGCCCGGATTTGAACCCAGGTCCTCCTGACTCCAGGGCCAGTGCTTTATCCACTATGCCACCTAGCCACTTTCATTTGGCATTTATTAAGGGCCTATCACATAGAATCACAAAAGTGACTGCCATCCTAGTAGTGTGAAGGGGAAGTAAAGATGGCATGTCTGTATATTTACATAAATATACATATATACATAGACTCACATACATATAAACATAAGCTATAAAAAAGCAGATACACTATAATTTGGGATTTGGAAAAGTGCTATCAGTTGGAGAGAAAGCAATAAAGGTTTCATATACAAGATGGTTCTTAAGCTGAGCCTTAATGGACATTGGGAATTCTAAGCAGCAGCATGGGCAAGGAGGGTGGAGCATCCCAAACATGGAGCTCATTCAAAAGCAGAAAAATAAATTAGAGGGCCATATATAAGGAGCAGTAAAAAGACCAGTTTGGCTGGAATATAGAGTGGGGGGAGTGAAGTAATATCTAATGAGGATGAAAGGTAGGTTGGCATGTGAAGAAGACCTTTAAATGTCAAAAAGTCTTTATATTTGCTGTTAGAGACTCACTCTCTCAGGCCATGAATTAACTTTCACATAACTAGGGACACCATGATTGGAATTTATTAGTATTCTATTCTAAAACCCTGCCTGGTCATTAGCCAATCCACTGTCCCCAGTGGTACCTGATTGCGTAGAAAGAGGGCCCTTAAATAGAAGCAATTGTTGACAAGCTCATAATAATAATGTGGGAAAATAAATGAACCAGAGACTTGTTTCTCCAGATTTCTAGCTTTAGTGTCTGCCATAATGAAAAAAAGAGAATGATGGTACCTAGATGAGCCAGTCTAAGAACTTTTACTGCAAATAACAAAATATTTGTATCCAGGAACACTTTGCTTTTTACTTTCCCATCATGGATTATGCTACAATTTATGAGTGGTACTATCATTTCAATGCCTAATTTGTGAGAATCCAAAATCATCCACAACAGCTCTCTTACTGCCATTGGAAGCAAAAGCAGACCACGATATTGTTATGAGTCTCTAGTTCACAGGTAAATCCCTTAGAAGAAGTTGCTCCATGAATTTAGAGCTTAATGTTAATACCCAGAAGGTGATGAACAAGTGGCTGAAATTTCTCTCTAGCTCCTTCCATTTCCCACTTCTTTCTCTGCATCCCTTTCTCTGTTCTCTCCCTTCTTTCATCCATCCCTCCACCACTTGGACTTAGAACAGTCTTCTCTTTCTCCAGCCCTCCCTTGACAAGGAAGGAAGGAAGGAAGGAAGGAAGGAAGGAAGGAAGGAAAGAAGGAAGGAAGGAGGACATGGTTAAACTCACAATGAGATCTGTGGAACTGAATGTATTCTGTTAGGTAGGGGATGGTATAGAGAAATTGAACCCTGGGAGGACCAAGGGCTAATGGTAGAATTTCAGGCATCATTAGAGGAACTGATATTTTTGAAATAATGGCAAAATGAATTTGAAACTTGAAGGGGAACATTTAAGTTGTCTAGTACAATTCTCTAATTTTTACAGATGAGGAACCTGGGGCCCAGAGAATTAAAGTCATTTGACTACAGTCACATGGCTAATAAGGGAAAATCTGGACTCCAAATCCAGAACTCTTTCTGTTGCCCATGCTTCATGCAGGTGACTGTCAACTCTTTCAAGTCATTTCCTTCAGAAAAGGGAAAAGGGAAGAAGTTGGTCTGTATGACCTCAGAGATGCATGCCAGTGCTCTCCATTTGTAGTAAGGGAGTGAAAGGATTTCCATTCCAAGTGATCAGCATTTCTATTTATGCTAATAAAATATTTTGAAAGTAAAAATAAAATTTCAAATAAGGAGGCTAGACTACATGAGTGCCATATTCCTTTCTAGTTCCAACATTTTTAAAAGCACTGGCAGTATTACTTTATCATTTTTTAAAAAAAATTAAAGATACATTTCATTCATAAAATATTATAGTTAGTTTTTCTTTTTACTTCACCTTCATTTCTATCTTTCTTTTCCTCTACCCTACCCAGAGTAGTATCCCATCTAATGAATAACAAGACAAAATGTTCAGAAAACAAACCAGTATATGGGTCAGATATAACGGCATATATAATATTCCATATCGATAGTCCCCCACCTCTAGAAAGGTGGGTGGAGACAGCATCACCATTCAGTGATCTGATGTTCTTTGTTTAGTTCTGAGTAAATGTCTATTTGCTTTGACTTAAGACTGGTCCTTGCTAGATAGGAGAGTCTCAACAGCATTCAAATCATGTGTGTAAGCTGCCTTCCCAGTCTGAGGCTATGTCAACCTCTAGTCGCTTGTTGGGTAAATATTCTTGGAGCCTACCCTTCCATTTCACGTGACTACATTACCCAGTGAGCCGGAACGGCTGGTCTAGCAGGCTGACAGTTATTGACAAAGATGGGGATTAGAGACATCCTTGGGAGGGACCCTGGGAGCAAGAAGAGCATACTTCATGAAGGATTCTGAGGGGGTTACTGGCATTATCTTATTAACAGCAGCTGTGAAGCTGATGAAATCAGATCTGTCTCCCCAGAAGGAATGGATAGGAGTGGGAAGGAAATGGGAAAACCAGGGACTCTCAGATCTGTGTTCTATGGGGACAAGAGACCCTAGCTTCTTCACATCTCACTCATTTTTTTAGGCTCATCTGGAAGTGTACCTTCTCTCTGAAGCCTGCCTTGATAATCCACTACCCAGAAGAGCAGAGGAGAGAAGTAAGATGTCGAGAGCCAAAGGCAAGCCGGCTGCTAGGATATGATAGAACCTCCAAGAACTTCAGTTTTCTCATCTACAATAACAAATAAATGGTTTCCATTCATTCATTTTTCTCTTCCTTTTTTCTTCCCCTCTTTCTTTCTTCTCTTCCTTTTCCCTTCCTTTTTCTCTTTCTTTCCTTCCATTTCCCTATCCTTTCCTTCCTTCCTTCCTTCCTTCCTTCCTTCCTTCCTTCCTTCCTTCCTTCCTCCCTTCCTTTTTCCTTCTTTCTTTCCTTCCCCTTTTCCTTTTCTCTTCTTCCTTCCCTTCCATTTTCCTTCTTTCCTTCATTCTGTTTTCCTTCCCTTTTCCTACTTTCCTTCCTTCCTTTTCCATTCTCCCTTTCCTTTTCTTTCCTTCTTTCTTTCCTTCCAGTTTTTCTTCTTTCTTGCCACAATTTTATTAGTAAAGGGACCTTCCAAAGAATTACTCTTTCTACAATTATAACATGAAGTCTTATAGCATTTTGGGATGCTAAGAGGTTGAATAATGTATCACAGGTCACACAGTCCATTTATTTAAAGACACTGAGCTAGACAAAATGAAACCATCTCTGCCATCAGGAGTGTGTGAAGGGGACTAATTTGTTGCAGGTTGGAGGGGGAGTTAATAGGGTCAATGATGCCTGAGCCCTCTCACCCTCAAGGTTCTTGCATAAATCATATGAGATAGGAACTTTCCTTATAAATTCAAGGCAATAGGCAAATAGGTATTGCTATGAATCTGATACTTGAACTCATCATATCCATTTCAGTATGATCCTTCCTGCAGAAAACATTCTTATTGAAAATTAGACAATACCATGCTCAACCACAAGGCTGCCTCATGTTTCTAAGTTATTTTATGTCTCTCCCATGTGTCTCTAGTCAAACTGAAAACTTTTTGAAGAGCAGAGACTATTTCTCTTCCTATCTCCCCAACCAGACTGAGCTCCTTAAGGATCAGGAATCATGACTTCTCCATCTGAATCCTGAGTAATAAAGCCCTGATTAGGGTTGGATGTTCAGCAGGTCCATGATGTTGCCAAAGGACTGATAGGATAGCAGCACTTTTTACTTCCATTATAAATATTTTTCTCTGTTTTAAAACACAAATGCTCATCTCCTTCCCTTGGGTAGTTTGGGAAGCCCTGGTTACTTCATTGTTGTGTTAGATAGAAGTGAACCAGCCCCATAGATTTACATCAGACTATAGTTTCACTTCACCTGCATAACATGTGTGTATGTGTGTGAGTGAAAGTGTGTGTGAATGTGTAAGAGAGGGAGGGAGGGAAAGGGAGAGAGAGAGAGAGAGAGAGAGAGAGAGAGAGAGAGAGAGAGAGAGAGAGAGAGAGAGAGAGAGAGAGAGAGAAACTGAGATCACTGAAGAGTAAGTTGGACATTCCAGGTTATTTTGCACAGTCCTTGAAATGGATGGCTAGATTGCTTAGATTACCCTTCCCCTTGATGTCTTTGGCATCTCAGACCCCTAAGATTCCAATCTCTTCATTTGTCACTAGGCCAAGCCATGGTTAATAAGACAGAGGCAGCTTGCTTCCACTCATGCAGGGAAATTACTTTTCAGGGCAATGTCTTGGAAATTTGGGAAATAGTAGTGACAAAAATTTCAGCTGAACTGGAGAGCATCTAAGACTGAAAATAGTTACTATAATACATTCAGTCACAACATATTAGAGAGTACTGGACAATGAGTCAGATTTCCCTTTTAGCTCTGTCACCAACCTATTATGTGACCTTGGGTGAGTCATTTCCCTTCAATGGGTTTCAATTTCTTTATCTGCTGAAAGTGGCCTTGGCTCAGGTCCCGGCCAGGGAAGGAACCAGTTCCTGGCCACAGCCAGTGCTGTGCTCATTCAAAGGCACAGCCAAGAACTAGAAATAGATGAGATGCCCATCAAAGGAAGGATATCTAACATATTGTAGTGCATGAATGTTACTGTTCCATAAGAAATTCTGACTAAAAAGAACTCAGAGCCATTTATAAAGATGTGTATAAAATGATGCAAAGAGAAAATAAGCAGAATCAGAAGCAATACCCAAAATGGCAGCAGTAGAAATGGAACAGATCGTGACAAACCCAAAGTTGAATGCTAGTATCAGTACAATGACCAAACCAAACCCCAAAGAAGGAATAAGAAAATCTACCTTCCTCCCTTTGCTGAGGTTGGGATGATGGTTACAGAATATTGTGTATGTATGTGGCTAAGATTGGCTGTTGTGTTGGCCAGTTTTTCTGATTTTTGTCTTTTTTTCTCTTTATTATTCTTTGTTTCCAGACAATTGGACAATCATTTATAAAACACCTACTATGTGCCAGATGCTGAATTGATAGTTGGGGATACAAAGAAGGGGGAAAAATACCTTTTCTAAAGTAATTCATAGTCTCATGCAGGGGTGGGGGATATATAAGATGGCCCAAGAAATCATTTGGATTGGTATTTCCAAGACAACTGCAGGCAGGACTCAAAATTCAATAAATCTAGGAGTTTCAAAGAGTTTGGATTTCTAGTTGGATAATCTTGCATGGCCCAAGAATTATATTATAAATATCCAAATGACCCTTGGCAGAGAAAAAGTCCCCCAGCCCTAATTTAATGGGAGAGAAAATGTAGCCATATAAATTAGACAAGGCAGATTGGAGATGAGCATGGAAGAAAGGAACCAGAAGGAGAAAGAGGACTAGGAAAAATCTTGGGGTAGAAGTTAGAACTTTAAGGAAGACTTGAAAGAAGCCAGGAATCTAGGAGGCAGACATGAAGAGTGAAGGCATTTCAATCAGGTCTGGCGGGGCCAACCAAGGAAAATTTTAGGCATCCAGAAATAGAGTTTAGTGTGAGGATCAGGGAGGAGACCCGCATCTTTGGATCCCGGAGGATGTGGAGGCTAGTAAGGAATGAGAAGACTGGAGAGAGAGAGAGAGAGAGAGAGAGAGAGAGAGAGAGAGAGAGAGAGAGAGAGAGAGAGAGAGAGAGAGAGATGACAGCTTTTGAAGGGCTTCAAAAATCAACATGTTGTTATTTGCTCCTGGAGGTACAAGGGAGACACTCGAGTTTACTGAATAGAGGGTGACATGGTCTTGGAGGACATAAAGAAGATCAATTACCAGCTGAAAGGAAACTGGAGTAGGGAGGAGATCTGTGAAACAGAAAAAAATCTATACAAATTTGAAAAAATAAAAAATGCAAGTAATATCACCCTCCATCCCCCAAGCACACATAAACAGGCAAGTAGAACTCAACTTTCCTGGCTTCAGAGGTTAGAAGGTGGGTGGGCAAACAGAAGGTCATTGGCACCAACTTCCCTGTGCCTCCAGACTCAGCTCTTCTTTTTCTGTGGGTGATGGAAGGGGCCATCAGTCATGGCTGATCCATAGGAAATACCAGAGACTTTGCTGCTGTGTCTGTGTTTCTGAATCATTCTCTCCTATCCCATTGAATTCTTCACAGCTGAGCTACAAATCATTTTCAGGTATGGGCCCCATGGCTCAATCTGGCAGTTGAAAACACATGATAATCTAGTAGACAAGTATTGTATTTGGAGCCAGGTGATCTGGATTCAAATCTCAGGTTTGCCACTGACAAGTCTTAAAATGATATATGCTTATTATTTCCCAATGCTTAGCACAGGGACTGGAATCAGGTAGGTGCAGAAGCAGGACTTATTGGTCCATCAGTTGTATATAACCTTGGTCAACTCACTCAGTTCACTTCTTTGGGATTCAGATTCCCTATTTGTAACATAATGATACTTTATCCTTCTTTCTTGAAGAAGATGATGACATCAGGAAGGTGATGCCATGACAAGCATGTGAACCGAATTTGAGTGAAGGGCGGCTGTGCTAAATCACCAGCCATGTTTGCTCTTCCAGAGCCATCTGGGTTCAGTGACCAGATGGGAATCAGGATGACTAGAAACGGTCCTGAATGTGAGGCAATCATGATCAAATGACTTGCCCAAGGTTATACAGCTAGTGTCTGAGGTCAAATTTGAACTCAGCTCCTCCTGATTCCAGGGTCAGTGCTCTACCCACTGTACCACCTACCCACCCATCTGTAACCTGAAAGGGTTAGATGGAGGTATCATGGCATAGTAGAAAGACTACTGCTTCGAAAGTCAGAGGACCTTATCTTTAGAATGGGTATAATAGTAATGGTACCTCAGAGGATTGTTGTGAGGATTACATGAGGTCATATTTGCATAGTGCTTTGCAAATCTAGCCTTTTTCTAATTCTTCCTGTCTGTGTGATCTTGAATAAGTCTTTGAACTTCCTGAGCCACAGTTTGACAATTATAAGATGAAGCCATCGGATTAAAGGGCCTCTGAGTTTACATTCCAGTCAAGATCTATGATCCTAATACTAAACATGTGGTTTCCTTATTAGAATGTAAACTCCTTGAGAGTAATACCTACTTTGTGTGAGTTCACTACCCTGTGTCCCTGAATTCCCATCTCGGATCCTTATTACCTGTATGACTTTGGGCAAAACCCTTAATCTTAGACTTAGTTTCTACCATTTATAAAATGAGAGAGTTGAAAGGGAATTTCTTTTTGTGGATGTTTTACAGTCAGGGAAACCTGTCCTTGAATCCTTCCTTAGTCAGACACATTAGCTATGTGACCTTGCACAAGTCACTTAACCTCTAAATTTCTCCCTAGTTTCAGTTTCCTCATTTTGAAAATGGGTATAATCATAATGCTACCTCAGAGGATCATTGAGAGGATTACATGAGATCATATTTGTTCAGTATTTTGCAAATTTTAAAATCATTATTGTTAGATATTAGAAACTATTATCTTATTTCTGGGTGATCACATGGCCATTCTTGTTTCTGGATGCTATAACCTGATGATTACAGACACTTCTGGCACAAGACATGCATCATCCTCTTTCCAATATAGCAATGGCTCTGGCAGAGAGAGACACAGCTACCATGTAGACTTTCAGATTTGGACCCAGATACCACCATAGTTTGTCTTTTTGATGGGTTGAACCAATGCTTAATCATTAAGGATTTGGTAATTCCTTTGACTCAGGACTGGTCCAGACTGAGATGTCTCACTGCAAAGGGAAAGGTGGATCTGAGGGACGACGGCCCATTGTATGTCTCAGACTAATTCATCTCAGACCCTCAGTAATGAGGGAACAAAACTCATTCAGCAAAGATTTCCTTTTCAGCTGTTAACAATAAAGATTGGGCTCAGAAAAATGCCTTAATGCTATGGGAAAGTAATGACAGAAGATAACATAGGACCTGACATCTGAAAGGAAGCAGAATTTGGAAGGTGGGTGACACCTAGGGCTATGGATTGCTTGGCTGGGATGACACAAATTGTTTCTAAACAAATTTAGGAGAATTCATCTAAAGCCCAGTGTTTGAGCCATTAAAGGATGATGGTGTTTAAAGCATTTAGATTTCCAATTTGTAAGGACCTATTTCTACTGTGTCCATCTCCCATTTCCTTTAAGAAAAATGGGAGCAATTCCTACCTCTCTGACTGCCCATAGCCTCTGCTTAGTAATAAATTTTACTTTCCAAAAGGGTGCTCCAAAGGTCTATTTTGTGTTTGAATTGTCACTGAGGTACATGGTCTGAGCGAAATGAGAAGCCAATCCTGACTATGGTGTGGTGGATCTAAAACTTTATCGACCAGAGAGGAATAATAAATTTCTATGTTCACCAAAGCGTGAAGTCAAAATATGTGTTTCTCCATGGAGGCCCAAGTTACCCTTATTGTTAACAATAAAAAGAAGGTTGAAAACCATAAATTTATGTTTGTGTATTTTGAAGGGGAGAGAGAATGCAACTCTCCCCACAGATTTTCTAGTCGAGTGACAGGACAGGATGGACCATCATAGTTAGATTTGATCCTAGGAAGCATGGATTACATTTTAGGTATAGAAATGAAGACACAGAAAGGTTAAGTGATTTTTCTAAGGTCATACAATTAATCAGAGTCTGAGACAGGATTTGAACCTGTGGTTTCCTGATTACAAGTCAAAAGCCATATCCATACCATACCATAAATTCGGAGAGTATACCACAGTTGAACAACTGTTAAGTGAATGTTATGTGAATGTTAAGTGAATGAATGAATGAATGTGTGATGAATGATTGAATTTAAATGCTAGCAATGGAATACCCTTGTAGTTTGTAAGAAAACTATTCCCCTAGCAATCCAACATTGATCAAAGTAGAGAAAAAGGCATTTTCTAGGCTTCTGAGTTTCTACTCAGAAGCTACCATAGATGTTTAAATTTGCTGGCTTTACTTTGCTTTTATATCACCTAGGTTTCCAAAAATAATATTCTTCCCTTTCCCCATCCCAGAGGATCATGTCTTATAACTAAGCTTTTAAAAAAAAAGATTCAGCAAGATTAAGCATCATATCAAATATGACATCATCTGTTATATTCTGTAACTAGCACCTTGAGAGAGAAAAAAGGAAAGAATTAATGAAAGAAAGGAAGGAAGAAAAGCAAAAAAAGGAAGGAAAGAAGAAAGAATGGGAGAAAGAAAGGGAAGGGAAGTAAGTAATAAAGGAAGGAGGGAAAGAAGAAGGAAAGAAAGAAAGAAAGAGAGAAAGAAAGAAAGAAAGAAAGAAAGAAAGAAAGAAAAAGAAAAAAGGAAAGGAAGGAAGGAAAGAAAAAAGGAAAGGAAGGAAGGAAGGAAAGAAAGAAGGAATGAAGTAAGAAAGGAAGAAGAGAGAGAAAGAAAGAGAAGAAAGAAAGGAAAGAAAAGAAGGAAGGAAGGAAAGGAAGAAAGAAAGAAGGAAAGAAAAAAGAAAGAATGAAAGAAAGAATGGAAGGGAGGAAGGAAGGAAGGAAAGAAGGAAAGAAGTAATAAAGGAAGAAGAGAAAGAAAGAACAAGAAGAAAGAAACAAAGGAAAGAAAAAGAAAAAGAAAGAAAGAAGTGAATTCTGATCATTTTTCTTTGGATCTAAGGTTAACCAAAGTAATTTAACAACATTTAGCTTTGTGACTGATATTCTTTCCAATTCTCTTTTACTTTTCCCTATTATTGATTGGTTGGTTTCTTCCAGAACACTCATTTTAAGGAAAAGGCCCAGGTCAATCATTTTACTCTTCCATTGCTTTCTGGGTTTTGTTCCTGATCCTCTGAATTTCTTTCTTCATGCTCACATGCAGGGACCTTCTTCTGTCATTCTTGATGCCCTCTTTCCATATGTATTTCAGTCCCTTCATTAGACTATAACCCCCTTTAGGCTTTCTTTTGGCCTTTATTTGTATTACGAGGACTTAGCACAGTGCTGGCACATTATACAGTTTTAATACATATGTGATTTGGTTGATCATTGTGAATACTGTTTTGCTATTTCTGTTGACTTTGCCTCAGCTCATGGGGGGCTGGGATGTGCTTGCCCGCTCACCACAGTGGTTCTCCAAAATTCTTCCCCGGTAGATTGACCCTTCTATAATTCTCATCCTCTGACTTGTCTTCAATTTTTTCCTGTTCACTTGTCTGCTTCCCTGTTGCCTACAAGCATTATAAGCCTCCCCCATCCTCAAAAACGAACTTGATCCAACCATCCCCACTTTCACCCTGTATCTTTCCTGTCTTTTGTGGCTAAATTAAATAGGTGCCTCCTCTTCTTAACTCTTCACTTAACTCTCTTCTTAACTCTTCCTTTCTGGCTTCTGATTTCATCGTTCAATTGAAACTTCCTTCTCCAAATTTATTAACAATTACTTAATTTTTATTTCTAATGGCTTTTTTCTCAATAATTATTCATCTTGACCTGTCTGCAGTTACTAGACTCTGTCAATCACTCTCTTTTCCTCAATCCTCTTTTCTTTCTAGTTTTCAGGACATGACTCTTTTCTTATGCTCTTAGCTGTCTGAACTCTCCTCTTAAGTTTCCATTCCTGTATTTTTATCCAGATCATGTTCAATAACCATGGATAGTCTCGATCTTTTCCTCTTTTCTTCTCTTTCCATACTTTCTTACCTGGTGATTGAATTAATTTCCATGGATTCAATCATCATCTTTATGCTGAGAATTCTCACAACTTACCAGCCCTAACAATTCTGCTCAGCTCCAGTCTCCCATCTTCATTTGCTTATTGGAGATCTCAAATGGAATGGATGTCAAATTGTAGATATCTTAAATTCAATATGTCTCAAACTTCACCCATTATCTTCCCTCCCAAATTCTTCCCTCTTCCAAACTTCCCTAATACTGTTGAGAGCTCCAATAGTCTCCCAGGAACTAAGGTCATCCTTGATTCCTTACTCTTACTACTCGACATATCCAATATGTGGCCAAGCCTTGGCATTTCTACCTTTGTAATATTTCTTGTACCCACCCCATGCTCTCCTAGATGTCACTTCAGGTTACTCCCCATCATCTTACACCTGGACTGTTGCATTAGCTGCTGCAGGGTTTGTCTGCTCAAGCCTCTCCCCACTCCAATTCATTCTTTACTTGTCTGCCAAGCACAGATCTGGCCACATTCCTCCATTATGCAATTATTTCCAGTGGTTCCCTATTCCCTTTGACATCCACATAATATCCTATGTGACTTTTAATGCTCTTGACCACCTGGTCCCTTCATACCTTGCTAGTCTCCTTACACTTGGCCATAATTTATGATCCATCAGCATTGGTATTCTTAGTTTAACTTGTGTTTTTTTATCTGGACTGCATGCTTTTACAGAGGCTGTTACCCATGCTTAGATGTCTAACCTTTTCATCTATACTTTTTTGGCTTTCACCTGCTTTTGGAAGTCATCCTATCCAGCGACCCATTCCAATCTCTCTCTCTCTCTCTCTCTCTCTCTCTCTCTCTCTCTCTCTCTCTCTCTCTCTCTCATTCTCTCTCTCTCTCTTTCTCTCTGGCCCTGCTGCCTACCATGAATTCCATAGGGGTTGCCTTGACAATGGGCCTTCCTCTAACTGAAGCATGGCCATCCAAGGTAGAGAGGCAGTTTGAAGGACATAGACTCAACAAATATTTATTAAATGCACAAAGCTATTGTTTGATTTTTGAGGGCAGGAATGATGTCAATTTTGTATTTGTCTTTCCACCACTTAACCATAGTGACTAGTATATAGTAGGCAATACACATGATTGGGGATTATTATAGACTAAGATTTAAAACAGATTATAGAATCACAGACCTAGAGCTGAACAGGACCTCAGAGACCTTTCTAGTCTAACCTCTTCATTTTACAGATGAGGAAACTGAGGCCCAGGAAAATGAAGCAGATAACTTGACGAAAGACCCCAAACTAGGAAGTGATGGTACAGATCAGAATTTGGATTAGAATACTGCAGATGCTTATTGAATGATTGCTTGCAAAGCATTTAATGACCCGAATCAGGGTCTTATGATGCCTTCTGGCATCCCAGAGCATGGCTTGCATGAAGTTTCACATCAACCTTCTGTCTTTCTCGAAACCTGAACCAAGATCAAATCTCACTTCCTCAGGGAAGTTTTCCTGAGACCTTCAGTCCTGAAGTGTATTACCCTTCTCTGAATGCCTGAGTATTATCTTCATTGCTAGGCAATCAGGAGCTAATAATTCAGCCCTTTGTTCTCTCATTATCTCATATGTTTGAGTCTTGTCTACCGAGCTAGACTATGAGGTCATTCTCCTGTCTTCTCTTGCCCTCCCCAGGGCTTGGCATATAAAAGGTGGTCAACAAAGCCTCATTGATTGGTTAAGAGGTGTTCAGAGCACCTAGGCTATTCCATTTACCACACACACATCCACCTTCAGGGTCATCTACTGTCTAACATATTTATATTTTTTCTAAACACAGCAACAGTGTTTTTCCAGATGGGATCTTATGTTTGGGGTGGAGCTCTCATCACTTCTCCTTTTGAAGAACAGCTGTAGCCCATCAGGATCAATGGAGAGGTGTGGCCCCCGGAGATGGCAGCTCACCCGGCCAAATGGGAATGCAGCCTCTGACCCTAGGCTGCCAAACTGTGTTAACTCTTCTCATAGATTCATAAGCTAATAGATTTTTAGCATTGAAGGTCTTTTGGAGGTCATTGGATCCAGCTCACTCATTTTACAGATGAGGAAACTGAGGCTAAGAAGTTAACATTCTAAGTGGAAGCAGCATATGCACATACATGTGAATATGATGTATTTCACTGGGGAAGGGAAACACTAACAGCTGGAGGGACCAGGAAGTGGATTCACATAAGAGGCAGTATTTGTATAAAGAATGTGCTAGGATTGGATTTATGATTGAGTGAATGAAAATGCTTTCAAGGGTAATTCATGATGTCATCCTCAGGACATGCAAACACAAAAGGGAGACTTCTTTAGGAGTTTCCATCCTAGCACCCAGTTGGGGATAGAGGCCAGGGAAGAAAATGTCTGGGGAGTTAGTTACAAGGATAGTGGGCTGATCTTGAGGGCTGGCAATTGGCAATTACAGAATGGAAGAGTAGATTTGATTCCTGAACCTAGTCTAAGAAGTAGGAAAGAGGGAGATCTGTTCATGGAGAAAATAACATTTGAGTGGGTCCTTAAAGGATAGGGAAGACATCAGTAGAATGGTATGGATAGAAATGGGAAAACTCACAATATTTGGGGCTGTGCATAACCATGGGTCTGATTTGGCAAAAACATAGAGCACAGAAGGAGAAACTGCATCATAAAATCATGGATTTCTACCTGGAAGAGACCTTAGAGACCATAAGTCCAACCCTTTTGCTTTATAGATAAGGAAACTGAGGCCTTGAAAAGTAAAGTGACTTACCCAGAGTTATACAACTAACAAGTAGCTGATATAGGGTTCAAAAGCAAGTTTTACCCTGTGATCCTGTAGAAACTGTTGCTTGACTTGGAGTAGGGAAAGGATGGAATCAAGGCACTGCTTTATGAAATATCCAGAGCCAGGCACAGCTAAGTGGCACAGTTGATAGAGTACCAGCCCTGGAGCTAGGAGGACCTGAGTTCAAATTTGATCTAAGATATTTAATAATTACCTAGCTGTATTGACCTTAGGCGAGTTACTTAACTCCACTGCTTTGCAAAAACAAATAAATAAATAGATAGATAGATAGACAGACAGACAGAGAGATAAATAGATAAATATATAAATAAAAGAAATATCCAGAACCAGGGCAACCAGGTAGTCACACTCACTCCCTGAGAGGGCAGAAAAGCTGTTCTCAGGAACAGTAATTGCTACTTGCAGTTCTGGGTGTGTAAAGTGGCCTGGGAAGTGTAGAGAAAGGGAGTGGGAATAAAAATGAACATGCTATTCCTATAATCTGGGAGGGACACAACAAAGGGCTGAACTGTGGGGAACAGAGGACCACTTCTTGTTCTTTCCCTTCTCTTCTGCCAGCCTCAAGATCACTGCCAAGATCTCTCCTTTATGGAAGGCTTGGACCACCTTAGTCTGTGTCAGAGGTGAGCTGAATGGAGCACTTAGCTTGTTTATTTTACAAATACCAAACTTCAAAAAGCTTATGACTCAAAACAAAGCATCTCTGGATTGGCGGGTGTGTTGGCCAGAGCAAGAATCACAGAATCTGAGTTGAAAAGGATCATAAAGGCATCTAGCCCAGTCTGAGCAAGAGCCTACCCCACAGTGTCACCAAGGAACGATCCTTTATATCTCACCCACCTCTTCCCAAGGCAGCTCATTCCTCTGTTGGACAGCTCTAATTTGGGGGCAGTGATTCTCCTCAGCAGACCTCAATCTGCTACTTTTTAATTTCCACCCATTAGCTGAAGTTCTGAGCTATGCCCTCTGGACCAAATCAAGATAACCTAATGCCTATTTCACAGATTCTTGGAGACAGATATCAAGTGCTTCTGAAGTCTTCTCATCTTCACGTCCTTAGTTCCTTCAATGAATTCTTTTATGGAAACATTTTATATTTCTGCTTGTCCCCCCGGACACTTTCCAATTTTTAAATATTCTCCATGAAAATGTGGTCACCAGATCTCCATACAGTTCCCAGATGTGGGCTGCTGGAAGAAAATGATGGGGTGTGTCATTGGATCAGATTGACTTCCTAGGACCTTAGTCTTAGAGCCAGGAGGACAGACAAGGATCTTGAGGCCAAGAGAAGCAAGTGACATGTCCAAAGTTGCAGAGATAGTTAGGATCCAAGGTGGGATTTGAATCTGGGGCCTCTGATTTTGACCAAAGTTGGAAAAACAAGGCAGATGCACTTTCAGGTTGCAGGTGAATTACAAGTGACCAAAAGATGGCTATGAATGGGTTTGGGATATCTCTCTAAGATATCCTGGCTATGTGACCACAGACAAATCTTTCATCTGCTGCTGTAGCCATGCCTTAGGAAAGGAGGGAAGAAGCAAACAGCAGCTTTTCTGTTTTGAGGCCAATCCAGTCAATTGCAAGGCCAAGCCTTTGAATGTCATCTGATTCTACCCTTGGTTGTAACTGAATTACCCAGACTGGGAGGAGGGGGAGGGGGGGGAGGAGGAGGAGGAGGAGGAGGAGAGAGGGGAGAGAGAAGAGAACATAAGAGAAAAAGAGGGGATAAGAGAGGAGAGGGAGAAAGAATGAGAAGAAAGAGGGAGAGAGAGAAAAGGGAAGGAGGGAGGTAGGGAAGGAGAGAGGAGAAAAAAAGAGGAGAGAGAGAAGAGAAAAAGAGGGGTGAAGAGAGGAGAGGAAAGGAGAGGGAGAGAGGAGGAGAAAGAGAGGGAGAAAGAAAGAGGAAAGGAGAGAGAAAAAGAGGAAGGAGGGAGGGAGAGAGGGAAAGAGAGAGACAGAAAAAAGGAAAAGGGAAGAAGAGAGAATGGAGAGGGAGGGAAGATTGAGGAGGGGGGAGAGAGGAGAGAGAGGAGAGAGTGCAGAAGAGGAAAAAGAGGGGAGAAGAGAGGAGAGAGAGGAGAGGGAGAGAGGAGAAAGAGAAAGGGAGAAAGAGGAAGAAAGAAAGTTAGAGGAAAGCTATCAAGAGGATACTCAGAGACAGAGAGAATACACACATACAGACACAGAGAGACAGAGATAGTGACAGTGACACAGAGACACACAGAGAGAGACAGACAGATGGAGAGAGATGGGGGAGAGAAGGGAGGGAGGGAGGGAGGGAGGGGGAGAGAGAGAGAGAGAGAGAGAGAGAGAGAGAGAGAGAGAGAGAGAGAGAGAGAGAGAGAGAGAGCGCTACAATATCTTTATGACAATTGATGAGCAAAGGGGGAAAATGAACCTCCTGGGAAGGAAGCTAGAAAGTTCTCTGGGCCTCAGGAGTGTAGATGACTAATACAGCTGTCCGACATTACAAATGGGGTGCTCAGGAAGCAAACGTACAGAGACAAGACTTCAGATGACACCCATTTTATCTGACAATGACACCTGGCTCCCCCTCCCTCATCCTGTTATTTCATGTAGACTTTGGAGAGGGGGGCACTTCCACTTCATCCATTTCAAACTGAGTCTTATAAAGGATGATGATTATGGAATACCAGAGGAAGTGGAAAAATATGATTTAATTTAATTTAATTCATTTCAGCAGACATTTGTTAAGTTTCCAAGTCTCACTTTCCTCATCTACAAAATAAGAGGATTGGACTAGATGGCCTCAATCTCTGAATCTGGAATTAAGTCATCTTCTGAATAGTATGTGCCAGGTTCTATTCCTGGCCCTGGAGATATAGAGAAAAACAAATAAACAAACCACAATCGGTGTCTGCCCTCAAGGAGCTTCCATTCTACTGAAGTAATGTCTTTTGGGGAGTAAGAGGACAGGTGGTGACTATGAGGAATCCTCTAGGAGAGTTTGTTTTTCATTTTTACTTTATTGTTTGTTGCTGAGTCCTTTTTCAGACTCTTCTTGACCCCATTTGGGCTTTTCTTGGCAAAGTTACTGGATGGTTTGCCATTTTAGAGATTTTTACCTGAGGGAACAGGGTTTAGTGACTTGCCCAGGGTCTGGTAGCTAGTCAGTGACTGAGGCGGGATTTGAGCTGAGGTCTTTCTGAGTTCAGGTCTGCCACCCAGCTGCCCATTCATATCTACTATTTACATTTAATCAATCAGTCAATATTCATTGATTGACTTTCTCCTAATTCCTGTCCTTTAGGAATTTGCAGTGTAGCATAAGGGATGAGTAATGTCCACAAAAGCAGCTGGGTGGCACAGTAGATAGAGAATCAAGCATAGAATCAGGAAGACCTGCATTCAAATCCAGCCTTAGACACTTAGCAGCTGTGTGACCCTAGGCAAGTCACTTCACCTTGTTTGCCTCAGCTTCTTTATCTCTAAAATGAGTTATAGAAGGAAATGGCAAATTGCCATGGTATTTTTGCCAGGAAAACCCCAAATGGGGCCATGAAGAGTCAAACACATCTGATTATACAGAATTGAACATTATCATTACATAAGAGGAATAGACCCCTTTTAAAAACTCTAAAGTGTCTTGTTTCCCTAATAACCTCCTTTCCCTCAATGATCCATTCAGGCATTTTAGAACTTGTCTAAACCTTTCCTGAACCAGTTACTTTTTTCCTATTGATTTTCTGAGTTTGGTTCAGGCCTACATTAACAAAATTAATAACTGACATTCATGTAACACTTAAACATTTTAAAAACTTTCTATCTTTCTATTATTGTAACCACCCTGTGAGATAAGTGAGAAGGAAAGATTACATTTTTTACCCCATCCAAGTCCAAACCTGGCTCTCTGACTCCCAGGTTGAGATCACCTAGCTTAGAGGATAAATTTCTATGCTTGAATCAAGGAGTAACAGGGTTCAACCGCCACCTCTGATATTTACTTGGGTACATCATTGAGCCTGTCCATGCCCGTTTCCTCAAGAAGGAGTTGGAGTTGATGGCCTTCAATATTCTATATTGCTCTACATCTCTAACTGGGTGAGTCTGTGGGTCTTGCTGTGGGAATGGTCTTTGGAACTCATTAGTTTATTTAATGCCTTGGACAGTCCAATGAAAGAATATTTTCCAGTCACTAAGGACTTGAATGTATATGTGTATATGAGTGTTTTTTTAAGGCACCTGTGTTTATATACACAAAATCCCCAAAGGAGATGTTTTTAAAGGGACTAAGGAAAAAGAAATGTTGAAATGATAAAATCTAAAATATTGTCTCCTGCCAGAGGCAGTTCTGCCAGGACTTTTCAATTATCTATGGCGGAAGACTGTCCCCAGAATGATGACTCAATGAATACCATGAAATTCATGTTTGTTTTCAACTGATCCTGCAAATCTAATGGTGAGGAGGGGGAGTTGCTAACCATTCCAAAAGGATGAATAAGAACCAGAGCCTTCCTCCTCCCAACCTCTTTACTTAATTAGGAGGTGATGGTTTAATGGGAACCAAGGGGAACAGGGAGCTCTTTCTCTCCTGCTTATGGGGAAGTGGCCCAAGAGGCAGATGGGAAGACAAACTCAGAGCCAGGGAGAAGTGCTAGATCATAATGCAAAGAGCGAAGGCTCTGGAATAGGTTCAAATTCAACCACTTACTCTTACTACCAATATGATCTTGGACTCTTAAATTCTCTGAAACTCAGCTTCCTCCTTTGTAAAACATGAGGACTAGATGATATGACCTCTGGGGTCCTTCCCAGTCTCATGACCCCTAATCATTTAATGGCTGTATGGTCTCTAATCCTAAATCATTTGATAGTTTTGTGTCTCAGTTTCCTTATCTGTAAAATGTGAGGATTGGAATAGATAACCTCTGAGGTTTCTTCCAGCTTCAGATCAGTGATGCTATAATTCTGTAACCTTGAATTTGCTCAGTGTTACTGGGGAAAGAAGGGGAGACTTCCATTCCCTAATTGATAAATGGTCAAAGGATATGAACAGGCATTTTCAAATAAAATTTTAGCTATATATAATTATATGAAAAATCGCTCCAAATCGTTACTGATTAGAGGAATGCAAATTGGTTGGTTGATTCTTGTCCTTTGTTATTGAAGAAGACCAAAATGGTATCACCATGTTTGAGACAATCACAGTGTGTTTGACTGTGCCTGATCGGACCAATATGAGCTTGGAATGTCCTACCACAGGTTGAGTACCGATGGTCCATGGGAACACGTGGGATGGATTCTCTAAACTTACAGATGTTGTGTTTCCTTTGAGCTGCTTCCATTCTGCCTTCCTCATAGAGTGCAGCCCCCTCACTGAGGAGGGCACGCCATGCTGGGTGGTCCTGTGCCAGGGTCTCCCATGCTGTACAGTCAGTTCTAAAGTTCTTCAATGAGACCTTCAGGGTGTCCTAGTATCACTTCTTCTGAGCCCCTTGTGAACACTTGCCCTGGGTGAGTTCTTTGTAAAATAGTTTTTTGGCAAGTGCACGTCTGGCATTCTAACAACATCTCCAGCCTATCATAGTTGTCCTCTCTGCAGTAATGTTGCAATGCTCGGCACTTTAGATCGAGAAAGGACCTCAGGGTCTGGAATCTCCTCCTGCCAGGTGATGTTCAGAATCTTCCTAAGACAATTTAAATGGAAGCGATTCAGTTTCCTGACATGGTGCAGGTAGACTGTCCAGGTTTCACAGGCAAATAGCAATGAGGTCAGCACCACGGCTCTGTCGACCTTCAGTTTGGTAGTCGGTCTAATACCTCTTCTCTCCCATACTTTCTTTTGGATCCTCCCAAATACTGAGCTAGCTCTGGCAATATGAGTGTCAGCCTCATTGTCAATGTGTACCTCTCTAGAGAGGACACTGTCAAGGGAAGTGAACTTGTCCACAGTCCTCAGAACTTCTCCATTTGCTATAATTGATGGCTCCACATAGGGCTGGTGTGGTGCTGGCTAATGGAGCACCTGGGTTTTCTTGGTGTTCATTATTAGACCAAAACGAGCACAAGCAGCAGAGAATTGATCCATACTTTATTACATCTCAGTTTCAGAGGCTGCATTGAGGACACAATCATCTGCAAAGAGCAGATCATATACCAACCCTCCTTGTACTTTAGTCTTGGCTTATAGACTTTTCAAGTTGAAGAATTTGCCATCAATATGGCAGCTGACCTTGAGGCCATCTTCAAGCTCAGTGAAGGTATTTGATAACATGGCTGAAAACATGTTCAAAAGTATGGGAGCAAGGACACAGCCTTGTTTGACTCCATTGGTGACTGGGAAACTTGAGAGCATCTTCCACTATCCAGAACCCAGGCATGTATGCTGTCATGAGATTGACATACTTTGAACAAGTCCCTTCCCTTCTGGGGGGTCTCAGTTTCCATATCTGTCAAATAAGTGTGCTAAACCAAATGATCTCAAAGGGACATTTTACCTTAAAAATCTTGTGTATCAAATCCCAGATGTAGAACTGGAAGGAAAAGTTTAGTCCAGTCTAGTGTGGTCTAGCCTACTCTAACATCCCATCTCACCCCATCATTTTATAGATGAGAAAACTGAGGTGCACAGAAGGGAGAGGATTTGCCAAGGTCACAGGGGGACATTTTGCCACTTTGACCCCGAATTCTTTCTGCTGTCATGAGGAAGTACCCAGGGGACAGGCACAAAAAGTCTTCTACTTGGTGAATTTTAATAATTTATGTAATAGTAAATATGCAGGACACTGGGGTTCATTTCATAAAGGGCAGGCTTCATTGGGCTCATGGAGGTGGTAGTGACAGGGATAGGGATGCTATATTGAAGATTCTTTGGTGTTTGGGGGAGAAGAGAGGAGTATTGTTAAGAGGGCAGAATGAGGAGCTGCGATGGCATTAAATGTTTATTGACTATTTCATATTTTTATTGCTGAACAATATTGCCAACAGTTCCCTTGAATCTTCTGTTTTGACGCACAGGACTGCTTAACTTTCTTATGTCCCGAACCCCTTCAGGCGGTGTCTGGTGAAACCTATGAACTCCTCAGCATCATCTTTTCAAATACATAAAATAAATTATATAGGATTACAAAGGAAACTCTTTTTTGTTAGTTTTTTTTTTTTTACAAGGCAAATTGTTTTAAGTGGCTTGCCCAAGGCCACACAGCTAGGTAATTATTAAGTGTCTGAGACCAGATTTGAACCCAGGTACTCCTGACTCCAGGGCTGGTGCTCCATCCACTACGCCACCTAGATGCCCCACAAAGGAAACTCTTTATATTGAAATATAGTTATACTTGACATTCTTTTCTTTCAAATGGATTTTGTTAATATTTTTTCTAATTTATAAAAAATTATTTGATAATAGAATATATGTTAGGTAAAATTGTCATTTTCATTATATTGACTCAATCTATCCATGAACCATTAATATTTCTCCAATTGTTTAAATCTGATTTTATTTGTATAAAAAGTTTTTATAATTTTGTGTTTTTATTTATAATTCTTTTATATAATTTTGTTCTTGGGTTAATTTTGGGGTTGTACTCCCAGTATTTTATACTCTACTAGAATTATTTATTTATTATTTTGTTTGCATTTTTTTGCAAGGCAATGGGGTTAAATGACTTTTGAAGTTCTTACAGCTTTGTAATTCTTAAGTGTCTGAGGCTGGATTTGAACTCAGATCCTCCTGACTCCAGGACCAATGCTCTATCTGCTGTATCACATCACCTAGCTGCCCCTAGAGTTATTTTAAATGGAGCATCTCTTACTATTTCTTCTTGCAGAGTTTGGTTTGTGATATATATATATACATATAAATTCTGATGATTTTTTTGTGGATTTACTTTATATCCTACCACTTTACTAAAATTATTCAGTGTTTCAACTAACTTTTTTAGTCGCGTTTTTGAGATTTTCTAAGTGTATCATATTCTTTGCAAAAAGAGATCGTTCTATTACTTCATTCCCTGTTATGTATCTTTCTAATTCTTTTTCTTTCATTATTGATGAAAGAAGACCCTGCATTCAGAGAAAGAAGTGATAAATTACATGTATAGGATGAATTTACACATGCCTGGACATATACACATACATACAAACACATATGTGTGTATATATATATGTGTGTGTTTATATATGCATGCAATATATGTGTCTAATGGTAGCCAACTCTGGGGAGGGAAGAAAAAAGGGGGAAAAGAAAGCTACACAATAACTTTATTATATTTTTATTTTTTCTTCATTATATAGGAATATCAAGTTATACATAATAGATTTGCAGTTTATTTGAAAAAATAGTTATTCAAATAATTTTTGAAATTCATCAGATGTATAGACTCCCCTAAAATCTATCTAGAGATGCCTTTGGGATTTCACAGACTGATACATTGGAAAGGAACTTCTGGAGTAATGTGTTGGAAAGAATACAAGACTAGCCCTGGGTCAAAATCTTTTCTGTATTACAACTAACCAATATGACCTTGGGTAAGTCATCTTCCTTATCAGTAAAACATTGGGCTGAATGAGATGATTTACAAGGCTGACCAGTAGAGAGGGCAGGGAAGTATATTTAGTCATTTAATTTTTCAGATTCAGGTCTGTCCTTAGATCTTGGAGCAGCACATCCCTTTCTACTGTGGGCCTTCCAGGTGGGCAGTTCTTGAAGGAAATTCAAAGAAAGAAGCTAATAAAATCAGACAGAAATTTAGAGACTTGTTTGGAATCTGCCTGGGCAGGCTCCTGGTGCATCTAAAAGGACTTTGGGGCATTTGATTGAAATCCAAGATATTTTGCATTTCATGCCTACATAACTCATACAAATGGGTTAGAAAGTTCAGGTACATAACATATAGTCAAGTATGAACATTTTAGGGTATGGAAAAGTCACTGGACCATACATGTGGAGCAGAAAGAGACTATAGGGGTCACCTCCTCCAACTCTTTTATTTTACAGCTGAGAACACTAAAGCCAAGAGAGGGGAAAAGATCTGTCCATGCTCACATAGGGAGTATGGGGTAAGAATTAAGATTTCAACTCAGTTCTAGTAATTCCCCAGCACAGAGGTCTTCTCATCTCAGTCCATTTCTATGTCCATGTTATTTCTTCTCCAACCCCCTACTTCTCACCCCCTGAATCAGTTCCTAGTGAAATATATTCCAATTATGTCTCATTTATCCCCTAAAGGTCATTCTTCTTTCTTTATTTTTTTAAGGAAGATTTTATTTATTTTGAGTTTTACAATTTTTCCCACATTCTTGCATCCCTCCCCCCACTCCCCACAGAAGGTATTCTGTTGGTCTTTACATTGGTTCCATGTTATACATTGATCTCAGTTGAATGTGATGACAGAGAAATGATATCCTTAAGGAAGAAAAATAAAGTATAAGAGATAGCAAAATTACATAATAATATAATGGGTTTTTTTTTTTCTAATTTGACAGTAATAGTCTTTGGTCTTTGTTCAAAGTCCATACTTCTTTCTCTGGATACAGATGGTATTCTCCATTGCAGAGAGTCCCAAATTGTTCCTGGTTGGTGCACTGAAGGGATGAGCAAGTCCATCAAGGTTGATCATCACCCCCATTTTCTTTCTTTTTTTTTTGTAGTCAAGGATTGTATTCATTATTAATATGTTGAGTGTGTGTGTGTGTGTGTGTGTGTGTGTGTGTGTGTATGAATCAGGGTGAAGTGAGTTAGCCTAATTTGAACTCAGGTCTTCTTGACTCCAGGGTTAGTGTTCTATCCACTGTGCCACCTGGCTCAGTACATGTCTGTTCAATGAACAAACACATAACAAAAGTGTTTCCCTTATGCAAATCTTTCCAATCATTTAAGGCTCATTTTAATTTCCACTTTCAACTGATCTCTTTGGGTGATGCTGGTTTTTCTGGGTTCTCCAGATTCTCTTTAGCTACAGCTTGGATATATTTACTCAGTTATTCAGAATAAAATGAATCTTGTGATAGAGTAGAAAAAGAGCACCAAATACTTTTGGAGTCTGAGGAGCTGGGTTCAACTCTCACCACTGTTGCTTTACTGCATAGGAGGCCTTAGACAAGTCACTTTTCTCTTGGGTGCCTCAGTTTTCACATATGTAAAATGAAAGGGGTGGACCACCTAACTTCTGAGGGCCATTCCATCCCCAAATTGATGGGCCTAGAAATCACAGCATCCCACCTCCACTTATCCTAGAGTGGTCCTCTGTTATACCAGACAAGGACTCACTCTTGGAGAAGATCCAGTGCTCATTTCCAGAGGCCACTAGATGCACTCTGGGCCACCTCTCATTGGTTTGGGGTGTTTATTCTGACCTCAAGATTAAATCTGCATCCCTGTTCCTTCCTTTCCTCCTTCCCAGGTCTGATCTCTGTGGTCCAGGAGAATAAATCTAATGTCTTTTCCATTTGCAGGCCCTTAAAAAAATTTGGATCCCGTGAATGAGTCATTACTCACTTTTATGTGGCCCTTCAAGGTTGAAATCTGTTTCCTTCACAAAAAAATCTTAAAGGTGAACAGTGTAAGTGGAACCACTCCTATTTTATAAATGAGTCAGCTGATTCTCAATAGAGCATTGGTAGATTAGAGGGAGCTTTCTTGGAAATCTGGAAGGATTATGTTCCAAACTTAACCTTTGACACATATAGGTGAACACAGTTATCCTGGGAAAATCCCTTACCTTCTTAGGGCTCCAATGACTCTATGGCTAGAATATCTAAATCTGAGGACTATTCACTCAAAAAAAGGGGGTTTTGTAACTGTGTGTCAATATAACTGATTTGCTTTATAATCTAATGTATTCTATTTTATGCCTTTAAGGACATTATTCTGAAAAGGGGTCATCAGCCTGTCAGAAGGATTTGACACTAAAAGGTTATCCTGAATTCTAAGATGAAAGTTACAGAGAAGGTATCAACCTGAAGGGAGCATCCTCATCTAGAAATTATCTCTACTGGTGAAGTCACAGGGCTTGTCTCTATCTCTTTTCCATCTTTCATAGACCAGTGGAGGGCATCAGGACCTTTCCAAATTTCTTGCATTTCTCTTATCTTGAAGGTGATCTTTCTTAGGTCATAGAGCTGGAAAGTCATGGAGACCAACCTTACATTTTCAGTTAATTGTTCTCTCGTTTAAGTTATCTCTGACTCTCCTTGATTCCATTTGAGGTGCTTCCTTGGAAGAGATACTGGAGTTTACTATTTCCTTCTCCATCTCATTTTATAGATGGGGACCTTTTCAGAAGTAGAAAATGAGACCCAAAAAGTTGATCGAAGTGATTTGAACCCATCTTTATCTGACTTCAAAGGAGTCAGTGTTTGATTCACTGTATTAAGTGCAGATAAGAATTATAGCCTTGGAGGAGGGAGAGAAGTCCTTTGCCAGCCAGTTCAACTATTGGTCTTTCCTCAACATCCTCCAGTGGAAACAGAAGCAAAATAATATTGCTCTAAACCATGGTAGATTAGTCAGACAGCATCCCATAGAGGGCAATGCCTTGTTCACCACTCAGTCTACATGGTGGATATGCCCCCCCCCCACAGAAGCTGCCTGTCAACCCTACCATTTTCTGAAATGGACACTCTTTGGTCCACAAGAATGGACCTGATACTCCCTGGGAAGAGGGTGGAAGATAGTTTATGGGCTTATGTAAACACATTCTCATCCAAGCCCAGGCTGAAACTGGAAGAAATGTGCCTAGGGGCCCATGCTCCAAAGACAGCACCCAATATAAGCGTGAGGAAAGACAGCTAGGGATCCTTGACTCTGGGTCCAATTCTCTATCTACCACATCCCCCAATTGCTTCTAGGATTGAGAGGACAACAGAATGAAATTCCCTCAAAGGGGGGTCTCATCTCCCATTTAGTTCCTCTGGATGCCATTGAACTAAGGTCAGTCAGCCAAGGCTTGGGGACAAAAATCTACATTATTCCTAAATGGAGCTTGAAATTTAAGTTCAAACCACTGGAAAACTTCTCTACCAAGAGTCATTCTTGTCCTTTCCTTGATTGTGGCAAAAAGAATGGGGCTAATCTGTGTTCCACTGATAACTTTTCTAGGACTGAAGGCAGCTACAATGTTCTATTTAAAGTTTTTCTAACCCAGACTCAGTATTCTCAGTTCTTTCACCTGATCCTCCTAGTGGAAGATCATGAGACCCTTTGTTATTGAGGTTGGGGGGAATCAAGCCAGCCCTGGCTCTGGGGGTATATGGTGCTAACAGCCTACACCACTTTAGGAAAGTCACCTCCTCATCTCTGTGGACCTCAGTTTCCTTCTCTATAAAATAAGAGGGTGAGATTTGGTGACTTCCATTTCAATTCCAACTTTGTGTAAAAGTGAGAAAGGTGTAGTGGTGGGAGTTTACAGGCCTCTCCACCACCATTGCTGGAGAGTCACAGTAGGGATGGGAGGAGGATGGGGAGGAAAGTCCTGTAGAGCAATGAGATGCAAGTGGAGGGGTGAAAGTGTTTTCAAATAGTATAGACAGCCTGGAGGGTGGAGAGAAACCTTTCTATGACTCCTGTTATTCACTGAAGGTCCGTGGTTTGTGACTGTAAGATGGTTTGGGAAGAAGCCAATCACAGTGTGTATGTGTGTGTTTGTATATGTGAATGTGTCTATGTGAGTATATGTGTGTTTGTGTGTGTGTATGTGGCTGCATGTATGAGCATATTTGCATGTGTGTAGATATGTGTGTCTGTGTCTGTGTGTATGAGGGCATTTATGTTTGTGTGTGTATATATGTGTGTTTATGTGTATGCATGATTTTGTGTATATGACTATATTTGTGTTTGTGAGTGTGTGTGTGGGGAATGTGTGGGAGTGTGTGTGTATATGTGAATGTATGTGTCTGTGTTTGTGTAAGTGTGTTTATGTGAGTATGTGTGACAGTGTGTGTATGAGTGCATTTGTGTTTGTAAGTGTGTGTGTGTGTGTGGGGGAATGTATGGGAGTGTGTGTGAGTGTGTGTGTGTGTGTGTGTGTGTGTGTTGCTTTGTTTCAGTGTGTCTATGTGCCTCAACTTGCCTTCTCAACCCAAATAGCGCTGCCTTTTATAGGCTGGTATTTATTGGGGCCCCTCCTGCCTGCATAGCATTGTGACAGCTGTAGGATCCACCTTCTTTCCTCCATTCTTCTTCATCACTTTGATAGTTCCTTATGTCAGAACTCCAGGGGTGGGGGTGGTGGCATAAGAAGCCATCCTTGAAACCACTCAGGTAGGAAGTGTCATGGTCTTTAATGATCCTTTCCCTCACTCATCACATCCAAAATGGTGCCAAGTCCTGTCACTGGAAACGCCTCTTGTTTCCTTCCCTTTGTCTCTGCTACCCTGCCTCATTCCTCTTAGAACTGAAGATCAAGACCTGAAAGGGATCTCAGAAACCACCAGTCCAGCTCCCTCAATTTCCAAATGGGGAAACTGAGGTCTGGGAGATGAAGTTACTTAATTGAGCAAACTCAAAAGCCATATCCTCTGATTCTCTTGTCACTTCTTCCCAGTCTATAGAGTCAGGGCTTCAAGTAGGGGAAAAGGAGCCTCTCTTCATCTGAGATCAGACCCCATATTATCTAGTCTCAGCTCTCTGCCCATCCATGTCAGTCTCTTTGCTGCCTCCATTTCTCTACACCAAAATCATTTCTGCGCCTTTGTTCAAATTATTCTCTCACCTTTATACAAATCCTCCTCATCTTTACGTCCCAGTTCAGGACTCACCTTTTCTGACAAGGCTTTCATATCCCTCCTCTATTGATAATTTCCAGGTTTTTCATATCCTAGCTTGTTTGGCCATAGTTGTTTGCAGGTCATCTATTCCCGCAAGACTTTGAGCTGCTTGAGGCAGGAGTTGTTTTCTACCTTTCTCTGTCCACCCTGGGCTTAGTTGGTGCTTAATAATGTTTATTCACTAAATAATTTCAGCCCAAGCTGATCTCTCTCTTATTCATTCAAAATCTACATCATCAAGAGTTGCAGGGCATTTAGGTGGTGCAGTGGACAGAGCACCGGCCCTGGAGTCAGGCAGATCTGAGTTCAAATTTGGCTTCATACACTTAATAATGATCTAGCTGTGTGACCTTGGGCAAGTCACTTATCTCCCCATTACCTTGCAAAAATTCAAAACAAAAAAGAGCTGCCCTAAGCTCTTGATTGTTTCAAGCAGGGACCAGAGATTCAACATAGTTCTTCATCTAGGGTAGCTACTCAGTAATATGATATGATAAAGTTACATTGCTATTTTCTTTTTTAATGAGCGTTCTTGGGGCCAACATCCTCAACAGTTGTGTAGGAGTTCCAGCGTGCAGTAATTAGTATCTTTTCTTTTGAGCCTGCACAATCAACCACACCTTTGACCCCCTTCCTAACATGATTCTAACCTAGTTTGTTTTTTTAAAGTAACCCAGGGCTTTCTTATTCACTTCTGCAGAAAATAGCCCCCCTCCAGGTTCTTGGACCCAGAAATGGCCTGACATATTCTAGCTCAATCTCCATCCTTGCCTAGAATTACTGATCTGTGTGAATGCTTCTTACTTTCTGTTGGGGTACTGTGGCAGAGAGAATATAGAGCAAAGAAGCTCATGGAAAGTATCCCAAGGTAATCCACTATCTTATATGCACCTATATGTTGCTCTCTGGGTTAGTGACTTGAGCATTCATTGGTCCAAGGTGGGAAGATGTGTCTTTTGTGTTTCTAGAAGAATACAAATTTTTTTTGTTTTGCTTTATTTTTATTTATTTATGTTTTTTATTTTATTATTGCTTTTATTTTACTTACAACTCCATGCAAGGCAGTGGAGTTAAGTTGATTTACCTAAGGTCACACAGCTAAGTAAGTATTAAGAGAAATGATGGACTCAGGTGGCAACTGCTTTTTGAAATAGCCAATGAAGAGTGTCTGAGGTTGGATTTGAACTCAAATCCTCCTGATTCCAGGGCTGTTACTCTATTCATTTGCCCTGAAGAATAACAATCTTTTTATTTATTTTTTTTTAAGCAAGGCAATGGGCTTAAGTGCCCAAGGTCACACAGCTAGGTGTGTCTGAGGCTGAATTTGAACTTGGGTCCTCCTGACTTCAGAGCCGGTAATCTAGCCATTGAATCACCTGGTTGCCCCAAAAAGTATAAATCTTAGTAGGGGTTCTTGTTTGTGTCAGTCGAGGGGTAATTAGTTAGGCACTAGTCTGAAATGGTTAGGGTATCAAAACCAATGACCATTGATGAGCATTGGCCACAAACCAATATGACTACAAAATGGTTCTGAGACTCCTTTCTTTAGCCTCCATCTTTAATAGCTGAGAGCTCCCAGGGAAAAGGCAGCACCCTCGCATTATACTTCCCAGGACTCATGGCTTATCATCCTCCAGTTTCCACAGGCTAATTATCACAAGATGACAGATTATTTCTGCATTCCTTTAGTGATTAGGACACCATGGGGAGAAGGCTGAGGATGAGAGAGCTTCCCAGTCCAAAGAGGAACTTTGAAGGAACACTCCCTGGTTTAGAAATGGCCAGAACAAGAGCTCTCCCAATGGGTGGGGTAGTGTGTTTCTCAGAGAAAGATAAAATTCACGTGTGTAATTTCCCATTAAATTTTAATGAAGTGCTAAGAGTTTTTTAGAAGCAAAAGTATTTGGTAGAACATCATGTTATTATTACAGTTTCTAATAATAATAATTAGTGCCTTAGCCCACCTTGGAGATGTCTCTCACCCCCTGGCAACTGAGTTCTTGTTAAGGGCCTGGGGTGTTCTTTGAAGTTAACAGAAGCTAAGGGCTTGGTGGGGAAGATGTGTGTCAGCAGAACAGAACCCCATAATAAGAGAAAACAAAATAGGCAGGAGAGATAAGACAGCATAAAATGGTTCATTATCACATAATAATACCTTATGGGGACAGCTTTTTTTCCCCTAAGGAGATATAGCATTATCACGCATTGTTGATTGTTACAACATCACTCTGGGGTGGGAATTCCCCCTTTTTTTGGTCAAATGAACGTTTTTATTTTTTTAAAAAATTTAAATATTTTATTTATTTTGCAATTATATACTGTAGTAATTTCTACCTATCATTTTATGTAAGGTTTTGAATTTTGCAATTTTCCCCTGCCCCACCCCACCACAGAAGGCAGTCTGATAAGCTTTACATTGTTCCCATGCTATTGATCGAAACTGAATGTGTTGAGAGAGAAATCATATCCTTGAGGAGAAAATAAAATATAAGAGATAGCAAAACTATGTAGTACATAAGATACTTTTTTAAAAAAAAATGAAGGTAATAGACTTTAGTCTTTGTTTAAACTCCAGTTCTTTTTCTGTATACAAATGGTATTCTCCATCTCAGGTATTCTAAAATTGTCTCTGATTGCTACACTGATGGAATGAGCAAGTCCATCAAGGTTGATCATCACTCCCATGTTGCTGTTAGGGTGTACAGTGTTTTTCTGGTTCTGCTCATCTCGTTCAGTATCAGTTCATGCAAATCCCTCCAGGCTCCCCTGAATTCCCATCCCTCCTGGTTCCATGACATACATAGACCACAGCTTGCTAAGCCATTCCCCAAATAATGGACATTCACTTGATTTCCTATTCTTTGCTGCCACATACAGAGCTGCTATGAGTATTTTTGTAAAATGATGTTTTTACCCTTTTTCCTGATCTCTTCAGGGTATAGAACCAGTAGTGTTATTGCTAGATCAAAGGGTATGCACAGTTTTATTGCCCTTTGGGCATAGGACTCTCTCTTTCCAAAGTTGGCAGGAGTTGGGGGTGGGGGAAGAATTGATGCGTGATAGGGATAATGATAATCATGGACTATTAGATGGAACCTTGAAGCACACTGGGTCATACAGAGATCTACAATTGGAAGAGAACTTTGAGGTCATAGCTGATGAAGTGAATAGAATCCTAGCTCTCAAGTTAGGAAAATGAGGAAGACTCATCTTTCTGAGTTCAAATCTGGCCTCAGACACTGACTGGCTGTGAGACCCTGGGCAAGTCATGTCAACCTGTTGGTCTCAGTTTTCTCATCTGTAAAATAAGCTGGAGCAGGAAATGACAAATCACTCCACTATCTCTGCCAAAAACCCCAAATGGGTCTAGCCCTGGTCTTCTGCTATAGAGGTCTCATAGTTCTACAATCATTCTAATATTACCTTTAGAATTTTTATTTTGAATTTTTTTTGGTAAGGCAATGGGATTAAGTGACTTGTCCCAGGTCTGAGACCAGATTTGAAATCAGGTCCTCCCAACTCCAGGGCTAGTGCTCTATCGACTGGCTGACCTGGAACAATTTCAAATATATTATTTCTTGATTCTTTAATGACTTTGGAATAAGTACTCCACTGTCTACTTTTCAGATGAAGAAAGACTCAGAGAGATTAATAAGTGACACAACAATAGCATAAACAGTAATATTTTAAATTCCATCGACCTATCTCTGTACTTTTGTAGCAACTATCTATGATCTCCCATGCCTAGAGAGCACTTCCTTTGCATCCTCTCGGTCTTTGAAAATCTCTTGTGACATTCAAAACTCTGTCTGAATGCTACTTTTTACAGAAATCCTTTCCTTATCTCCTGGCTGCTGGGGCCTTTCATATATCCCCCAAATTATCTCTTCTCTACTTTCTATCTCTCTGCTATAACCAAGTGTGTTTTCCCCCAAGAGAGTGAAAGACAAGAACTCTTGACTTGCATATATCCTTAGCCCCTGGAACAAAGTAATGCTTAATAACTTCACTGATGGGCTGATGAGTAAATCTGGACCTTTCTCTTACAGGCTTGATTCTTCCCTTTGCCAGATCATTTCTCTACCTTCTAAAATTAACCCCCATGGGTCTGATGACCTCATTACGAAGCTCTGTCTCTCCAGGTCTGAAGGAATGATAAGGGACTTAGAGGATCCTTTATACCCACCATTCTCCTTACTATTGAATATATACTCCCCTTCTTTTCCAACTCCCTTCATGGAAGTCAACTGCATTCTAGTCTGTTGATCTTATTCATCATTACAAATCCTCATCATAATCTGGGAGGAAGAGGAAAGAGCACTGGGATTTGAGTCAAGTTATCACTTAGTTTTACCAAACTCTGTGATCTCAGTTTATCCCCCTGAAAAATGAGAGATCTGGAGGACATGGCCTCTGGAGTCCCTTTCAGCTCTAATTTCTGATCCAAGGACTCAATAAACACTATTAAAGGCTTATCACAGGTCTTTGAAGACACTGAAATGATCAGTCAGTTTAGAATCAAGGGTAGGCATAAAGGAGTGCTGTGAGATTAGATTGGGAAAGAAGACTGGGAGCAGATGATGAGGTGGCTTGGCTATCAAGTGTCTCTCCTGTATACTATGCGGAGTCATCAAAGGCATGTGAGTCTAATCAATACTATGTTCCAGTAAGACTAAGCAGGCAGCCATATATAGGATGGATTGTTCAGGGGAGAGACAGGAGGGAGGAAGAGTAGGAGGTTGTGGAATCATTTAGCCTTGAGTAGATGGGGTGGAGAGGGCTGAAATGGCATGGAAAAATGGAGAAAAAATGGAAATGAGGGGCTGAATGTGAGAAGAAAACTTGATAAGCCTTGACAGCCACCTGTCAGATCAGAAGGAAATAAAACCTAGCCTTGAAAACATCCCCCGTGGGACACCCTTAGGTGAGGCAGGATGCTGCCTGCCATTTCAGCCACCTTTCAAGACCCACATAGTTTGCCAGGCAGTCGACCTGCCACCTTCCATTTGGAGTTTTTCCTTTTTTCTCAGTGCTTCTCACCTCAGATTAGGCAGTGAACTGGAACCGAGCTTCCTCAGTAGAATTGAGGGAGTCCTGCCAGCTTTAGGGACTCTTATCAGCAAATTAATTGGCTCCTACTGGAAGCAGCTGTTCATTAACAGCCCCCAGATCTCCTGAATCCCTCCATTTGTTGTGGGAGAGTCCTGAGCCTAGAGAAGCTCCAACGAGCAAAGGGTGGTGGGAGGATTTAGACCTAAAGCCGCCATCATATAGGCTCTATCTGCTTAAACATAATATTTCCATTCATCCACCATTCGTCTTATCTTGGGCACCTACTAGGTAAAAGCTCTGGGATGACAGAGTACCTGCCCTTAAGGGCATCCCCAAAGAGCAATAAGACATGTGCACAGATAATTATAATACAAAAGAAAATATGTGAGTGCTCTAAGAAAAAGTACAGACATGCAACCAGACCCCCCTATCTGGCCAGTCCTACCTAGATCATTAGATTAAGCCATGTCTCAAATTCTAATAGTCAAGCTGGCTATTTTGCCATGTGCCCTGCTGGTCCCCCCACTTTTCTGAACCTGAAATGATATTCCTACCCCCAATGACTGGCAGGGGTGGGGTGGTGAATCCACTCAGCCTTAGAACTTTTGCCAGGGGATACAATTCACTTAGCCAAGTATCTAGATCAATACTGAAATCTGTCTTCATGTAAATCTAAGTAGAGACAGGATATAGACACATATATGTGACTATATATGATATATAATATATGTGAATATTTTACATAGTGTTTTGCTATATTATGGATATAATATAGTATTTTATATGATAAAATATAGTATTTATTTATATAAATTTATATTATATAAATATAAAATGTATATACTAAAATATAGTATTTTGTTATATTGTGTCATATTATTACATCCAATTTTACCTCACCATATCATATCACATCACAAATCTTATGTATCATATTCCAATACATTGTTTCATTTTGTTATACTATATTATCTTTTATTATATGCCATGTTATATCATGTTATGTTACATTATAATGTTTACATGAACTCTCCATTACAACCACATAGAGAACTGTCAGGAAGTGTGAAGACACCAGATTAATCTTCCCAAACCAGGGGTTGATTGTGTCCAGTCCTCTGCTTAAAATCATTCATTGACAGCCATGATTATCCAAAGCCCCAACTCCTGCCTCTGGAATCAGAGGATGTGTTTGCCAGTCCCACATCTGCTACTTATTACGTTAGGACCTTGGACAATCAATCTAGCATCCCTGGGTCCCATTTTCCCCACTGAAAAAATAAAAAGATTGGAGCTATGTCCCAGGAAATCCCTTCTCCCCTAAATCAATGATCTTCAGGCTAATCTCCCCTCTGAATCTTAGCTTTCTCATATGTGGAATGGGGAGAAGGAGACTGGAGGAAGAAGTGGGACTATCTATGCAGAGGCATGGTGGATGGCAAAATGGCCTAGGTGGATGATTGGATGGAGTGTTAGGTATTAATTAATACATATGTATATGCATGTATATCTTTTCTCTTTAGAAACTATCTGTATTGTCTCTCTATCTATCTACTCTCTCTCTCTCTCTCTCTCTCTCTCTCTCTCTCTCTCTATATATATATATATATACTCATATAGTTTTTAAACACCCAGGCAATTCTCTATGATGTATGTAATGGATGATGTATATTCATGCATAGATAAACCAATGGAATGGCAAAGAAAAATGATAATGGATGAAAAATACATCATGTGGATATGCTGAAAGGGGTGGGGGAGGGTTAGTTTATGCAACCCTCTTTATATCCTAGTATGTATGAAAATTTGGCTATTTTCATGTCCACAGGAGGAAGGATGACTAAGTAATGGGGAAAAATAAAGGGAAAAGATAGCTTCTGCCCTCAAAAAATTCACAATCTAAAAGGATGACAATAAGCAAAGAAACATATAAAAAGAAAATTACATACAGGATAAATTATTTACATAATATTATATACCAAAATATTATTTACATATTATATACAGAAATATTATATATAGAAAATATTATATACAGAAAATATTGAATAGAGGAAAGGCACTGGCATGAAAAGGTTTGAGGAAGGCTTACTATAGGAGGTGGGATTCTAGTTGGGACTCAGACCCAGGGAAGTCAGTAATTGCAACAGAAAGATGGAGAATGTTCCTGGGGAATAGTCAGAGAAATATTGAAAGATGCATCAACAGCCAGGAGACCAGTGCACCTGGACTGAAGAGTATGTTTAGGGTAAGGAGTTGGGAAAGATCAGGGGGCATGTTAGGAAGGGCCTTGAATGGTAGAGTATTTAGGGTTAATGAGGAAGTTACCCAAATCACCTTTCTACAGCAAGGTTCTGACCTTCATGGTTTTTCTGTTGCCTCTAGAATAGGGTGAGGACCTTCAGCTTGGCATTTCCACTTTGATTTATCTGCTTTATCCTCTTCATAAGCTCTGAGGATCAGTTTCCCCACTACCACACTGTTGCATGAAGTATGCCTACTGCACCCCTGCCAGGCTTGCCGTGATCTCCCCCATACCTTTGCCTCCTGTAATCTTTGGCTTCCTTTAATCTTCATATGTCAGGTGCCATGTGAGGCATACTCTTCTGACATTTCAGGGAGGCTATGTAGTCAGATATGAGTGTGTGTGTGTGTGTGTGTGTGTGTGTAATGGCGGTCATGGGCTTAGTTTATTTAAGAACAATTTACCAAGCATTGACTGTTTTCCTAGTTTAGTATTATTAGACAGAGTCAGGAAGACCTGGGTTCAAATCTTGCCCTTGTCACCTGACTATGTGACCCTGGTTGTTAACCCTAGGTAAGATGCTCCATCAGGAGCCTTTGCTCATTGAATTTGCTATACCAATAGCTTGATTAAAAAAAATAGATATTGTTAGACAAAAAAATGAGGGAAAAGGAAATTTTGAGTAAATACAACATTGTGAGCAAAGTTATAGAGACTGGAATTACTGTGGAGAGTGTGGGAATAGTGAAGAGAATGGCTTGGATAAAAGGAAGGGAAGGCTGGAGACTGTAAGCTTCTAGAAGGCAGGCATCCGTTTTCCTTCTTTTTGCCCCCAGGGGGCAGCATAGAGTCTTAACACAGTTTCCTAGAGACTTGTCCTTCATTCTGGAAGATGATGTGACATCAGGCAAGTGATGCCACAGCATGAAAGTGAATTGGATTGTCTCCTGGCTCCACTGCCTTCTGGGTCTAGTGGCCAGATGTGGATCAGGATGGTTGGAAGTGGCCCTGGGTGCGAGGCAGTCAGGGTTGAGTGACTTGTCTGAGAACACCCAGCTCCTTAAATAACAAATGTCAGAGGCCAAATTGGAACTCAGGTCCTCCTGACTCCAGGACTGGTTCTCTATCCACAGTACTACCTAACTACCCTCTAAGACACCTTAAGTATCTTAATGACACTTAATGACTCTTTTTTTTTTCAGGCTTTTTGCAAGACAATGGGGTTAAGTGACTTGCCCAAGGCCACACAGCTAGGTAATTGTTAAGTGTCTGAGACCGGATTTGAACCCAGGCACTCCTGACTCCAGGGCCGGTGCTCTATCCACTGCACCATCTAGTCGCCCCACTTAATGACTCTTAATGAGTACTTGCTGACTGATCAATCGATCAGTCGATTGATTGGATCAGATTATAGAGTGTCTTGAAAACCAGGATAAAGAAGGATCACTATTTGGTTCACTAGACAGAGGGAGCCAGGGAAAGCTCCTAATGAAGTAAGGCAGTGCCAGAAGTAAAGGAGGCAAGGTCAAGTACAATATCAGTTGGTGGGGCTCCTTGCTCCTTGAGCTGTTAGCAGTCTGATTCAATAGAATTTATGTAATTATTACCCTCTGGGAGGGCTTGCTCTTCTTTGTGAGAGTTCACATTTTTAAGAAGAAATAGATCACAAGTGAATCCCAGGACTTTGATGCTTGGAGTGAGGTCTAGGCTCTGGGCCTGAAATCTGAGGCTGATGAGTAACCCAATGTTTGAAATCCAGGTTGCCCTGGGCAGATCAGAGGGTAGGGAAGAACAGCTGGACAAGGGACCACACCTCAAAGCTCCAAGGATCCTAGGTCCCAGGACCCACAACCTGAACCAGCCTGTTCAACCCAGAATTTTACAGAGGAAGAAACTGAGGCCCAAAGAGACGAATAACTAGCTAACAGTAGCAGAGTATTTTAAGGATTGTAAATCATTCAATGTGCTTTATCTCATTGGATCCTGAAAACAACCCTGGAAAATTATCTCTGTTTTACAGATAAGGGAACTGAGGCTGAGAGGGATGGAGTGACCAGACCATGGTCACTATCAAGTTGCAGAGGTCAGATCAGAAACTGGCCTTCTGATTTCAAATCCATCATACCTAGGGACAGAATGGCTTCTCCAAGGTCACACATGGGATGTCAAATTTGGAGCTAGAAGGGAATGCAGAACCCACTGAGTCTAATCCTTTTTTGTTATAGTTTGGGAAACTGAGGTCCAGGTTTGTAAAGTCTCTCCTGTCCTCTCTCTATACATCTTCTCAATCTTCCTCTGTCTCACCCTCTCTCACCTTCTCTCTCTCCCTCTCTCTTTCCCTTCTTGCTTCTCTAAATAGGACTTCTGTGATAAACCTAGATCCTTGTTCTCGGTTTGGCCCGAAGCTTGAAGCAGCTGTCGACTGGCAGGTCTTCAGAGATGGGAAAGTTCTACCGAGCTCACGGCCGCACCCCAGTCTACTCAAGGACTTGGCTCGGTTGCGTCCCACTCTCGATGGATGGATTTGCAAAGATTAATAACATTCGTCTTGGCATGGGATTCCTCACTGAATGCATTTTTTTTCCATCGCTCCGTCTTACCCAAATGACAGCCTTCTGATAGAAAAGGCTTCCTGAATAATTCCACAGGAATTCAACCGAAGAAGATTGCAACATTCCAAGGCCTCATTAGCTGCATCCCCTCCAAGTCCTAGCCCTTTCTCAGTCTCCCTTTCAACCCCACCCTATGATTATGAGGACAGAACTTTGACTCCCCCTATTCTGAAGCCCTTGAACACATACATAGAATATTTCTATTCCATTGGCTAGTTGTCATGTTTTGGGATGCTACCAGTAGTATAGTCAGCTAGAAAGGGTAGATTAGGGTGAGCTAGAGTAGATGGGGAAGGCTTTCTGAAAGAGGTGGGACTCTGAGTAGGCCTGGAATAAGTGGCTTTGGAAGAGTCAAGGAAGAGTGAGAACATTGAGGCTACTCTTAATGGGAAGGAATGGAAGTGAGCAAGATATGGGCAGGGGTAGGGGAGGAGATGAAACAAGGAATGATGTGTAAGAACAAAAAATAACTATGGGTTCTCTTAGCAAACTCAGGATTTTTGTAAATATAAAACAAACAGCACAGTCAAGCAGATATAGATTGAGAAATTATAAAGACAAGTTGGCCATCCTCCATCTAGTCTTCCAGTCTCCATCCAAGTCCTTGTGCCCTCCTTCATAGGGCAGCCAGGTGCCACAGTAGATAGAGCACTGGCCTTGGATTCAGAAGGACAGGAATCCAAATCCAGTCTCAGATACTGGCTAATGACCAGCTGTGTGACCTTGGGCAAGTCACTTAATCCTAACTGCCTTGCATTAAGGGCCATCTCCAGTCATCCTAATTCATATTCGACCACTGGACCCAGATGGCTCTGGAGGAGAAAGTGAGGTTGCTGACTTAGCACAGCCCTGCCCTCACTCAAATCCAGTCCATGTGCTTGTCATGGCATCACCTCCCTGATGTTGTGGTCTTCTTTAAAAATGAAGGACAAACATTATCTCCTTCCTACTCATGATGCTTTGAGAAAGCCTCTGCCCTTTCTTCTTTGCAGAGGTGGAAGGCTATGGGCACAGAACATTGCCTAGGTCACCTTTATTTTTATTTTTATTTATTTATTTTTTTTGGTTTTTGCAAGGCAGTGGTGTTAAGTGACTTGCCCAAGGTCACTCAGCTAGGAAATTATTGGAACTCAGGTCCTCCTGGCTCTAGAGCTGGTGCTCTATATACTGCCACTTAGCTGCCCCTAGGCCACCTTTATTTGTTTGGTTAGTTTCATTGAACTATCTCCCTATCACCTCCCTTTTTTATTCTTTGTTAGAAGGAATGGGAAGGGGAAATGAAGGTGATGTGACATTAATCAGTAGGTGCTTTTAAGTTACTAATATGAACCAGATACTGCATTGAGTGGGGACTGGAGATATAAAAGTAAAATAAAATAAAACAATCTCTGTTCTTAAACATTTTAACTGAAACAACACATAATTATGTATCATGTATATTCCTATATTCTAAATAAAAGATAATAAAATTTAAAGAAAAAATTAATCCTTTCATCTGAGTCCTAATCTTCTGTGTACCCCCAAGGCAGAGGCTTATCTTCAGACAGGGTGCAGTGGGATGGTGGGACATTATGGAGGGATATGACATTACTTATGGAAGAATATACAAAATGAATACAAGATGATGGTGGGTGGGGGAAACAAGTAGCTAATGACATGAAGAAAAGGTCTTAGTGTCAGAGGATAATGGATTGGAATTTTAGACTGGAAGGGACCTTGAAGACTCTTAACTTTTCCAGGGTCACATAGTGTTAGGGCCTGACGGAGAAGACAGAAAGAAAAGGTATCCACACAAATTTTGAAAATAATTAGAAATTCTAAGAGATGTGGGAAAGAGAGAAAAAAAACCAAAAAAGAAATTTACATGATAACTTTATTATATATTTAAAAGGAATAGAAAATGAACATAATAGATTTGCAGCTTCATGTGCAATCATCTTTGTGATTGTACTATGTTATGGAAATGCTTGTTCTATTTATTATATTTTTATATACATAAAATTTAATTTTATAAATTAAAAAATAATTTTTTAAAGGAAGGGATTCAGGCATAGGGGACAGCCAAAGCAAAGGCCTAGAGGTGGGAGATAGGGTACCATAGCTGAAGAACAGTAGCTAGAGTTATGCCAGGCTCCCTCTCTTTATCGTCTTCCCTCTTTTGGCTCAGTTTGACACTGTTGTGTTCTGTGTGGGCCAACATACTTTCTCAAAGGTTGGTGTGGCATTCAAGTTGAGTATCTTTGGAGCTTCCTGACTGGCCCAGCCCAACAACATGAGCTTTTAGCTTGCAGGCTGTTTCCCTCTCCTTGGCAAGGACCATATGCTCTGTGCTCTAGGATTACCCAAACCCCAAGCACACGACAGGCTGCAGACGGCAGCTTCCACTTGATGTGTTATGATGGGCTCCAGAAAGATTGAATCGGCTTCTTTCAAACTCAGACGACTGTATGTTTTTCTTCAGTGGGTCTTCACTGAGCCTCTATGAAATCATCTGAAGGAGGCGCTTAATCAAACACCTCTTCTTAGACTGGGGCCTTGGAAGGGAATGAAGGGAATGACTGCATAAACATCGAGATGGGCCCAAGCCTGGACAAAGTCACTGGACTCCATCCTGCAGGAAGATGGTCTACTTGTCTATTCCCCACAACCTATTTTCCACTCCATTCTACACATCCAAATCAAATTTTCAACATGGCCCATGTCCAGTTATTTCAGGTTTTGCTCAGTTACATCTGGACCTGGGTTGGACGGGACCGGGAGGAAATCAAATGGACTCTTTATGGATTATTGTAATGTCTGTGGCCTGGGTAAATGGTCTTATTATGGGTGGTTAGAGAGCAGGCTTCAGCACTTATCTGACCCCAGATGCATTAACATAATAATCACAGTTTCTGGATGACAACACTTCCTAAGGCCTTCCTTCCACACGCCTCTATGGAATGGGTACATGCCTGTGGTGGCTTTTAACATGAGAGGCTGTGAGCGGGTGACAGTCTTGCCCAGTGACAGACAGATGCTGCCAGATTACCCATCTGCTCCCCATGGCTGTGGACAGGCCCCCATTCTGGGAGTGCCCTTGGACTTCAAAGGGATGACCGAGGTGGGATGGGTCTCATTAGGCAGCCTAAATAGAGGCTCTTTGTTTTCTGATTTTATGCTTGCATGGTCTCCGATGCCCAGCTGGGCAATAAAACTCTGTGGAGATGTTTGCAGGGATGGAGCCACCCTCATGGCCTTACATGAGAATCTGCCCACATCCTTCATTCCATCTGGTCTGGTCTGTTTGTTCTCAGCAGTTCCTATTTGCCTGTTTCTGCCTCTCCTAGGATTCACAGCTTCCTTCAAAGCTTAGCCCAAGGAGGTTATCACTAGACTACAAGGGCTTTCCTGATGTCATCAGTTGCTTGGGTCATGATGTGTCCCTACTGTCCCCATGCCTGGAAAACCTTCCCTCCTTACTCCTGCCTTATAGAAAAAAGTCTTAGCTTCCTTCAAAGCTAAGAAACAGTGCTAAGGCCACTGAAGGATGCCTTGCTCATCCCCTATCCCTCAGTTTCTACCATCCTCTTCCCACATTGGAAATGACTTTCCACTAACTTTTCTATTGTTTTGGACTTAACTTCTTTGTGTCCATATTGTTGTCCCCAATAAAATGGAAGCTTCTTGAATCTGGGAGTGTGTGTGTGTGTGTGTGTGTGTCTATGTGTCTATGTGTCTATGTGTTCCCAGCTCTAAGCACAATGTCTGGCCTGTGGTAACCATTCAATAAATGCCTCTCAAACTATAACACATTATAAAGATTCACAGGAGAAAACAAAAAGGAAATTCAGAAGGGGATACAAACAAACAAGAGTGGTTTTGTCACTATCTTGTTAAATTTAATATACCCTTTAAAATGGTACAGAAGTTCATGGTTTTGTACACAATACTCTTTTAAAATTCTCTGCTCTTGTAATGTTTATGTATGTTGATGATTTCATTCATAATAAAAAAGAAATTGGAATTCTTTGTTAGATGCATTGGCTCCCTAGAAGGGAAGAGACTTTATGTGATATAAAAACAAAAAAGTCAATGAAATTTATTTAAAAAAAGGAATTTGGAAGAAAATGTGGTTAAGCAAGGGATGATAGGGCTCCACTGATATTATTCCCTTGTTATGATGAAAAGAATATGGAGTGAAATATGGCTCCCAGAATATGGAGTGAAACCCAGACTAGAGGAGGATAAAAAGAAGAGACCCACAGGATGGGCAGATGTGGATATCCAGACTGCAATTTCTAGCATCAGAGAGTATTTCCAAATTGCTAAGATCATAGGTCTTTTGGAGACTATGAGTAAAAAATAAAATTAAGGGGAAAAAAGTAAAGTTGTTAAATTTTCAAAATAATCAAGTATGGGTTGTTGATTTGGGGAGCACCAATTCATCTCCCCCCATCTCCACAATGATATTGGAAGAGACTTCAGTGGTTTAGTTCAACCCATAAACTAAACTTATTATTATATATCCAATGTATTTGTCTAGTTTCTACTTGGAGACCTACAAAAGGGGGAATTCAGCTCCTCTCTGATTATCCTATTCACTCTAGAGTGGTTCTAATTGTTAAGAAATCTATCCTTAATACACAACTGAAAATTGGTCTCCTTGTTCTTTCCTTTGGGACTAACCAGTATATGTCTATTCTATTTGAGAGTCTTCCTAGAGGTTGGATTTGGAATCAAGAAGGTTCTGGCTTCTTCATATACCAGCCCTTCATATACATGAACATAGTTAACAGGTTCCCTCTGAGTTTTCTCCTTTTCAGAATAGAGGGAAAAGAAAGAGGGTGGCAACCCAGATAAGGAAAAATAACAGAGGAAAAACAAAATCACGAAGGTGCAGATTGAATATGTGTAGGTTAATGAGGAAAGTGAGGAGATAGATTTTAGTTTGAGTAGAGGTGATGGATATTTGTGGGTGAGAAGGGGAATGTGAATGGAAATATCTTGGGAAGGAAATCCAGGAGAATGCCAGCTTGTAGAGGGCCTGGGTATAGCAAGGAATCTAGAATTTGATGAGATGACCACTTCCCTGATCACAGGCAGTGTTTACTGAGTACATCAGGTATAGGGACATAACAATATTATAAAATGTCTCAACAGGAAACCCAGCATCCCAGGAAAAGGAAATCAAAACACCACTCCCAAGTTCCCTAAGCTCTTTCCGATATATGGGCTCATTGAAAAACCCAACATCTGGATGGATGACAAAAATTAAAAGTACCTGCTATTCCTGCTCCTGGGAAGCTGTCAATCTACCCTCACAGAAGCTCAGATGCCAATATAATTTGTTGGTAACTTGGCAACAAGGACTTTGTGTGACATTTTCCAATGGTTGTGAATAGTAAAGCAAGTCTGTGGAATGATGAGAGTTGGATTGGGGTTCAAGCCCTGGCTCAGATACTTACAAATCTTTGAACCTTGACCTAGTTACTTTTTTCCTATGAGAGGGTAAGGGCAATGGAATCATGCAACCTTGATACCTTTATATCTTTAGACAGCTACATAATATGTAGCTGGAGTTCAAATCCAGCCTCAGATTCTTATTGGCTATGTGACCATGACAAGGCACTTCATCCAGTTTGCCTCAGTTTTGTCATCTGTAAAATGAGCCAGAGAAGGAATTGGCAGCAAACCACTCCAGCTTCTTTGCCAAAAGAACCCCAAATGGGGTCACAGAGAGTTGGGCATAACTAAAACTACTGAACAAAAACAATAGCAACAGTGAACAAGCACCAGGCTAGGAGATGAGAGATTTGAATTCTAGTCTTCGTTTCACTACTATTTGTCCATGTGATCTTGAAGAAGTCAAAAGCAAATATCACTGACACATACATAGGAGACCAGTGGAAGAAAGGATTGGGGAGGGGCGCCATTATCAGTGTGGAGAAGAGTCAGTGTAGGAGGTGGTCTGTGAACTGAAATCATGTCACATCCTACAATGTGATCGGCAGATTTTTAGTTCTTAAATTCTATGATTCATAAGACAATGCATGAGTGGTTTGGGCTGGGAATAGCTGTGAAATATTCAATTTTTGATAATAGTAAAAAATTTGGAGAATTTCCACTTCAGAAATAGAAATGAGAATAATGAAGATGAAGGTGATGATGATAATAGAAATACTTTAAGGGCCATTGAGTCCTGACAACACTATCCTATGAAGCACCTTTTATAGACACATCCCCACTTCAGAGATGAGAAAACTAAGGTAGGGGAGGCTAAGTAGCTTACCCAGTTGACAAAGGAAATTTGTGGAAGAGCTGGGATGAGAACTCAGGTCTCTCGCCTGCTAACCTAATGATTCCACTTCCACACACTGCTGCCGACCTCAAAGCTAATTGTAATATGGTAATGCTCTAGATTTTCTAAAATTAGTAACCTGTGCTTAAGCAAATCAGTATAAATAACTCAGTGGGCTCATTTTTACCCACAATGTGCACAAAAATTCTGAGGTTTTCTCCTAATGACTAGAAGCTATGTTTTATGTGGGAAGAACACTCTAAGTGTCCATTCTAATGATGTATGTAGGAGGCAGGATTATCAACACTATGTACAAGACTATTAGACTATCTACACTATATCTTTCATTGAAAAGGATCTCAAAGCACAAAGTCAATCCAGCTCTGATCGGATACCTAACTTTTTTATTTACTCCTCATCACAATGATGAACATTATAGACCCCTTAATGCCAATGTATTAAGAAAGATAATTAAATATATGAGAGATGATCAAAGAAAAGAATTCATACAATTTAACTAGATCAGGTCTGAGAGATTCTAAAAGGCTGCTCAGAAAGGAACAAGTCTTGTGTTTTTGTACATGAATACAGGGAGATCTTTCAGAGTTTCAGGGGAAAATGATCCATGAGATATTTAGAGAGGTAATTTAGAGAACCCAGTGGCTTACCCCAACTTTCCAATCCCTTGGGTAACTTTGGAAGGCCATAACCTATAGAAGAGATGTCACCCAACTTTGATAGAGGGAGTTTCCTATCTCTTTGAAATCACAAGTCCAATCCCTAATCTAAAGGCACAGGAATTCCTCAGTGTTACTATTTTTCCTGACCTAGGAAAATGTCACCAAGAGAAATCAATACAAGACTTGTTTTGGCCAAGAAATCAAGTCACTTATCCTTTCTTAGTTTCAATTCCAGGGTGGTTGAAAGGATAAAATTAGAAAATATTTGTCAAGTGCTTTGCAAATCATAAAGACCATATAAATTAATTTTACTATTATTATTATTAATTATTGCTGCCAAATTAAAATCCCTAGTGTGTAGCTTTAATCCATGTTATCTTAAAATCTACCAATAATCACTGCAGTGGAAACTGCTCCAGTATAGGCACTGAGAGGAACTTGTTTCAGATTTTGCTTGGGTGACCTTGGGGAAGAAATTTCACCTCTTGAGACCTCAGTATTTTGTTCTGTGAAGTTGGGGAGGGTGGGTTAAACTTGATGGCTCTTGATAGTCTTTTTATTTCAGGATCTATGATCTAATTTTACCTCCCTGACCTTCAGTTTCCTCATCTATACAATGAGAGGTTGGACTCAGTGACTTCCAAGGTCCCTCTGAGCTCTAAATCTGAGCTCCCTTCCAAACTTTCTATGATTAGGTTCCAAATTAACTGCAGTCTTATCTCTTACCATATCCCCAAACCATTTGCTTCATGATCTAGATGAAATGAACTTCATGACTACTGAGAACTCTTACTTCTCAGCTACAATGGATCTATTCATCCCAAATCCCAAGATGCCCTTCCTATTTTCTCTGCATTTGAATGACCCAGTTTGATCCCAAAGGATAAGATAGAAGAAGATACTTCTACTTTTTCTCTGATGAGGTGGGGAACTACGCTTTTTGAACCTATTGAATCATTTTGTTGTATTATTCCTTCTCATTTCCATATTTTTCTTGTATTACAGGGGGTATCTATTAATGATTACTCAAATACTTCCTATTCTCTTCTGAACACCACTTCTTTCCAGCACTCCATCTTAGATTTTCACAGCTAGTTGAATTCTTCTTCCAAATCTGAATTCCAGATGTTTGTAGATATCTCAGTTTTCCCATTTGGAAGCTCCTTGAGACCAAGGGCTGTGTTATTAATCTTATTCTTGCCCAGTGCCTAGCAACAGTACCCTCAATATGGAAATAAGGACTGACTTTGTGATTTCATTGGTATTGAGGAGTATGATCTAAATTTATGTGAGAAACTACCCTTTACTAATGTATATAGCATCTTCTCTGAAAATTAGATTCTTATAGAATTATCTGGGAGCCCAGAGAAATCAAATGACTTACCAAGGGTCATACAGTCAATTCATGTCAGAGATGGAATTGTCTCATAGGAAGCACTTAATTAGTATTTGTCTGGGGTGGAAGGAATTAGGTTTCTTTTATCTGTTTAATTGGTATGCAGGACTTTTTTCAGTTTTAGATCTTGAAATGACCTTAAAGGTTAGTAAGTTCCCTCACTTTTTTTTTTTTAGGTTTTTTTTTTGGATTTTTGCAAGGCAAAGTGGCTTTCCCAAGGCCACACAGCTAGGTCATTATTAAGTGTCTGAGACTGGATTTGAACTCAGGTACTCCTGACTCCAGGGCTGGTGCTCTATCCACTGTGCCACCTAGCTGCCCCAACTTCCCTCATGTTTTTGAGAGGAAACAAGCTCAGAGAGGATGACTTAGACTGTACATATAAAAGGAAGGATTTGAACCCAGGGTTTCTGGTTCCAAAGAGTATGCTGACTACTGTACCAAGTATTTCCATGAATAGATTGACTCTGAGCTTCCATTCTATTCTTGATCTTTCAGCCCATGCTCTTACAGAGCTCATAGTCCTGTTTGTTAAAGTTGGGCAAATTTAAGCTAATTCATAGATGAGAATCTCTGTTCCAATAATTCCACTGAATTGCAAATTCTTGTTCATTCTACTTTCTCTTCTGTTCTTGATAGCTGCAGCAGTGCTGTAATACAGTCATGACCAATAGATGGACAGTCCTTGTCTCCTATCTTCTGTCTAAGGGTCTCTTCCCATGAGACAATGACCATTAAAAGCTTTTGGAATGGTGCTGAGCACTCCAAAGAGGGCTAGTATTTGCTATTCCCCACACGGCCCCATTTCCATACCCAATATGGTTGGAGGCGGCTGGTGTTCCCAGGACTCTGAGGGGCAGACATCAATGAAGGACTAGAACAGCTGAGACTTCTCCAGGATATTTACAGCATGAAGTCAGTGGCTGATAATCCCCAGGTCATAGCATTTCAACTTCTCTCCAGCTGGCCTGGACTCCTCCCTGGGCCTATTTTAGACTCTGAGAACTAAGGGCATTGGATTATTTGGATCCTTTCTCTGCTCTCTGAGCTCATGGTCTTCTCAGAAATCAGCCTATGGGTGGGAGTCCTGCATTATGGTTCAGAGTTCAGTTGACAGAGTGAGAAAAAAAATACCACTGTTGCATAGCAGATGGCAGTAAAAACACAAGGCCAGGCGCAGAGGCTGCTAATATAAAAATCAATAGCTATTACAGCTTAAATCACATTCGGGTCTCAAAACGATAATAGCAGTCCTTTCAAAACTAATGGTGATCTGATTTGGATGAGAAATCTGTTTGGCATGGCTCAGGGACTTGATTCTATTACAGAAAAGAATGACCACTTACCACGAATCCTTACCAAACAAAGAGACTACACTTCCACCAATCTTTGCCACTAATGTTGTTCCCTCTGATAACCAAATAAAAGATATGATTTACTTTACCATTTTTTGCTTTCCTTTTTGGAGGTATGATGGTGGAGTAGATGGTGGAGATTTCAACCAGTACTATGATTGTCAGAAGAGCAGGGTCTGATTGGTTGTTGTCCTTCAAACTTGTAGAGGACCAAAATGACAGCATTATGTTGGGGTCAATGTACAGTTTGTCTGACTGTGACTGATCAGACCAATATGACTTCAGAAGATTCTTTCATTGTTCGGGCACAAATATTCTATATAGTATTTGGATTCAGAAATCAGAGCTGGTTGGGTCATTGGGAACCCTCTGGTCTAACTCATTCATCTCATGGGAATTCCCCCAAAAGGAAGGAAAGTTTCTCTCTTCTCCAGTTCATCTTTCATTTAAATATCCAAAACTCCAGAATGTTTTACCAAAGTATAAAAACTTTAAAATGACTAATCAATTAATAAGCATTTATTAAGAATATATATGTATATATATATATATATATATATATATATATATATATATATATCTTAAGAGCACAATATCTCAGTTTTCCTACTAGTCTGGGTGGCACAGTGGATAGAGACTTGGCCTTGGATTCAGGAGGATGGGAGTTTGAATCTGGCCTCAGACACTTGTCACTTACTAGCTATGTGACCTTGGGCAAGCCACTTCACCCTGATTTCCTGACATCCAGGGCCATCTTCAATCATCCTGATTCATATCTGGCCATTGGACCCAGGTGACTCTGGAGGAGAACGTGAGGCTGTTGACTTAGCACAGCCCCCCCCCCCCCACTTAGATCCAGTTCACATGCTTGTCATGGCATCACCTCCATGATGTCATGGTCTTCTTCGAAAATGAAGGACAAATATTAGAAATCCTTTGGAGACAGGGGCTGTGTCATTAATCTTTATATTCCCCCAGCACTTACTGACAGTACCCTATGTATAAGAATAGGGACTGGCTTTGTGATTTCATTGCTGTAGAGAACTCCCAGGTGAAGGAACTCTCTTGACATTTGCACATTCTCTGAAATTCATGATCTTATAGAATTACTTGGGGCCCTGAACAGGCATATGAATTTCCCAGGGATATGCAGTCAATTTGTGCTAGAGGAGGCACTTAATTAGTGTTTGTCCAAGGGTAAGGGACTTTCCCCCTATGGTTCTCAGTTTCCTCTCTTGTCAGATTGGAGGTTTGGACTAGATGATTTCACTTTTGGCTTTGTGCCTCCCTGTCTCTTACACATAGAAGGCACTTATAAATGCTTTTTTAATTCAATTATTCATTCATCCAATTTTTGAACTATATGGGAATGTTTGTATTTATATTGCCTACTCTGGAAAAACTTGTAAATCTTTAAAAAAACTGTATAAAATAAGTAATTATTATTATACATGGGTATCATTTATCAGAGCTGGAAAGAATTGCTTCCTAGGATCTAGGTCTAAAACTTAATGGTTATCCAGTCCAACCAACTAAATTTACAGTTGTGGGAAAAGCAGCTCAGAGAGGTTGAAGAAAACTTGCCTAAGATTATTTTGTTGTCAAGCCATTTTTAGTCATACCCAACTCTTAGTAACTTCAATGGAGGATTTCTTGGCAGAGATCTTGGAGTTGTTTACCATATCCTTCTCCAGATCATTTTACACATGAAGAAAATGAAACAAAGAAGGTGAAATGACTTGCCCAAGGTCATTCAGTTAATAAATGTCTGAGTTCAGATTTGAACTCAAAAAGAAGAGTCTTTCTGACCCCTGGCCTCACATATATCTATTGCGGTGCCACCTAGCTACTCCATTTAAGGGTATACAACTAGTTAAATATAGTGAGATTTGAACCTGACTCTCTTTGTCTTTCAAGTCCAGTGTCTATCTATTATATCTTGTCATTATTTAACACATGCAATCTGAGTTTCTTTTCCTCTATGATCCCAACATTATCATGGATGTTACCTTGTTTGAGAGTAGGGATGGAATCAGGATCAAGAATAAACTCTTCATTCATTCACTCATTCTTCTAGAAAATCTCTGTTTGATTCCTCTTGCCTTTGATACAAAAAAGCCATAGGACCCCAAGTGGGTCATTAAACACTACTTTCTAAAGCTATTCATCTTGAAGGGACTTGAAGGAGTCAAAAGTCATTTGGCAGGAGGGGAAAATACAAATGGAGAAGAGACAGGATGGAGGGGAATAAAGAAACAGTAATTATAACTGCAAATATGAATGGGATGAACTCTTCCATTAAATGGAAGCTGATAACAGAGTGGTTTAAAGCCCTAAATGCTACAATATGCTGCTTACATGAAACACATTTGAAGCAGAGAGAGACACACAGAGTAAAGTTAAAAAGTTGGAGTAGAATATATTACGCTTCAGCTGAAGTGAAAAAGGCAGGGATAGCAATCCTGATCTCAGACAAAGTAATTGCAAAAGAAAAAAAAATTAAAAGGAATGAGGAAGGTAACTACCGTATTACCCTATGTATAAGATGCACCTTTTTTGAAAAATTTGGGGTCTAAAAATTGGGAGTGTCTTCTACTGTGGCTGTAGATTTTTTGACTTCCATTTCCAACTTTTTTGCACTTGTTGCTTTTGCACTCATTGGTTTGCATTTGTTATTGGTATATTAGGTTTTGCCACATTTTGCCCAGAAATGACTCTGAAAAGATTTTAGCTCATTGCTGAATTCAAAGTCAAAGTGATCCAGTTTGGAAAAGTAAATGGAAATCATGCTGCTGAATGTCAGTCTGGTCATCCTCCAACTGAGAAAACAATCCAAGACTGACTATGGGAAGAAGAAACAGGCTGAAAAGGCCCCAGCAGAAGAAGGTCATGAGAGGCAAGGCAGCAAATGACCTGGGTTAGAGAGGGAACTGAAGAGATGGACTGAAGAGCAAAGGGCCAGTGGAATTTCTGTGTCCAAAGATGGCTCAGCAGGAGAATGGCTGATGAAAAGGAAGCTACAATTTCCAAGGAGAAGACAATGGGTGCTTCAAGTTCATGAAATAGAATGGACTAAGCGTGGGTTCACACACCAGGGAGAGCTTGTGGTCAATCCCAGACCAGAGCACAGTCAGGAGAGCAGGCAGAACCTCTCCTAAGACAGTGATTTGACATCAAACCCAGATGAGGACAAGTTCATGCATGGGAGTTTTGACAGTGATGATGAGTTGTATGAATTTTATGAGGAACAAAACTTGAATTCAATAACTATGAAATACATTTTTTTTTCAAATTTTGGGTCCCAAAATTAAGTTGCATCTTATACATGGGGAAATATGGTACATCCATCAAAAAGGTACCATAGACAGTGGAGTAATGAAGTAATCTCAATACCAAATGTGTACGCACCAAATGGTGTAGCATTCAAATTCTTAGAGAAGAAGCTAAATGAGGTACAGGAAGACATAGACAGTAAAACTACTGGTGGGGGGGCCTCAACCTCCCTCTCTCAGAATTAGACAAATTTAGCCATAAAATAAACAAGAAGGAAGTTAAGGAGGTAAATGAATGTTAGACAACTTAGATATGATAGACCTCTGGAGAAAAGTGAATGGGGATAGAAAGGAATATACCCTTTTATGGGATATATGGCACCTACACAAAAACTGATCATATATTAGGGTATAAAAACCTCACAATCAAATGCAGAAAGACAGAAATATTTAATGCATCCCTTTCAGCTCATGATACAATAAAAATCACATGCAATAAAGGGACATGGAGAGATAGACCTAAAACTAATGGGGAACTAAATACCCTCATTTTAAAGAATGAGTGGATCAAACAATAAATCATAGAAAGAATTAATGATTTCATCTAAGACAATGACAATAGTGAAACAACATCCCAAAACTTATGGGATATAGCCAAAGCAGTTATTAGTGTAAACACTATATTTCTAATTGCTTACTTGAATAAAATAGAGAAAGAGGAGATCAATGAACTGAATATGCAACTAAAAAAGTTAGAGAAAGAACAAATTTAAAAAATCAAATTAAATATCAAATTTGAAATTCTGAAAATTAAAGGTGAAATTAATAAAGTCAAAAGCAGGAAAACTATTGAACTAATAAATAAAAATGAGTTGATTTTATGAAAAAATCAATAAAATAGCTAAACATTTGGTTAATTTGATTTACAAAAGAAAGTAGAAAATGAAATTGTCAGTATCAAAAATGAAAAAAGATGAGTTCACCACTAATGAGGAGGAAATTAAAGTACTAATTTGGAACTTTTTGCCCAATTGTATGCCAATAAAACTGACAACGTAAGGGAAAAAGATAAATATATCCAAAAAATATAAACTGTCTAGATTAAAAGAAGAGGAAATTAAATACTTAAATAATCTCATCTCAGAAAAAGAAACTGAACAAGCCATCAAAAATCTCCAGGGTCAGATGAATTCACAAATGAATTTTACCAAACATTCAAGGAACAATTAGTTCCAATTCTATATAAGCGATTTAAAAAGTAGGTGAAGAAGTTCTGCCAAATTCCTTTTATGACATCTATATGGTGCTGATAGCTAATCCAGGAAAAGTCAAAACAGAGAAAGAAAATTATAGATCAATTTCCCTTATGAATTTGCAAAAATGTTAAAACAAATATTAGTAAAATGATTACAGCAAGTTATCACTAGGATAATAGTGATTATTATGACCAAGTAAGATTTATATACCAGGAATGTAGGATTGGTTCATTATTAAGAAAACTGTCAGTTTAATTGACCATATCAATAACCAACTTAACAGAAATCATATCATCTCAAAAGAAGCTGAAAAAACTTTTGACAAAATACAATACCCATTCCAATTAAAAACACAAGAAAGCATAGGAAGAGATGAAATGTTCCTTAAAATAATCAATAATATCTATCTAAAACCCATAAACAAGCATAATATGTAATGGGGATAAGCTAAAAAAGCATTCCCAATAATAACAGGATGAAACAAGGATGCCCATTATCATCACTGTTATTCAATATTGTATTAGAAACATTAGCTTTAGCAATAAGAGGATAAAAAGAAATCAAATGAATTAGAATTGGTAATGAAGAAACAGAACTCTTAATTTTTGCAGATGATATGATGATATACTTAGAGGATCCTAGAAAAACATCTTAAAAACTACTGGAAACAATTAACCACTTTAGCAAAGTCACAGGATATAAAATAAACCCATATAAATCTACTTCTATATATTACTAACTAGAGAGATCCCATTCAAAATAACTGCAGACAACATAAAACACAACCTTAAAACATTTTTCACTCAAATAAAATCAGATCAAAATAACTGGGAAAATGTAAATTGCTCATAGGTAGGTCAAGCTAATATAAGAAAAAATGACAATTCTACCTAAATCAGATTACTATTTAGTGCCATACCAATCAAACTTCCAAAAATTACTTTAGTGAGCTAGGAAAAAAGTGACCAAATTCATATGGGGGACCTAAAGATCAAGAATATCAAGGGAATTAATGAAAAATGCAAAGGAAGTTGGTCTAGCCATACCAGCTTTAAAATTATATTAGAAATCATCAATCATCAAAACTGTTTGGTATAGGCTAAGAAATAGAGTAGTAGACCAGTGGAATAAATTATGTACAAAAGAGATAACAGTAAATGAATATGGCTTCTAGCTTCTGAGATACAAACTCACTGTTTGATAAAAATTGCTGGGAAAACTGGAAGATAGGTTGACAGAAACTAGGCATAGATGAACATTTCATATCCTACACCAAGATAAGGTTGGAGTGGGTACAGGATATAGACATAAAAGATAATATTATAAGCCAATTAGGAGAACAAGGAATCATTTACCTGTCAGATCAATGGAAATAGGAGCAGTTTATGACTAAAGAAGAGATACAGAACATTATAAAAAAACAAACTGGATAATTTTGATTGCATCAAAATAAAAACATTTTTACACAAATAAAACCACTACAATCAAGATTAAAAGGAATGCAATAAGTTGGGAAACAATTTTTGCAACTAGTGTTTCTGACAAAGGGTTCGTTTCTAAACTATATAGAGAACTGAGTCGAATTTATTAAAAAGTCAGTTATTCCCCAAATGGTAAATGGTCAAAGGATACGGAAAGGCAATTCTCAGATGAAGAAATCAAAGCTATCTACAATCAAATGAAAAATTGCTCTAAATCATTATTGATTAGAGAAAGGGAAATGATCAATATTGGAGGGAATGTGGAAAAACTGGGACACTAATGCATTGTTGGTGGAGCTTTGAACTAATCCAACCTTGCTGGAGAACAATCTGGAATTACACCCAAAGGACAATAAAACTGTGCATACTAACAACAACATGGAGTAATGATCAACCATGATGGACTTGCTCATTTCAACAATACAATGATCAGACAATTTTAAAAGACTTAGGTTGGACCATACCATCCATATCCAGAGAAGGGATTATGGAATTTAAATGAAGATTAAAGCTTATTATCTTTAATTTTTAAAAGTCGCCTTATTTATTATAGCTTTTCAAAAAAAATACTTTCTTCCATTTGGATTTGATTCTTCTCTAACAACAGGATCAGTGTGGATCTATTGTTTAAGATGATTATAAATGTAGAACCTATATCAGATTGCTTTCTGTCAGGGGGGAAGGGAGGGAGGGGAGAGAAGGGGAGAAAAATGTAAAACTCAAAACCTTGCAAAAATGATTGATAAAAACTACTGTTGCATGTAGCTGGAAAAATAAATAAATAAATAAATTTTAAAAAGTCATCTGGAATCAATCACATTGAATAAAAGGTAAAGGAAATTTGATCGATTTTTTTGAGATCAAAAGCAAGATGTGATTGCAAAATAGTGTGTGCATGGGGTGGGTGGGTGGGTGTAGGGGTGGGTGTATAGGTATGTGTATAGCTTGAAAATTGTCCTTGATGACAACTAAAGACATGAACTATTCCCTGAATAGCTTAAAACATTTCTTAAAGCAAAAATTCCTTCATTAGTATCAATGAATAGTGTGCCAAGGAAAACACTTGTCAATCATTAATTTGGAACTGGAATGAATTTTGGAGATCTTGTCTAATCCACTTTTTTTCATAGGATTTTGAATATAAGAGCTAAGAGTTCCAAGAGCATGTAGTACAACCATGTCATTTTATAAATGAGGAATCTAAGACCCAGAGAGAAGTAAGTTGTACAAGGTCTGAAAGCAGTAGAGGTGGAAGTAGTAGTTATGGTGGTAGGGGTAGTGATAGTAGTACTGGTAATGATGGTGATAATAACTTTAGTAAGTAGTAGTAGTAGTAGTAGGAGGAGGAGGAGGAGGAGGAGTAGGTAGTGGTGGTGGTGGTAGTGGTAGTAGTGGTGGTGGTAGTAGCAGTAGTGGTGTAGTGGTGGTGGTGGTAATAGTGGTAGTGGCAGTGGTAGTAGTAGTAGTAGTAGTAGGTAGTGTGGTAGTAGTGGTATTAGTGGTGGTGGTGGAGTAGTAGTAGTGGTGGTAGTGGTGGTGGTGGTAGTGGTAGTGGCAGTAGTAGCAGTATTAGTATTAGTAGTAGGTAGTGGTGGTGGTGGTAGTAGTGGTAGTAGTAGTAGTAGTTATAGTAATGGTAGTGGTAGCAGCAGTAGCAGCAGCAGTAGCAGCAGCTATGATCATAACAACCATCATCATTGCTACCAACACCTCTATATTTTTATTATTGATATATATATATACATCTATATTATATATAAATATTATGTTTATATTATAGCAGATGGTGAAGCTGTTATTGGTGCCCTAAAATTTACAAAGTGCCTTATAAATATAATCTCAATGTCCTCACAATCACCCTGGGAAGAAGGTGCTATTTTTATCCCCATTTTATAAATGAGGAAACCAAAGCCGAGAGAAGTTGAGTTACTTGTCCAGGGTCACACATCTAGGCCATGTCTGTGGCAGGCTTTGAATTGAAATCTTCCTGACTTGAGGCTCCAATGAGCCACTAGTAATATCAGGTAGTCAATGGAAGATTCAGTCCCAAGGCCTATGACTCTGAATTCTGGACTTCTTGCATTACAACATGGTGATGCCTTTGATAACGACAGTGTGCACTGGACGCTTGACAGACCTTTTTATCTCACAATTATACCCTCTATAGATGATACTTACACCCATCTTTACAGAGAAATGGTTATAGCCAGGTTGTAGTTATAGTTACAATCACAGTTAAATTATAATTATAATTTCATAGCTATGGTAGCAAAAATGAAGACCTTGTTCAGAGTATTTTAACCTCTTTACTCATCACAGAAAACCAATGAACAAGCACTTATTGGGCTCTTATTGTATACCCAACCTTATTCTGGAGAAAGGATTGAGAAAGAAAACTAGGTCTTTATCCTTCTATGTTCAGGAATTCTGGGTTTCAGTGAGACAATTAGACTATTCTGAAATTACTGAACATGCTCCATGTCTCTCCTAAGAATATCTGGGATTCTGACTCTCTCTGAAGAAGTTTTGGTCCCATTCAACCTGTTCTGGATGCTTTCCTAAAGTTAGAGTTGTCTTTTCTTATATGTGCAGCTAAAAGCAAATCACCTCAAGTTTGGTTGGAAACCTGGTTCCCAACCCTGAAGTGGATTCAGAACTCATCAAATGACTGGAAAGAGTGAGTGATGATTAGGGAAACCGATATCCAGTAGAAGACAGTTCTAAAACTGAAGGCATTAAATGACCTTTGCTTCATTCTGTTCACCTTAGTTTGAGCTTGCAATTAATGTTACGATCGAGTGAAGCGCAAAACAAAATATAATGACCTCCTGCACTCTAGAAGTTGGAAACCTTTTTTTAAATGTTGGCACTCCATTTTCTCCCACTCCCAAGTCGTCTTCCTCTTCTCTGTACCCTGAGACTTCCACCTTGCCCAATCGCATCTCTAGCTGCAGTTTGCTGCCTACTCTTCCTAGTAGGGTGCTGAGAAGGTAAAACTGACTTGGAATCCTGGGAAAATAAAGGAGAGAGTAGGAGGTTGTGGAAAAGGTGGCAGAATTCTGAGGCCTGGATAATAGTTCTGGAGGCTCAGTTGCCTAGAACTTTCCTGGGTGCCAATTTCAAGGTGCCAGAATTACTTATGGCAAAGACTACAGAGCTGGAACTATGAGAAATTGAAGAATCATTGGCTTAATGGACATTGAGTTGGCCTCAGTGTCAAAAATCACTGAATTAGAAAGCTATAAAAGGTTCTTGATGGCCACTGAGTCCAAACATTATATAATAGGAATTTTGATTATAATAAACAAGGTAAACAAGCAAAACTGATCTCTACTCAGACTTCTGTCAAAGGGAAATCTAACAACTTTTGAGAAAACCCATTCTACTTTTGGACCCCCACAAGCTAGACTCATTGCAGTTTCTACCCAATTTGACCCTTGGTGACTGAAAACCCTTGGTGATAGTCTTCTACAGAGTTATCCTTCCTGAGTTTGTTTTTCTTCAGCCTAAATATGATCTATCCCTTCAACAAATTCCTTTGACTCAAGGTCCTTTACCATCTTGTCTTCCCTTCTCTGGACATACCCCAGATGATCAGAGTCCTTTATAAAACATACTCAGAACTGAATATAATACTGAAGTTTCATGAGAGCAAGGTGTTTCCCTGTTTCTGGAGACCAAGTCCCTCTTAATGCATCTAAAGAGCACATTAGAATTTTTGGTTGTCACATCATCTTACTGATTCAACTTGACCTTGGAGTCCCACTAAAATTCTCATATCTTTTTCAGAATAACTTCTTTCTAATCATGCCTCTCTCATCTTGTATTTGTGAAATTGAAATTTTATACCCAAGTGTAAGACTTTACTTTTACCATAATTTAAAACATGTGGAAAGGAAGGGGACCTATTGATATTACATCCTGTACTCTAGTCATCATTGAAATAATTTGGTACTGGTGAGAGGGAGAGGGAGAGGGAGAGGGAGAGGAAGAGGGAGAAGATTAAGAGTGAAAAACAGAGAAGTGAATATATGAGATAAAAATGAACAATGACTAGGAGAAGAATTCACTATCTGGCAAAAATTCCTGAGAAAACTGAACAGCAGCTCAGCAGAGAGTGGGACTAGAGCAATGCCTCATATCATATAAGCTCCATATGGTGAAGGACAGATATATAGAGTCACATCTTAAACAGTGTAGAAGAGTAAGGATGACTTTACAATTCATATCTTTGGATAGAGAGAATCACATCAGATGAAACAGACCATTTTGTATATAATTTTTTGCATTCATTTTGCACAAATTAATCTAACGTAGTTAAAAATTAGAAGGGAAGCTGGGTGAAAATAAATCTTCACAAAAAATTTCTTTGATAAAATTTTCATTTCCAACATCTATAAGAAATTGATTCAAGTATACAAGATTAAAAGCCTTGCCCTAGTAGAGAAGTGGTCCCTTCCAACTCTTATTCTAAGATGCTACACATGGACCCAAGATTCTTTCTATCTAAATTATATTCAAAACAGCATAAGATAGTCAAAAGTCAGGAATAAGAAGTTTTCATAGGATGAAATACAATAGAAATGAAATAAAAAATGCTCAAAATCACAAGTAGTTTGAGAAATGCACAGTAAATCAATTGAGGTTTCATTCAAACTGGGAAGGATGGCAATGGTGGAGGGGCTTTGGGAACAGGTACACCAAGCACTGCTAGTGGAGCTCTCCCGGCCATCTTGCTGTTATCCATCAAATCAGTCCAAGATAGGTTAGCTTGATGAATTTGATGGTCCAGGATTCCATCAGATGGAGCAGGGACATATATACCAAACATATACTAGGAATTAGACATTACTCAGAATGAACTCTTGAGAAGAATGAGAAGTAATTGGATCTTAATTTATACACAATTCATTATTATGTTTCTTTGCAATCTATTTTATAATTGAAGTGCACATTTTTAATGTTTATTTTGGGGAATATAGGTAGATCTGCTAGATAGTGGTAGAATGCCAGCCTAGAGTCAGAAGGATGAGAATTCAGGTCTGACCTCAGTGTGATCCTGGGAAAGTTGATTAACCCTGTTTGCCTCAATTTCTTCATCAGTAAAATGAGCTGGAGAAGGAAATGGCAAACTACCCCAATATTCTTGCCAGGAAACCCCCAAATAGGGTTGTAAAGAGTTGAACATGATTGAAAAATGATGGATCAGCAAATGTTTTACTTCTTTGATTTTTAAGTTGCACTGTTTTATATTACCAGTTATTTAATTATTTATCCTTGTAAAATGCAATATATGGGGGGGGGCAGCTAGGTGGTCCAGTGGATAGAGCACTGGCCCTGGAGTTAGGAGGACCTGGGGTCAAATTTGACCTCAGCCATTTAATAATTATCTGGTTGTGTGATCTTGGGCAAATCACTTAACCCTATTGCCTTGCAAAAAAAAAAAACAAACCCCCAAAACTAAAAAAAATGTAATATAGGATCAGAACTACCATAAGTCTAATCACTTAAACATTAAGTTCATAAAATAAAAAATTCTAGCTCACATACATCTAGCTTCTCAAGTTTCCAGGAATACCCAGGTTTGCACTCCACTTTTCATATGTGTCAGTTGTGTGACAAGTCTCTTAACCTTTAAGTGTGCTAGATGCTTGGGCTTCAGATGGGTTTCCTCTAGTCCTATCTTCTGTAAGAAACCTTTCCCAATTCTCCTTTACTTTAGTGACTTCCTTCTGAGATTACCTCTCAATTTATCCTGTCTGTAGATTTTGTCTGGAGCTTGTTGTCATTCCATTAGACTGTGAACTCTTTGAGGGCATGGGTTGTTTGCTGTCTTTGATGCTTAATAAAAACTGGTTGATTGACTGTACCTTGTAGAACAGATGCTGATCTTCCAAGGTAGAGGAAATCCCTCACTGGAAGCATCCCAGACTGATAGATCTGAAACAAACTCAGCCATTGGACTGCATAAAATTAGAATGAGCAGGCACCTAAAGATATGACCCAGCTCCATACCCTTATTGTAAAAAAAGGAGGAATCTGAGGCCCAAAGTATAGAGCATCTTGCCAAAGGTCACATAGCTAGTTTTTGGCAGAGCCAAGGCCAGAACTCAGGTCTGCTGATCTTTGTGTCTACCAGTATCTCCCCTCCATATCATCAGGGTAACAGATCACTGTTTTTCCTTTTCATCTAATATTCTAGTGTCACAGAGCCCCAGCCTATTATCTTTGTCAATTGGTTGTGGCAGACCCTGTGGTCACATCTCATGTCACCACATTCAGGAACAGTTTGTTTCTCCTTTGCTCTGTGGCAGAATGCCACCCACCAGTGACAGACCATGTACTCTAAGAGTTAGAATGGCAGATTTATTCTCTTTCCCTTGATCTTGACTACAACCTGCATCATAATTATATTGACTCTTCAGGGTGAAAAAGATAGTCACTCAAGCATGTGATGGACTGGCTCTGTCACTTCCTAGATATGTAATCTGGTGCAAGTCACTTAGCACTTCTGAGCCTTAGTTTCCCTGTTTGTAAAGTGAAGGAGCTAGACCAGAAGTCAATTAACAAGCATCAATTAAATGCTTATTGGGTCCCAGACATTTGGAACATAGATAAAAAGGGGGGAGTCTCTGCTCTTAAGGAACTTAAATTCTAATTCCAGCTATTGCTATTATTTTATGCTCTGTTTGAAAAAATTCAGATAGAAAGAGTCCTACCAGCTATCATCATCATCATCATCTTATGCTATGTTTGATAGAATTTAGGTAGAAAGAGTCCTAGGAAAAGTTTTGGAATCATAGAGTTGGAATAGAATTCCTTTTCACAGAGGAAACCCATGGAGGTCAAAGGAGTTGCCTAATGTCACCCAGCCAGGACATGTCAGAGAAGGGATTTGAACTCAGACCTTTCTGACTCCATGTCCAACACTATGCTACTGTGCTGACGCTGACCTGCTTTGATAGTCACTCGCCTTCCATTGCTCTTTTATGCTTAATTTTTTGTAGGACAATAGCACAGTTGGATAAAGCCATTGCTATTTGTAATGGAATAAGAGTGAGCTTATTATCTGGAGGCTCCATAAAAGCATTTTTGTTTTATTTTGGACAATTCTAGTAGCATGCAAGATAATGGCAGGATATCCCCAAAGTTGTAGTGAAGGTTTAAGCTTTTAAGGTCTAGACAGGTTTAAGTTATTTACGAACATACAGCCATTAAAACTTAAATGTGCTCAAAGATTTTAGGAATATTCTGGATAGGAGGAATCATTGAAAAAGTCTGTTCTATTCTTTTGACCAGCCAAACCAAATGCTTTTTCATTATCAACAAACAGCAAGTACATAATGATCTTACATCCTCTGCACCTTTCAGTCATTTGTGAAATGGCAAAAATGGCATCCACTGTAGAATAGTGCTTGCCAAGGTCTGCTTGTTTCTTGCAAATGTCATCATTGAGGAGGTCTTTAACTCATGAGCAGATGACTCTGCTAAGAGTTTGTGTAGAGTTGGGTTCATAGGTCAGTAGCTTTGATATTAGCTGATTCATCTTTTCAATATTAATGAGAGTGAAAGTTCTTTCAACACCTTTGGAATTTCTCCTTAAGATGCCTTTTAAGTTGCTCACTCAGTACCCTCCCCAATGTTGTGGTTTGTCCTTTATTTTTGAAGAGGACCAGTGACATCACAGGTGGTGTTTTGATTTCCTGTGAATTGGATTTAAATGAGGCAGAGCTATATAAAGTCCTCAGCCTTCTCTTTTCCAGAGTCATTGGAGACCAGTGACAAAAAAAAGGTAAGACAACTGGTGATGGTCCAGGATGCAGTAGATAACCTTGGTATTTAATGTCTGACCAGGCTTTCAGTGCTTCACAGTGCCTGCTTAAGCTGCCTTTGTGATCACTGGAACAAAATATTCTAATCTGTTCCAACACAGATGTGTCCTATACATTCTAGTCCAATTTAACTGATTACTTAATGTTTATTTTATTTAGTGCTCTATGAACTTCATAAGCACCTAGAGGACTATAATGTTAGGGTCCCAATATCCCTGATGGAGAAAATAGTATGTCAAAACAGTTTTAATACTACGTTTCCCATTTTTTTCTTTTTTTGTATTCAATCTTCTATTTTCATCCTCTAAAGCCCTTGGAATGACTTTGGTTAGTTGGATAGCCTGCCAAGCTTTCTTTAAATATATTTTATCACTTGCTGCTTCCCTCTATATGAGATGATACTCTTTACAACCATCCATCAATTTATAAGATTTTATAAACAAGTTGATAATATAACCCAGTGTTGCCCTTGGTGACCATCTTTCGCCATCTGGCAATTTAATCAGGTATGTGCTGACTGAGGTACTTTTTGAGTTCCTTTGGTCTACTGGTTGTGGCAACTAATTTACAATGGCTCAACTGCTGTATCAAACTATCATAATTATAATCCATACACATAGTAGTAGAAAGTAGAAAATGTAGCCAATGCGAATGCTTCCCAATACAAATCTCAACGAGCTTTAGAATTATGGATTGAATTTAATTAAATGAGTTTTAATAAGGATAAATTTAAAGCCTTATACTTGGCTTTAAAAAATCAATTTCAGAAGTACAGGATGAGAGAGGTTTGGCTAGACAACTTTTTTCTTGTGAAAAAAGAACTGGGAGATTTAATGAATTCCAAACTCAACATGATTCAAGAGAATGACAAGGCAATGAAGAAGACTGAATACTGTTCTACTATATTAAGGGTGCTTACAATGGGACAATTAACAGGAAGTAATGCCACAACTAGAGTATTATGTTCAGTTCTTGTCCAATTTTAGTGTAACCATGCTTCTAATGCCCCTTAGAAGTACAGAGGGGTAAATGGGTCAGTAGAACAACAGGGAAGATAGAAAATATATGCAGACATACATTCCCCAACGTCCTCATCTTGTATCTTTTCTTGCCTTTGAAGAGACTTTGGTTTAAGGACAGAATTAGACTAGAAAGTCAAATTTCACATATAAGGTCAACCACAGCCTCATTTAATAAGAAATTGTAACCTAGATAAGAGTCTCTCAATTGAGTTGTTTCATTCATTTATTTCTTCATTTAGGACATTTGCTGCAGTATATATATATATATATATATATATATATATATATATATATATATATATATTTGTAGGATGCCTTTGAGACATCACAGTATAATAGCAATCCATAGTTTAAATCCTGTATCTATCATAGAATTCCATAACTGAAAGGACAAAAGTGATCAAACAATTTAATCTCTTTGATTAATGAATAAATCTCCTCCAGAATATTTCCTCATATGGTCATTTAGCTTCTGTTTTTTGGTATAATAGCAAGAGAATTTTCCCTGGAGTCAGAAAAATTGGGTTCAAATCTACCTTCTTATCCTTACTACCTTTGTGACCTTGGGCAAGTCACTTCTCTCTATGCATCAGTTTCTTAGCCATAAAATGAAAGCGTTGCCAATGATCCTTTGATATCTAGTGATAACCAGTTTACCACCTTATGAGTCAACCACGGCTATCCCATCTTTTGGGGGGAACTAGTTATTGTGTTTCCCTTTTATTGATTCATATTGAGGTAGCCTGTAAAATTCTCTGGTCTTTGTAATGCAAACTATCATGGAGTCACACCTCAATCTAAGCCTGTGAGGTTGACTTCCTTTTTTAATGAGAGCAAGATTTCACATTTAACCCTACCAAAGTCCATCTTATTAGATTTGTCTTATTTTTAAGATAGTTGAAATCTTCTGACTCCTGTTATCCAGCCAACTTACTATTCCTCTCAATTTCAATTCCATCCCTACATTTGACAAGCATGACATCCATGCCTCATTCTGTGTTCTAATAAAAATATTAAAAAGCACAAGTTCCATGGTGGAATTTTGGGAAGCTCCATTAGTGATTTTCCTTGAAGTGGACAATGACCCTGGATGGAATGCAATTTTGCATTCAGTCATTTTTGTTTTAGTCATGAACTAGTCTTTTTTTACTCTATTTTAGATTTTCTTGGCAAAGATACTAGATTGATTTGCCATTTCCTTCACATTTTACAGATGGAGGAACTGAGGCAAACAGATAAGTGACCTATTCAGGGTCACACAATTATGTAATGTCTGAGGTTGGATTTGAACTCTGATTCCAGGCCCACTGTTATACCCATTGCTCTACCTTGCTGCCCTATGTAGTACAATGTGGGTCTGGAAATCCAAACAAAATCTGTGGACAGCATCTAGCCCAGAGGTAAATAGCAAGGGAGATTCTGTTAAATATTTCGATGAAATCTAGCTACAGTATGTCTATATCATTCCTACTGTTTTGCTAGCCTTTTAGTATCAATGAATATGGTCACCCACCATGATGCCTATGTTGAAAGCAAGTTGTTTCTTAATGATAGCTATTTCCCTGTCTAAATGTTCATGAAATAACCCTTTAAAATATGTCTGAAAAACTCATCCAACTTTTCTGGAGAGCAATTTGGGATTATGCCCAAAAGGCATATCCAGCAATACCACTACTGGGTCTATACCCTGAAGAGATGGTGAAAAAGGGTAAAAACATCACTTGTACAAAAAATATTCATAGCAGCCCTGTTTGTGGTGGCAAAGAATTGGAAATTAAGTGAATGTCCTTCAATTGGGGAATGGCTTAACAAACTGTGGCATATGTATGTCATGGAACACTATTGTTCTATAAGAAACCAGAAGGGATGGGAATTCAGGGAAGCCTGCAAGGATTTGCATGAACTGATGTTGAGCAAGATGAGCAGAACCAGAAAAACACTGTACAGCCTAACAGCAACATGGGGGTGATGATCAACCTTGATGGACTTGCTCATTCCTTTAGTGCAACAACCAGGGACAATTTGGGGCTGTCTGCAATGGAGAATAGCATCTGTATCCAGAGAAAGAATTAAGGACTTTTAACAAAGACCAAATATTATTACCATCAAATTGGGGAAAAAAGTATTACATTATTATGTAATTTTACTATCTCATACTTTATTTTTCTTCCTTAAGGATATGATTTCTCAGTCATTGCATTCAACTGAGATCAATGTATAACATGGAACCAATGTAAAGACTAACAGAATGCCTTCTGTGGGGGCGGGGTATGGGGAAGAAAGCAAGAATGGGGGAAAAATTGTAAAAATCAAAATAAATAAAATCTTTCTTTAAAAAAGAAAAGAAAATGTAAGACTAAAAAATCTGAAAAGTATATCTCCTTATCTGGTTTTTGAAAATTAAGAGTATTTGCCCTTTTATAGTTTGACAGCACTCTCTCATTTCCTAAAATCTTTCAAAGATGGCTCAAGAATCATAGCCTCCAGTTCTTTGTATGTCCAAGGATGTAGCTCATCCAACTCTATTGAGCTGAACTCAATGTCATATGGAAGAAGAATGTATTTGTTCTTTATGATAACAGGGGACTAGGAATAATACAAAACAGGAGAGAGGAAGATTTAGGCTTGATGTAAGTGGGAGAACAAACTTTCTTTCATTAGCTGTTTCACAAACTGGAACGGGATAATTGGGGAAGGTGATGGGTTCTCCCCTTCCTTGAGATCCACAAGCACCAAATATTCATTTGTCATGGAACTGAGAAAAGACATTTTCTATTCAGGAATGTTCAGACCAGATGACCTCTGAGGTCTTTCTTAACTTTGAGATTCTGAGATGCCATGATGATTATAGTTATGCTTTTTGTTAAAATGAATAATAATGCTAGTAACTAAGATTTTAATAGAGATTTAAGGTTTGCAAAGTGCTTTCTGTTTGATAGGATCTGGTTGTATTGATGGAAGGAGAAGAACTATTAAAAGAGGCAGAGGGATTAGATCTGAGTCTTGAGAATTCCTGGCGCCTGACCAAGGGACACATGGTCAATCTGGAGCAGAGGTGAAACATTAGCAAATGTTATGGTTGGAAGGAACATCAGAGATCTGCTCCCCAATTCAGAAATTTGAACATTGCTTCTTCTTCCAGATTTCATGGAGAACTAGTGAGTATGAGATTTAGCATAATTATAAATACTTTCATAAAAGCTTTTGTATCTCAAGGGTCCCTTCCTCACAATACTTCTTTGATTACTCCCTGGTAAATAGGGTAGGATGTGCTAGGAGATCAAGGAATTACATCTTCACAGTTAGTTTAGGACTACAAATTCTGGTCTGTATGTGGTCCAGCAAGGGAAAATAGAAAATCAAATTGGAATCAAAGGTTATGGATTTAAATTTTATTTCTGATGCTTACAGTATGATCTTGGGGAAGTCAATAGGACTTAGTTTCCTTATTTGTAAAAATAAGAGGGTTGGAACTGATGTCCATCCTGAGAACTAGAATTTATTTTCCTTCTAGGTATTCAATTAACTGATAAATAATTAATATACCCCCTTCCCCCAAATAGAGACTTGAAAAGTAAAGTTACTCTATGGAACATTTTAAAATTAGGAGACTTTAAAAGAGTGTGTTTTACATCTACTATAATCTGCTTAATAAATGATTTCCTCTCGGCAATTATGCCTGCTCAGCACCCTCCCGGGAATCAGTAACTGCCTGAAGATAGCAGTAAAGGGATCAGAGGAAAACCTCACTGCTCTGACCACTATGGGTCAAAAGGGGATGTTTTGAGTTATACAAAATAGAGGTAGGGGTTTATGGTGGCAAATCAGTCCCATGGACGGTGTCCATAAGGATGATGAGGAGACCTGAACATCTGCCCAACTTAGGGAAGACACTCAATGAGGCACCATGGAGCTTCCCTTTGATGGATCTGTGAACTCAGTCCAATGGCATCCATGTTCAAATGTCAGCTTTCAACCTGTGAGACTTTGGCCCTGCTCATTCTCAAGTTCTTTGACCATAAAGGGAAAGGGTTGAACTAGACATGCTCTGAGAACCCTTCCATGTCTAGGTCTAGGATTCTACCGTCCTGTGTCTCTGTTTTCTCCTCTACATGAATCCGTCACTTCTGTCAAACTCAGCTATTTATTTATTCCTATACAATTTCAGTTTTTATAACAAAGAAGAGACAGGAAAGAAATCTGACTAATTACCAAGCATCTGACAGAGACTATAGGTTTAAGCAAGCAGTAGGTTAGGTAGGTCAAGGTAGGTTACCTAAGGTAGGTTCAGTGGTTATTTCATACTACCTGCTCTATGTGTGTGTGTATGCTGACATAGAGAGGATGCACATGAATAGATATGTATATTTACTTGGATAATATATGCAAACTTATAACACACACTTATACATACATGTCTATATATGTAGATACACATACCATATTTATACATGATACATGTAAGCATACCATACCCATATATATTTAGATATTCACATACATATATCTTTGTGTATATATATATATATATATATATATATTCATACACACATAAAATTTCTGTTTGCTGATGGTAACCTGAAAGAAGACATCAAGGCTTGTGGGTTAACATTTTCTTTGGTTAGGTAAGGATCCCATTATGGGGCTGAGACTCAATGGCCTTGGAGTTTCCTTCTAGCTCTTGAGTTACAATCTTATCAAAAGCCTGGCTAAGTAGAATTCCCTTCTCAAATCTCACAGAGCATCTGGAATGATCCTAGGCACATGATCAGTGTTAAACAAATTCTTATTGATTGACTGATCTCCTGTCTACTCAATAATACTGTATAGAAGATTGGATATGCTGCTTGGGGAGATAGACTTTTCATATTCTCTGGGGGAAATTTATGTGTCTAGGTTTGAATAAAATTAGGAGATTTAGTGATTTCATCTATTCTACTGGGAAATAGCAATCCCCAAAGTAAAAACATCCTCAAAATGTCTTGTTGCAATCTGTTGAGTATTGTAGACACAAGTAAGAGTTGAGGACCATAATAAGCTGCCAATGGTTATCCACTGCCAGAGAGGAGGGTTGAATATTCATGGCTGCCTTTGTGGAGCAGATGTAATATCCTGCTTCAAGTGCCAGGAGATAGTCTCAAAGGGACAGCTTTTAAAATGCCTTCAGTGAGCTGATTTTGTATCTCAGAGGGCAGATTTCAAAGAGCTACTTAGTTGGTCCTAATTCCCAGATTGTGCTTCCCATCCAACCATTTAACCTTGTAATCTTTTTGTAATACATCCTGCTGTGACACATATCTTCTTTCCTTTCCAACTTGCTTTTTATCTAAGAATAGGAGGTTGCACCAACATGGTGGAATACAGTCTGGGAACCCAGTTGGATGCTCTCTCAACATGCCCCTTCACATGGTGGAATACAGTCTGGGAACTCAGTTGAATGCTCTCTCAACATGCCCCGTCAAACAACTTATTAATAATGCCTCAAACCAAATTTTGCAGTGGCAGAGTCAACAAAATACCAGAGTGAGACATTTTTGTAGCCTAAGACAATTTAGGAAGTAGGCAGGAGAGCTCTGTGATGACAGGGTGGGTGCAGGCAGAGCACTGAAGCTAAACTTTGGAGGCTGTCACAATAGAGGGAGCGGTAGCAGTAGCAGCTTCTGGAGTTCTCAACCAAAGACATTCTGAATCACAGTTCCAGAAAGGAGTACTTTTTGATTGGTCACACAGAATTGCCTTAATGGTTAAAAGAAACACAAATTTCCAGAAGATAAGAATTTCTTGAAAAGCAGAATTTGTCAAATAAAAAAAGTGGTACAAAAGTTCACTGAATAAAAATAATTCCTTATAAACTAGAACTATTTTCAAAAATAGATTTAAATAATTGGAAAAATGTTAATTGCTCATGGTTAGGTTGAATATAAGAAAAATGACAATTTAACAGAAATTAGATTACTCATTCAGTGCCATACCAATCAAACTACCAAATAACTATTTTACCAAGCTAGAAAAAATAGTAACAAAATTCATATGGAGAAACAAAAGATCAAGAATATTAAGGCAACTGATAGAAAAAAAAATGTAAAGGAAAGTGGCTTTTCTCTACCAGATCAAACTATACTGAAAAGCAGCAGTCTTCAAAACCAGATCAGTGGATTAGGATGGGTTCAAAAGAAACAGTAGTAAATGACTACAACTATCTGCTGTTTGACAAACCCCAAAATGTTAGTTTCTGGGATAAGAAATCACTATGTGACAAAAATTGTTGAGAAAACTGGAAAACAGTATGGCAAAAACTAGGCATAGACCAAAATCTCACACCCTATACCAAAATAAGGTCAAAATGGGTACAGGATTTAGACATAAAGGCTCATACTATAGATCAATTAATAGATCAAGAAATAATCTATCTGTTGGGTCTATGGAAAGGAGAGAAATTGATGACCAAACAAGAAATAGAGCACATTATAAATTATAAAATGAATGATTTTGACAATATTAAATTGAAATTTTTTCATACTAATAAAACTATTGTTGCCAAGATTAGAGGGAAAACAGAAAACTGGGAAACAATTTTCACAGTCAGAGGTTCTGATAAAGGTCTTATTTCTAAAGTATATAGATAATTAAATCAAATTTGAAATGTTACAGGAAATTCTCAAATGGATAAATGGTCCAAGGATATGAACAAATAGGCAGTTTTCAAATGAAGAAATTAAAGTTATATATGATCATATGAAAAAATGCTCCAAATAATTACTGATTAGAGATATGCAAATCAAACAACTATGAGGTACCACTTCACACCTATCAGATTGTTTAAGATGACAAAAAGGGAAAATGATCAATGTTGGAGAGGGTATGGGAGGCTTGGAACATTAGTGCATTGCTGATGAAGTTGTGAATGATCCAACCATTCTGGAAAGCAATATGGAACTATGCCCAAAGAGTAATCAAGCTGATCATACCCTTTAATCCAGCAATACCAATTCTAGGCCTATATCCAGAATAAATCATAAAATATGGGAAAAGTACGACATGTTTCAAAATATTCATAGCAGCAAATTTTGTTTGGCAAAAAATTAGAAATTGAGAGGATGTACATCAATTGAGAAATGGCTAGACAAGTTATGGTACATGAATACTAAGGAATATTATTGTTCTTTAAGAAACCATGAATGGTTGAATTCTATAGAAGCATGGGACAAATTACGGGAACTGATGCTGAGTGAAGGGAGCAGAACCAAGAGAACATTGTACACATTATCAATAACATTATGAATTGATCAACCTTGATGGATGCAGCTCCTCTCAGCAGTTCAGGAAGACCTGTTATGGACAATGGTATCCACATCTGGAGGAAGAAAAACAAACAAAACAAAGAAAAAAACCTACAAAATCTGAATGAACACTACATTTACTTTTTAAAGATTTCTCTTATGTCTTTCTTTCCTATCTCATGGTTTTCTTTCTTTTCCCCTTAGTCTTACTTCCTCATTCAGAAAATGACTTATCTGTAAACATGTTAAACACAAAGGTATATGTACAATGTTCATCAATTGGTTCACCATTAAGAGGAGGAGGGTGGGAAGAGAGAGTAGAAGGAAATTATATAACTTATACAAATACATGTGGATGAATGTTGAAAACTTTCATAATGAAATTGGAAACTCCCAAGAATATCATAGCCAAATTCCAGAGCTCTCAGGTGAAGGAGAAAATATTACAAACATTCAGAAAGAAACAGTTCAAATGTCAATAATGCCAAATTAGGATCACATAAGATTCTGCAGCTTTCACAACAAAAGAGTGGAATGCTTAGAATATATTTTGGAAGGCAAAGGAACTAGGAAGGCTTATAACAAAGAATAACCTACCCACCAAAAGTGAGTATGATCATACAGGGGGAAATGGATATTTAATGAAATAAAGGACTTCCAAGTATTGATGAGAGCAGATCTGAATAGAAAATTTGATATTCAAATAGAAGACTCAAGAGAAGCATAAGGACTTAATGGAATTAAACTGTTTCTATCCCTTTATGGGTAGATATATATAATTCTTTTTTTTAATTGCTATTTTATTTTTCTAGATACTTGCCATGGAAGTTTTTCAACATTCATTCATATGCATATGCATATATTTAAGTTACATAATTTTCTTCCACCCTCCCTTCCCACCTCCCTTCCCTCAGCAATGAACAGGCAGGTGAATATTGTACATACTGATTTGTGTTAAACATGTTTATAGATAAGTCATTTTTGGTATGAGGAATATTAGGATTAAGGGAAAGAAATATATGAGAGACATTTAAAAAAAAGTGAATGTAGTGTTCATCAGATTCTGAAGTATTATTTTCCCCCTCTGGATGGGAATAGCATTGTCCATAGCCAGTCTTCAAGTTCTCTGAACTGCTGAGAGCAGCTGTTGTTAATCAAGGTTGTTGTTAATGTGTACAATGTTCTCTTCCTTCTACTCCGTTCGCTCAGCATCAGTTCCTGTAATTCATTCCATGCTTCTCTAGAGTTCAACCATTTATGGTTTCTTGAAGAATAATAGTATTCCATAACATTTATAGACCATGACTTGTTCAGAGGGGATAGGCATCCCCTCAATTTCCAATTCTTTGCCACTACAAAAAGAGCTGCTATGAATACTTTGGAACATGTGAGACTTTTCCACTTTTTAGTTTTACTTTTTTAGCATAGTTCCACATTGCTCTCCAGAATGGTTGGTTGGTTCTTGTCCTTTGTTATCAAAGAAGATCAAAATGACATCACTATGTCTGACACAAATTACAGTGGGTCTGACTATGGCTGACCAGGCCAATATGAGCTCAGAATGCTCTACCACAGGTTGGGCACAAATAGTTCATGTGAATGCCTGGGGTGGGCCCTAATTTAATTGAACAAAGGGAGAGGGAGGTCTGGCCACTCTTGGCATCTCTGCCAAGTTTTTCCAAGATCAAGTTGTCCATAAAGAGAAAAGAGGGGGCGGCTCAGTGGTGCAGTGGATAAGCACTGGCCCTGGAGTCAGGAGTACCTGGGTTCAAATCCAGTCTCAGAAACTTAATAATTGCCTAGCTGTGTGGCCTTGGGCAAGCCACTTAACCCCATTTCCCTTGCAAAAACCTAAAAAAATAAAAATAAATTAAAAATAAATTAAAAATTAAAATTAAAATTAATCAGTTCTCTAGACATTTTAGAAATGAGTCTTTTGGCAGAAATACTAGTTGTAAAAAATTGTTTCCCAATTTACTACATTCCTTTTGATCTTGGAGTGGTTTTTTGTGCAAAAGTTTTTTTTTTAATTTAATGTATTCAGAATTATCCAATTTGTTTTTTATAATGTCCTTCTCTCTCTCTCTCTTTGGTTATAAACTGCTCCCCTGTCCATAGATCTGACAGATAAACTATTCCTTGTTCTCCCAATTTATTTATAATATTGTCTTTTATGTCCTGCACCCATTTTGATCTTATCTTGGTATTAGCAGTTCTTTTTGTGGAAGCAAAGAATTAGAAATTAAGGAAGGCTTAAGAAGTCATGTAAGAAATGATGAGTGATTTCAGAAAAATACAGCAAGGTCTACATGAACTGATGCAAAATGAAGGGAGAAGAATTAGGATATTATTTGTGGACAGTAAAGTCAATGTGGTAACAATGATCATTTGTTGAAAGAATTGCCTCCTCTGATAAATACAGTGATTCAAGACAATTCCAAAGGACAAATGATGAAAAAAATACTATCACTTCCAAAGAAAGAACTGATCATTTCTGGGTGCAAATTGTAGTATGATTTTCTCACCTTATTTTCATTTTGGCTTGTTTGTGATATGGCTAATATTGCATGATTTCACATGTATAATTGATACATTATTTTGCTTTCTCAGTGAGTGAGGGAGGAGTAGTAGGGAGAGTGCAACCTAGAACTCAAAGTTTAAAAAGGTAAATATACTAAGGATAAATAAACAAATGAATGAATAAATTAATTAATCCAGTCATGTAGTCAAGTTAGTGCTACCTTAGCTTCTGGTAAAAGTATGTTGATAGATCCTCTATATTGCCACTTAGCATCTCTGTGACTTCCCAAAACAAAACACTCTTCCCTGGAAACTATCCCCTTATCAGTACTGATTTGGGAATGCTCTAAAGCCTATAAGTTTCAGAAATGGTACCACCTAAAGGGGGAATTTCTTCTATACCAGTGAAATAATAACTCCAGCCCCTGTTTTTAGCCTCCCCCCCCCCCCACCTAGAATATAAATTCTTTGCTATCAGGGACTGTCATGCTTTCATATTGATGGTGTATTCTAGAACTTAGAATATTTGGAACATGGTAAATCTTACTCTATGTTTTCATTTGTTCTTTATTGAATTTATATGGCTTGCTGTTCCAAGAAAAGCAATGAACTTAAGAGAGATAAAGGCTCAGAAGAACAGCATTCTGATGAGAAAGAAAAGGGGGAGGTGCCTAAGAATACTAAAGTGACTGCATAGGGAACTCATCAATGGGAAAAGCAACAGAAGTTGGTAACAGGGTGAATTCCAAAGAATAGCATGATCAGATCACAAACAATTGGTATGAAAGCTCCATATCTCATAACTTGAAACTCCTAAAAATGCTAGTGACAAGTCTATTTTATGAAGATTTGTGGGGAGAAAAGGAGGAATAAGAGGAGACTGGGACCACTGCTAGAAATGAATGTTTGATGATAATTGGTGGCAAAGATAAGGCAGAACCATTCAACTCTTTTCCTAGTGAAAAGAATAATCTCCAGAGGGGTAAGAACAAGACAAAAGTAGTCAACAGGGAACATAAACTGCATATAACTGAGAGAATGGTATGAAAGAATCTAGTTTCTTTATTTTCAAGTATTTCATTTTTTAAGCTATTTTTTCAATTACATGTAGTTTTTCAGCATCCATTTTTGTAAAATTTTCTCCATCCTTCCATTCCCTCTCTTCTTCCCAAGATAGTAAGCAATCTGATATAAGTTATGCATGGACAATCATATTAAACATGTTTCCATATTAGTCATACTGTGAAAGAAGAATCAAAACAAAAGAGAAAAACCATGAGAAAGAAAAAACAACAAAAAAGTGAAAATGGTCTGCTTTGATTTCCATTCAAACTCCATAGTTCTTTTTCTCAATATGGATGACATTTTTGATAATAAGTCTTTTAGAACAGTTTTGATTAGGGCATTGCTGAGAAGAGCTAAATTTATTATAGATGATCATCACACAATGTTGCTGTTACTGCTTACAATGTCATCTAGGTTCTGTTCAATTCAATCAATATCCATTTATGTAAGTTTTTCCAGGTTTTTCTGAAATCTGCCTGTACATCATTTCTTATAGAAGAGTATTCCATTACATTCAAATACCACAACTTGTTCAACCATTCCTCAATGGATGGGCTTACCCTCAATTTCCAATTCTTTGTCATCACAAAAAGAGCTGGTACAAATATTTTTGTACATGTGGATCTTTTCTCCTTTTTATGATCCATTTAGAATAGAAACCTAGTAGTTTGGATAATCAGTTTTATAACCTTTTGGGCATAATTCCAAGTTGCTCTCCGGAAGGGTTAGATCAATTCATAATTCCACCAACAGTGCATTAGTGTCCCAATTTTTCTATTTCCCCTCCAGCTTTTATCGTTTTCTTTTTCTTTTTGACATATTAGTTAATCTGATAAGTGTAAGGTGGTACCTCAGAATTGTTTGAATTTGCATTTTTCTAATCAATAGTTATCTAAAGCATTTTTTAATATGAGTATAGATAGCTTTAATTTCTTCACCTGAAAATTGCCTGCTCATATCCTTTGACCAATCATCAACTGGGGAAAGACAAGTGGTCTTATAAATTTGACTTAGTTCTCTTTAATTTTAGAAATAAGACATTTGTCAGAAACTTTGACTTTATAGATTGTTTTCAAGTTTTCTGTTTTCCTTCTAATCTTGGTTGCATTGGTATATATCTGTGTTTGTGTGTATGTGTGTGTGTGTGTGTGTGTGTGTGTGTGTGCACAAAAACCTTTTACTGTAATACAAATTATACATTTTGCATTTTATAACATTTTCTATCTCTTGTTAGGTCATAAATTCTTCACCTCTTCATAGATATGACATAGGCAAATTATTCTTTGTTTCCCTAATTGGCTTATGATATCACCCTTTATGCCTAAATCTTCTACTCATTTCAACCTTATCTTGGTATAGGTAGTGAGCTGTCAGTCTCTGATCGGCTTCTGCCACACTATTTTCCAGTTTTCCTAGCAATTTTGTCAAATCATGAGTTCTTAGCCCAGAAACTGAAGTCTTTGGATTTAGGTTGCTATAGTTATATACTGCTGTGTCTTGTAAATGTAACCTGTTCCACTGAGCACCTGTTTTTTTTTTTAAGCCTGAGTTTAAATCATCAAGCCTGGGAAATGAGCATCTCGGGATATTGAAAGAATTTATACTTGGTGCTCTTGAACCACTTTCTGTGGTCTATGAAACCCTGGATATAATGGAATGGCTGGCACAGTTTGGAAATGGACAAATGTTCTAATTTTCAAGAAGAATCTGCATTACTTCACTTTTTGATGGGGTGGAGAGATGTCAGTGATCATGGCACCTTGATGATGACTAGACTGGCTGATCAAAGAAATGTCATAGTTCCACTCTTCCAATATTTTTGGAGCATACTTAACCAAGGTATTGTTTATCCTTCATTTTTTTTTAGGTTTTTGCAAGGCAAATGCAGTTAAGTGGCTTGCCCAAGGCCACACAGCTAGGTCATTATTAAGAGTCTGAGACCGGATTTGAACCCAGGTACTCCTGACTCCAAGGCCGGTGCTTTATCCACTACACCACCTAGCCGCCCCTATCCTTCATTCTTGAAGAAGATTGTGACATCTGGGAGGTGGTGCTATGACAACCATGTGAATTGGATTTGAGTGAGGGGGTGCTGTGCTAAGTTTCTAGCCTCATTTTCTCCTCTGGACCCACAAAACTAGCGAGTAGAAGTGTCTGAGGCTAGATTTTAACTCAGGACCTCCTGACTCCAGGGCTGGTGCTCTATCCATTGCATCATCAAGCTGCTCTATTTAATAATTAACCAAGTATTTTGTAATTAAAGGCAGTTTGAAGGAGCAAATAGATTGTTGGACTTAAAATCAGGAAAGTTTTAATCTGAATCCCACCATCAAGCTGTATGACCACAAGCAAAGTTATTTCCCTTTTGTGAGTTTTGGCTTCCTTATCTGTTAAATAGAGTTAAAATGTGGGGCTCAAACTTTGAAATTCCATAGAAACATATCTTTTAGTATTAATATCTTTCTGACAAGATGGAAATAAATAGAGTGTAATTCAAAATTTGTGACTAAATAGCAGCAGAACTAAACCCAAATAATGTTTATTGTTGGATCAATGTCAATGTAGAGGGGGCAGGTATCGTGGAGCATAGGGTGCTGCCTTTGCCCCTGATCTTTTATCATCCATTTGGGTAAAAACATAGAAGGCACACTCATCAAATTTGTGAATGCCAAGGAACTGGAGGGGATAGATGGATCATATGATGAATGAGAGAAACAGGAGACAAAAAAACTTATCCTTAACAGGGACAAATAAACAGTCCTGCACTTGGGTTAAAAAAAAAATCAGTTATAAGGACAGAATGGAGGAGGGGGAATTAGGCAGCATATCATATATGACAAAGATATCAGGATTTTCATAATTTGGGGAGATGACAACAGACATGTGGAGAGTTTCTTGTGAATAATTCCCTTTTATAAAGAGAAATAAGACACCGTTCTGCAACTTCTAATAGTAGAGTGCTTCCCAAGATGTAGTTAAATAACTTGTCCATGGTTAATGTTAAATGGCAGGAAATATGTCTCAGAGGGCGAATTAGAATTTGTCTCTGAGGCCAGCTCTTAAATTGCTATGCCATGCTGGTATGACATGGCAACCAATGCAGTGAATGTGGTCTGGTGCTACATTAATAGAAACAGTATCCTCAAGGAGGGAGGTCATTGGAGTTTGTCCATGGGAGTCTGCCTTGGTCAAACCACATCTGAAATGATGTGACTTGTGTGGATATCACATTTTATGGAAGCCACTGAAATGTTGGAGCAAGTTCAGAGGAGGGTGACAAGGATGGGGATGATTATGATTCTACATGAAGGTCTGCAATCTTCCCTGATCCTAAGGGAGATAGGAGGAACTGAATGTATTTTGCTCAGGGAAGAGATTAGGTAGGGACAGGCCATAGCAAAAAGGAATTGGATAATTTTCCTTGGCCCCAGAAATCAGAACCAGGATCAATGAGGGTGAGTGAGGGTAGACAGGTTTGGGTTGCACTAAATGGAATGTATTTCATTGGGAAGGAGTCCTTTGCCAAGGGACAAGATTAGCATCACAATAGACTCTAGTAGAATGGGAATACAACAATGACTTGGAATTAAAAGATCAAAATTCAATTTCCCATTTCTGATGCTGATCACTTGTGTGACCTTAGCAATTCATTTTATTCAGTCTCAGTTGTCTCATCTGTAAAATGAAGGGGTTAGACCAGACAACTTCTGGGGTCCTTTCCAGGTCTAGATCCCTTTGTTTGTATGAACCTCTGTTTCCTCATCTATAAAAAGAGAGGCTAAGAATGATTGACCTCTAAACTCTCTATCTATGGCCTTATAATACCAAAGGACTTCTAAAGCCCTTCCAACTTTGAGATTCTTTGATTCCATGAACATTATTGAACCAATGCCAGTTGTTGAACCTTTCTAAGCCACAGGGTGGGGAAGGGAAAGAAAGGCAAAGAAAGCAAAGGGAAGGGATGGGCAGAGCTGCTTGGGTGCCAAACCACAGATGAGAAAAGCTCTTTCATGCATGTTTCAATTCTGAAACAGGACCCTTTAAATATTCCAACTCCTCTTGACATTTATAGATGCTCAGACTTTCATGGGAAAGGTACTTTCTATTACATCGCCCGATTTCCACCAAGCCCAGCTCCACAGAGCCCAGACAGACTAAATTTGAAGTGCTAAATGTCACTGAGTCACAACGTGTGATTTTTCTCTACATAAAGAGAGGAAAACAGAGGGATCGGCTGTGATTTCCAGCCCCATCAGGAAGCTATCATTAGAGGACTCTTGTTGAAGGAGAAGTAAAGCAAAATTCTCTGCAAGAGTTCTCACTATCATGACTGGGTGAGGAAAAAAAAAAGGATAGGAGAGAAATCTAGGTTTCATATCTGTAAGGAAAACACTTACCAACAAAGTGCACAAGATTCCAAAGACCTGTGTTCAAATCCTAGCCCTGACATTTTTGTAGTTCTGTGCTCCCTAAATTGTTACTTTTGAGTCTCAGTTTTCCTATACTATCAAATGGGGACAAGAATACTATTTACACCTACCCCCACAGGGCTATTGTGATGATAGTGTTTTGTAAGTCTTCAAGTGACTCTACTATAAATTTTGATTATTATCATTATCATCATCATCATCATCATCATCATCATCATCATTATTAATAATGGTCGCTATCACTTTCAAACCATAAATGGAAATGTGTCAGAGTAGTGAATAGAGCATTAAACTTAGAATTAGGATGACCTGAGTTCAAACTCTGTCTCAGACATTATTCTCACCTTCCTGGGCAAGTCACTTAAACTTTTTGTGCTTCTTCATCTAAAAAAATAAAGGGATTAGATTGGGTAGCTTCTAAGTTTCCTTCTGGCTTCAAATCTTTGAGTCCATGAATTGAGAATGAGACTTAAAGGATAATTAAGGGAAGAAACTGAAAATATCTTGCTTTCCTAATGCAGTTTTCTGGGAGACATTGTTCTAGGAAGGGCACTGATAAGCTAAAAACTTTTGAAGGAAGGCAAACTCATGGTAGAGGGCTTCAAAGTTACATCACAGGAAGTTTGGTTGGAGACATTTAACCTGGAGAAGAAAAAATTAGGGATGGGCAAGTATAGTAATTGAAGACCTGTCACATGTGGAAGCATGTGCATATAAGGGTTTTCTGTGTTGTCTATGAAGATTATGTATGTATTCACATGAATCTATCGGGAAGACCTGAGTTCAAATCTGACCTCAGACACTAGTTGTGTGTCTCTGTGTCACTTCATTCCATTTGCCTCAGTTCCTTCAACTGTAAAATGAGATGGAGAAGGAAATGGCAAATAACTCTAGCATCTCTGTCAAGAAAACTCCAAATGGGGTCACAAAGAATCAGATACAACTGAAATGATTTGACCAATTATCCGTTTGACAACCAACACATGAACAGAATAACAAAAAATGCATTTATTCGAATCAATAGCAAACAGAAACCAGAGAGAATATGCTTATGTATATATATATATGTATATATATACATACATATATATATATATATATATATATATATATATATATATATATTTATATGCCAGACAATAAAGAGAGAATGTGAGTTAGCTCAGTTCAAAAAAGAGGAGAGTGTGAGTTTAAGATCTCATCCATGGCAAATTCCTTGAAGTCCCTAGTGGATGTCCAATGGTGGGGGACAATTTTCGTTAGCTATAGTTATTAAGAATAATCTTTTCATTAAACCTAAACTTGCTTCTTTACTTTGTCTACCTATTATTCCACTAACTCTAAACTCTAGGGTTAAGCAGAATAAATGTAATCCCTCTTTACTGTGCAGCTCTTAGATCAAAGGTCCATTTGCGTAAGTGGAGATTGATTATACAGTGTTCCGTACCTGTATGAAGGGTGGAGAAATGGAAGAGAAATTCTGGTGGTCTAGTTTCTTGCTTTGAGAGAAAACATACCATTCATTACAGACTCTCTTCAGGTTCCTGGAAGGGAGAGAAAAATTCTTGGAAGAAGCTGACAAGAAGAGGATCTGGAGCCTGAGTTCCAACCCCCTGTTTGCTCTCCTAGAGACTTAATATTGAGTTCAATGTTTTCCCCAACCTGTTTGCCCTCCTGTGCACATCCTCCAGCTCATCAGTGTCCAAGACACTAAGCACGTCTCCTAGAGCCATTACAAGCAGATTCAGAAGATCATAGGTTTAAAGTTTGAAGGGACTTTAGAGATCATTGAACTCAACTGCATCATTTTACATATGAGAAAATTAGGACATAAAGAGGTAACTAATTTGTCCTGGGGCCTTAAAGTTAGGAAGTATGGGATTGAGTCAGGCCTTTCTGATTCACTGTCTAATGTTCTATTCAAAATACATGCAGCCCCTCTCAGACTAAGAGAAGAAAAATGGTAAGGGGAACCCACATGTGGTGATGGGAGAGATGGCAAGATGCCCATGATGTACAGACCCTGGATTTCTGGTGGAGGACTAGTTGGGTTGTGAATCATGGTCTGGGACTAGCTATCTATAGATGAGGTCACTTTCAATATGAAACACATGCTAATCTTAAGGATTTTATCTTTTGAGGAAGGGAGGGGGTGGAGGTGCAGCATTTACACAGATAAATAAATGGAGATAGTTTGAAGAAAAATAGAGAGGGTTTAAAGATCAGGGAAATAAATAGGGACTATCAGTTAAATAATGAGCCTCACTGTGAGCCTCAGTTTCCTCAGCTGTAAAATGGTCTCTATACTACTGATACCACCAGCCTGCCAAGATTGTAATGAAGATGATTTCCTGAAAACTATAAAGCACTATATGTGTGTTATTATTTTATTTTTCCTAGGATCATTATTTCTCTACAAGTAATAGTAGTGGTAGGAGTAAAGGTAGAGTATGGCAATGGGTATTATTTCCTTTTTCCCTCTAAGTTCTTTCTATCCTCGATGACATGTTTCACAGATATGTAGTCTACCCACCAACACCTACCTCCACTTAAAACATGATTTTCCAAGTCATAAAATTGGACTGAATTCTCTTAACCAAACCTGCGTGGGAATTAGAAATGATAACCATTTTTAATTTTTTCCTGAACAAAGAAACATCTGCAATTTGTAGACAGAATTCTGGGTTTGAAGGAATATTCTGTATGAATAGAAAGTGGTCCAAATATGGAGGCAGCATGAGTCAGTGTGATACATTGGATAGGGAACTGGAATTAGAGTCTACAATCTATTTCAATCATTTTTTCAGTTATGTCCAACTCTTGGTTAGAGTTTTGAGGTTTTCTTGGTAAAGATACTGGAGTGGTTTGCCATTTCCTTCTCCAGCTCATTTTACAGATGGGGAAACTGAGGCAAGCAGGATGAAGTGACTCTACCAGCTTTGAAATGTCTGATGCTAGATTTGAACCCAGTAAGATGAGTCTTCCTGACTTTAGGTCCCAGCACTCTATCCATTGCAGCACCATCTAGCTGCTCAGAGTCAAGAATATTTGGGTTCAAATCCTTCTTAGAGCACTTAGTATGTGATTCTGGACAAGTCAATAAAAACAAAACAAAAAAACAAAAACCAAGCCAACTTTCTATATCACAGTTTCCTCTTCTGTAAAACAAGGAGGTTAGACTTAATAGTTTCTAAGGTCCTTTCCAACTCCAAGGCTTTGATCCTATGAGTTTCTTCACGTTGGATTTTTTGGCCCTTTGATGGTATTTGCCTTTGTTTCACTAAACAAAGTCCCTTCAATGAAGGGAGTTTTATTTTCCTCTCTTTTAAGTCAATGTGAGGCAGATGTACCAGATAGTCTTCACAGAGTGAAGTGGAGTACCATGAGGATGGTCAACAGCTGGTGGTTGCTTTGGGTCTAACTGCCTGGGTCCTCTGCTCCCTTTTATGCTCTGTAATAGCACTGAACTCAGAGGTAGGAGTGGAGCCAAGGGAAAAGCTGGGAACTAATGCCTGGACCTTCCTGGGGGCAATTCAGCAGATTTCTGCACTCACCCCCCCCACCCCACCCCCTCCAAATTAGCTCATAGATAACACCAACTACATCATTAGGCCCGGACTAAATTTGATGCAGGGGAAAGGAAAGGATTTTGACTCTTCCTCCAGGAGATGACAATCTAGTTATATTCTGGACATAATTAGCACTATATTTATTGGAAGACATAATGGCCACTGACTCTAGAGACTGAGGATCTAGGATCAAATCTCACTTCTGATATTTACTATCTCACTGTCCTTGATGGACAAGAGGGACCAAATTAGTTAACATTTCTATAGATCTTTAAGGTTTACAACGTGCTTTACAGATATTATATCATTTAGTCTTTAGCAGCATTTTTGTGAAGTATGTGCTATCACCCCCATTTTCTAGAAAAGGAAACTGAGGCAAAGAGGAGTTAAGTGACTGGAAATGACTGAGGCAGGATTTGAACTCAGACCTTCCTGATCACATGTCTAGCACTTTTCTGCACTAGAGTTCAAGTCACTTACCTGAGCCTCAGTTTCTTCATCTTGAAAATGAAGGGGCTAGACTAGGTGCCTTCTGAAGTTTGCTCAGCTCTAGATCTATGACCATGCAATCTATGATCTCTATAATCTATGATCCTCTACCAAGTTCCCTTCCAGCTCAAAATCCAATGAAAATTTGTCATTGTATTAAATTAAGTGTTATAGACAAGAAATGCTATTCTGAGTGTAGAGTTTAGGAGAACCAGGGAGATGTGGTTTCATGGTATAACAGAATCATTGGTGAGGAGAGGTCATCTAGGCCTTCCCTCTTTTTTTTAAGATGAGGAAACTGAGGATGAGAGAAGTTAAATGATTTGATTATGACTACATAAGGACTAGTGGCAGAATAAAGATTCTAATCCAATGCCCCTTTAATTCAATTCAAGCATTGGGACTATAAAGACAAAGCAGATATAGTCACTGAATTCAAGGAGCTCATTTTCTATAGGGAGATAGCTCTAAATCAATATGAAAATGTGAGATTATTTGGAGAGAGAAAGAGAATAGCAAATGAATGGTAGGTTGTGCCTAAGTTAAATTTAAGAGAGAGTAAAAGTTTATAAGAGGAAGCATTGGTCTCTTCATGGGAGTTGGTCTATGCAAAAGCAGGGAGGTGAGTGATAGATGCTATGTTCAGAGAATACAAAGTCAATTTACAGAGGAACAATGGAATATAAATCTGGAAAGGATGGCCAGCAGTAGATTGTGAATGCATTAAGAATGTCAATTTGACATGAGTGAATTAGAGTAGGAAATGAAGGCAAGGAGAACAGGAGTCTTCTGTGATAGCCCAGGTAAAAAGCAATGAGGATAATTGTGGTGTTAAGGGAGAAAAAATAATATATTTGATGTTATAGAGGTAAGATTGGACAAATCTTCAACCGATTAGATATGAGGATGAATGAGGGTGAGGAGTCAAAGATGATTTAGATTGTGAGATTGTGATGGAAGGATGGTATGGATATGATGGAAGGAAGGGATGAGTTTAGGAAGAAAAGTAGAATTCTATTTTGAACATGTTGAGTTGTTTATGGAAAACCTAGGTGGTGCTACCCAGTAATACCCAGTAATATGTACAACTGGAACTTAGTGGAAGGATGAAAATTGGATCTAGAGGGTTGGAACTCACTCACATTGAGATGACAGTTGAAATTCTGAGAACTAGGGAAATCAATGATAGGGGGAATGGAGGGAGGGCAGACAAAAGGACTAGGATTAAGCCCTCAGGAGCAAGACAATGCCAATAATCTAGTAAAGAAGAATGAAAATTAGCAGACAGGTAATAAAGTAAAAGGAATGAGCAGTGTCCCAAAAGCAAGTGAGAAGACAGGAGCAAGGAGACCAGGGTCATTGACCTCAAAGGCATGAGAGAAGTCAATTAGGAGAAGCTGATAAGAAATCAACAGATTCAGTCAATGTATTAGGAAAAACATTAGTGTTGGTGTTGGAGGTCTGGGACTACCTGTGAGACTGTAGGAAAATTATTGAACTGCTTTAGACCTCAATGGAATCATCTATAAAATGAGGAAGTTGGATTAAGTTTCTCCTAAGTACCCTTACTATTCCATGAAAAGATAAACTATTAGGGCCTTTTTAATTCTATGTCTTAGGACAAGTGGTACTAGGATTTCTGGTGTACCTTTTGACTCATTGATGATACACTGAAGTAGGGACTACCCAGAGAAGATGGAGATTAAGGTTGATTTCAAAGGATAGAAAATATATGAACAGATGGAATAATAGGGAGTTGGCATTCTGATCCAGAAACAAATCCAGAAACAAAGATTCAGAGGGTTTTTAAAACAGATACTCCCTCATTCACAGAGTGAGTCGCTATGTCTCCTGAATTCAAAGAAGTGGTCTTCAAGGACATTCCTCTTTCTACATTTCCCACTTCTGTACCTTTGTAGTGGCTGTCCCTCATGCTCCTAAATTCCTTTCTTCCTCACTCCTGCTTTATAGAATTACTTCCTTCAAGAACCACCTATTGAATGAAGCCTTTCCTGCCCCTGCTAACTGCTAGCTCCCACTGTCTCTGAATTACCATGCATTCATTTTGCCTTTATTCTTTGTGTAGACATTTCCTCTTCAGATACAATGCAAGCTTCTTGAGTGTAGGGACTGTTTTGTTTTGCCTCTGAATCTCTAGTGCCCAGCACAGAGATAGCAAATGATTAACAAATTTATTAATAAATTAATATATGCTACCAAGTTTATGGATTGGTTCTAAATAATGTAGTTTTATTCCTTCTATGGATTTTCCCCCCATGGGTTCTGAAACATGTCAGCACATTTCAACCCTACCTCAGCTGACTCACCCTATCTATAGATGATGGGAGCACATCTCCGTCTGTTCAGTCAGATATGAAGCATCTCAACAAACCCGGTGTGACTGTGCCCAAAAGGAAACTTAAAACCCATGGCTAGAGGCAAAGGAAATAGCCCCAGGGACACATTGGCCACCATTCACTATGTTGTTCATTGAATAGCATAGAACATCAGTGTAGCCATAAGGAAAGTCTCCAAAGATCCGAGCACCCAGTTCTAGTTAGCTCTTGACTTAAACTACCTAATCTCACGTACTCACTATATAGTAAGATGGCTGCGTGTGACAAATCTCACTATTTTCCATGGAACTCATATATAGGTCACTCTTTGGGATCGAGTGGGAGCTTCTGCATGTTAGGCTGCTCCCTGAAGCCTCAATACACTGCTGCTCACCATCAATTAGAAGCACCAATTTTACATAATACAAAGAACACTGGTGATAGAGTCAGACAATCTAGACTCAAACCGTAACTCCGCTATGGATGTTCAGTTCTTTCAATCATGTCTGACTCTCATTTGAGGTTCTCTAGGCAAAGATTTTGGAGTAGTTTTCATTTTCTTCTCTAGTTCATTTTATAGATGAGGAAACTGAGGCAAACTAGATTAAGTGACTTGTCCAGGGTCACATAGCTAGTAAGTATCCGAGGCTGAATTTGAACTCAGGAGCCCTGATTAAGGGCTTCAGTTCTGTGCATTATCATTCCACATAGCTTCTCAAGCTCTGTTACTTCTTACCTAAGTAAACTTGAGCTTATGGTTCTGCTCCTTACTTATATAATGATAGTGTAAAGTAAGATGATATTTAAGGTTTTTCTAGTTCTAATTTCTCTTCTTTTTTTGGGGGGGGTGCTTTGCAAGGCAATGGGGTTAAGTGGCTTACCCAAGGCCACACAGCTAGGTAATTATTAAGTGTCTGAGGCTGGCTTTGAACTCAGGTACTCCTGACTCCAGGGCTGGTGCTCTATCCACTGTGCCACCTAGCTGCCCCTTTAACTTATCTCTTCTTGCCACACCACTTACAGGACAATTGTTCCCATGTCTAATGACTTCCTATATACTGTCAAAGTATGAGGTCTGGACAGTGAGAATAGAGTCTACTTTTTTGCTATTAACACAGTATCTGACCCGCAAGTGTTGGGAAAAACCCGAGGAACTTGCCTGGAAGTGTGTAGTGAAGAGGTCTCCAGGGTCCTGAATTAAGAAATACTAATGAGACCCCTTTATGAAGCTCTCTTTAGAGTAATCCTGAAAGGGTTGTAGTTTCAGTGTTAGAACCCCCATTTTTATGGAGGAAGAAACTAAGGTTCAAAGAAATGACATGACATGTATGATCAGACAGCTAGCAAGTATCAGAGCTTGCATTTGAAATCATGTCTTCTGATTTTTTTCTACTTCCCTATGTTGCTCCTCTAGACTTTCATTATATGGGCATAGATTTCTTGTTTTGAAGAACTCTTCTATTTTTTTAAAAGAGGGGAAGCCCCCATAACCATTGAATCTCCCCCAAAGCAAGGTATAAAATGGCTACTTGGTCTCTGATTGTTGCAGAAAGAGGAGCGGGGAGAAGGGAAGAGAAACACTAGTAAGAGAGAATTCGATTCAATTCAATAGGCACCTACTATTCGACAGGCACTTGGCAATGGGAATAGAAGGGTGAGAAAAATTAGAATAACACCTGCCTTCAAGAAGCTTACATTCCACTAGGAAAGCAGCATGTGAATATGGAATTAAACTTGTTATACAATAAAATTAATAGAAAGTATTGGCAGGTAGCTGGGAGGGAGGAGAAACAATGGAAACCTGAATAGATCTAAGGATTTCCTGAAGTGGAGATGAAGAAGAGACAATTCCAGACTATGGAAATAGCCTGGGCAAAGCCCTAGAAATTGGTTAAGGAATGTTGGATAAAGGAAACACTAAGTAAACTTTTTTTGTCTGAAATGTAGTTTGTGGGAAATGTGGAAAGATAGGTGGCAGTAGGGATGTGCTGGTAAATGTTTAACAATTGGCTCCCTGCAAAAAAAGTACATATATATGATCATATATATATATGATCCTCCCTGCAAAAAAGTACATATATATGATCATATATATGTACTTTTTTGCAGGGAGGATCATATATATATATATGATCATATATATATGTACTTTTTTTGCAGGGAGCCAATTGTTAAACATTTACCAGCACATCCCTACTGCCACCTATCTTTCCACATTTCCCACAAACTATATTTCAGATAAAAAGTTTACATGCATGTTATACAACATATATGCTACATGTATGTTATACAATGCATATAGACATATTATTAACTACTTTCTATTACTTTCTTAAGTCTAGATGATCCACAAAACAATAAATAAAGCCCCTGGTTTTTGCATCGGGTAATTTCTGAGGTGTAAATGGTCACAGTAAAAATTTAACAATAGGAACTGACTCCAGCATACCCCTCTGGGTGTCAGCTTAGACAGCTTGGGAGCAGATTGTTGAGAGTTTTAAATTCCTATGAGAAATTTTTGTTTTATTTTATAGGCAATAGGGGGCCAGAGAAACTTCTTGAGCAGGGGAATGGCTTTGTCAGATCTGTACTAAATTTGGCTGGCTGCAGGGAGACCAATTAGGGAAGGTCATGGCCTGCCTAGCTCAGTAAAGAGAACTCCATAGAGAAGAATTGGAGGGCAGACCCCAATATAATAGCCGGGCCACATCTCTCTTGACCCAGCTCCTTGCCAGGCCAGCCTCATCTAGCTCTCTTTCTTTCTCCATTTCTCTTGCTTGTGAACTTGTGTCAAGTAAGCTCAACATAGAGCTAAGAGAGGTCATAATTTGGAATTTAATTCCATTCTCTTGGCAGGAACCCAATTCTGTTTGAATCTGTAGGTTTAAGGTTAAAAGTTATAGTAGCAATTTGTGGAAGTCATTTTCGCTCAATTTACATATTTGTATTGAGTTAGAAATGGCCCTAAAAATCCATTTTCTTTTTATTTAGCAAACCATACTTCTTCCAAGAAATGTTTGTTTGTATTACTGAGTGAAATTCAGTCCACAGCTTTCTAGATGTTTCAAGATAGGATTGGGCCTGGGATTCCTTCCTAGAGCAGTGGAAAGAGATAAGCTACCTGAGGGATACTCAAATCAATTCATAAGTCTAGTACATACCATTTAAACAGATTTTAGATAGTAGTAGTTAGCAGTGGATAGAGCCAACCTTGGTGTCAGAAAGATATCTTTATGAGTTCAACAAATTTATCCTCAGGCACCATATAGCTGTGTGACCCTGGGTAAGTCACTTCACCCTGTTGGCCTCAGTTTCCTATCTGCAAAATGAACTGGAGAAGGCAATGACAAACCACTCTAGTATCTGTCAGGAAAACTCCAGATGGGGTCACAGAGAGTCAGACATGACTGAAAGTACATGTAGGGACCTCTCATGTGGCAGCTTCTTGAGACAATAGCCTCTTGAATTCTTCTTGGACTTGGATTATTTTCCTAGGTTCTTTAAGGAGAGGACGACTCCATGGAGAGAGCACAAGCTCAATGGATCAAACAATCCAGACCTAGAGTTGGAAGAGATCTTGGAAGTCACCCAGTACCACCCCTTCCCTTTACAGTTAAGGAAACTGAAGCCCAGGAAGGGGAAGTAACTTGCTCAAGTTTTATGGCTAGCAAATGGCAGCCTGGGGATATGAACCTTTCTACTCCTTTTACAATGCCATCTTCCATGATGCTGAGGGGTTGAGATCTCTGCCAACAGCAGTGTGTGGTAACACTGATGAACTCCAGGTCTTTTATTATTGCTGGAATTCTCCATATCCCTCTTGATGTTAGCTTCTCATATCTATTCTCATGATTCTTTGCCTTCCCATATGATCCTTTGATATAGGGAGTGCTTTTTCCTGATACCTTTCCTCTTTGTTCTTCCTTGGATGCCTGACCCCTTCACACCGTGTATTTTTTGTAGGTTCCTGAAACCTTTCTGTCAATTCTCCTTGCCTAGATCATTGACTGAATCAACACTGAAGTGATCACTACTGCCTAGACTCAAGTTTTCCAACTAGAGGTCCTTGAACTGCTCTAGGTTAGCAACAAATATGTATCAACCTCCAAACATTTACTAATAAAGATCCCTGCTTCTTTTTTTTAAGGTTTTTGCAAGGCAATGGGGTTAAGTGATTTGCCTAAGGTCAAATAGTTATGTAATTATTAAATGTCTGAGGCCGGATTTGAACTCAGGTCCTCCTGACTCCAGGGCTGATGCTCTATCCACTGGGTTACCAGCTGTTCCAATCCCTGCTTTTTAAACTCTACAAAAAGTAGCTTCCCTGTGCCATCTTTACCTTACCTAAGGCCCATCTTCCTCAGCTCCCAGACCTTTTTCCTGAGCTATCAGGAGCTGTCCTGCTGAGAGTAGGGAGAAAAGAGCAGTCCATGGAAGAGAATGGAAATATTTTCCTTGACTGTGGCAAGGCATGGGTTGAGAAGTATCACTCTAAGACTGGCTCTTTATATTCTGGGTGGCCAACTGCTCTGACCTTTCATCTTTGCCAGACCTTCAAGCGATGTCTGCTTCTGTGGGTGCCAGTCCCTTTTTCTGCCCTGACCTTTGCTATTCTGTGTGGCCTGTCTCTGGCTTCTCTTTCCTTTCTAACCCATGGTTTTGGACTTTCCTTTTGTACTTGGATGTGCCTGTCCCCAACCCAGAAGGATCATTTGCATCCAGACCACCTGCTTAGTCTTGAATGGCAGTTTTCTGGGTTCTTGTCCATACATACATACATACATACATTTTTTTTAATTTTATATATATATATATATGTATATACTTACATTAGGTTATATTATATTATGTCATATTATTTTATATCACATTGTGTTACATTATGTTAGATTGCACCATATCATATTGTACTATATTATATTATAGCATATCATATTCTATCAGATCTTACCATATTCTATTACATTATATATTTTACCAGCTTCATTATTCTGGACAAGTCACTTAACCATCTCAGTCTCAGTGTCCCTATCTGTAAAGTAAAGATAATAACCTAGCTCCTTGGTTCATTATAAGAATCAGATAGGGTCATACATGTAGACAGATTCTTTTACACACACATGATAGTAAATAATCTAGCACATATAAATGAACCTGTAATCCCTCCATTAGAACACAAGTTTTTTGCATGTGGAGATCACTTCAGTCACTGTACAGATATCTCCAACACCATGTACAATACCCTCCACAAAGTCATTATTTAATACATTGCTTGCCGATTGACTTATAGTTACTCTGTATATGCTAATATATGTGGAATTCCCTCCTCCATAGAATAAAAGCTTCTTAAGATCAGGAAATTTTTTAATCCATTTATTTTTCTTATATCTCTTTAATGTCTAGCTCAGGGTTTGATGTGCAATAGCTAATGTCATTATAGCACTAGAAGGTTTATGGAACTCTTACATACATTATCACATCTGATCCTTAAGGTAAACCAGTGAGCTAGGGACCATTATTATTTTCATTTTACAGCTGGGGAAACTGAGACTGACTTGCCCAGTATTTCATAGCTAGTAAGTATCTGAGGCAGGGTTTGAATTCAGGTCTTCCTGATATCAAGTGCAGGACATCACACATTATCTTACCTGGCTGACTGTTCATTCATTTTTCAGTCCATTCTGACTCTTTATGATCCCATTTGGGGTTTTCTTGCAAAGACTCTGCAATGGTTTTCCGTTTTCTTCTCCAGTGGATCACTTTTTTGTCAGGACTCTATTATTTACTATGACCTGTTTATTTATTTGACAGATGCATGGTTTCAGTGAGTTACAAGACCCAGGAAGGATAGATAAATGGATAGATATAAGACACAGAGAGAGCGACAGGGGAAAGAGAGGGGGGAAATAGAGAGAGAGAGAGAGAGAGAGAGAGAGAGAGAGAGAGAGACAGAGACAGAGACAGAGACAGAAGCTATCAAGAAAGAGAGAAAGACAGAGGATACTCAGAGACAGAAGATACTGAGAGAGACAGAGAGACAGACAGAGAGCATGGAAACAAAGCAAGTATTTCTAAAGCTCTTACTATGTTGCAGACACTATAAGACTGCAATACAAAGAAAAGCAGGAATACAGTCTCTGGCCTCAGGGAGCTCATATTCTAATGAGGAACACAGTATGACAATGACATGTACATACAAGATAAATACAGAGTAGAAGGAAAGCAATGATGGATGGGAAGATTCCAGCAGCTGGGGATGACATGGAAGGAAAACCACCCTGAATGTTAGTTTCTATACAGAATGCTATTTTCTGGGAGCTTTGCTTTTTCTTTTCTTTTCTCCTCTCCTCTCCTCTCCTCTCCTCTCCTCTCCTCTCCTCTCCTCTCCTCTCCTCTCCTCTCCTCTCCTCTCCTCTCCTCTCCTCTCCTCTCCTCTCCTCTCCTCTCTTTTCTTGTCATTCCTTCAGTGCAAATGAAGACACAACATTCATTTGCAGTCATCACTATTCTCTCCATCTATCTCAATTTTCTTGTTCTTTTTTGATCACAAGCCACACTCTGATTTTGCACAAGCCAGATTTGAGAGGAACATGTTCTATATTTGGACCCACATGGTAATAGCATAGTTAAAAAAATGCCATTCCCAATTAGTACTCTGAGTACGACATCTTATTACTTACACTAATACTGACATTAGCAATGTCATTTAGAAGGGAATTATAATCCTATTATTCACTCAATAGCCATAAAAATGTCCTTTTGTTTTATGTGCCTCTGCGAAGGCATGTTGAACTGAATTCAGTAGGGCCAAAGTCCTTAAATATATATTCAGATCACCCAGACCATGCTTAACCTTGTTCTCAGGTGTGGTTGGATATGTAGGAGAAGATTAAGGAGCTCAGAGTCAAGCTGGGAACAGAGGATATAAACTGTAAAATAAAACCACCTAGCACAATTGAGTTTTTGGCAGTTAGGTGGCTCAGTGGATGCAGCACTGGACCTATACTCTTTGTTTCAAATCTGACCCCCTACACATACTAGCTGTGTAACCTTGGATTCACTTAACTATGCCTCATTTTCCTCATCTGTAAAATGATCTGGAGAAAGAAATGGCAAGCTACTTAGTGCCTCAGTCAAGAAAATGCCAAAATAGGTTCACAAAGAGTCAGGCACAATTGAAACTACTCAACAACAACAGAATTGAGTCCCACAGCTTCAGTAGAAGCTTATTAAATCCATTGATGATATTAGGGGATTTGAGGCAAGGACAGTCTGTGTAGGTCCCTTCCATGGGGAGAAGGAAATAGGGAAGAAAAGGTTAAAACATCAGGCTGATGATCTCTCTTCTGTATATGGAACTGAATTGAAGCTCAAGAGACAATCCATCATCTTCCAAGCCCACAATCCTATTTCTGCCTGTAAGAGTTCTCAACAAAGTTGGAGAAGATCTGAGTTTTTTTTAAGGTGTTGGATGGAGTCATGGATTCTTAGAGTTTAAAGATCCTCTAGTCCAATGACTCTCATTCTCCACATAAGAAAAATGAGACTCAGAAATTACTGCTACTCATTATCCTTCCTCCTTGTAAGAGAAGAGTGAAGAAGCTTGTCTATATTCATTCATTGTAGTCAACATTTTCTGTAGAATAGTAATATTCCATTCCATTTCCATTCTGCAATTTGCTTTGCTATTCATCAGTTGACACCCATCTATCTTCTCTAATTCCATTTCTTGGTTACCACAAATTACTCTACTAAATATTTTGGTATATATGGGATCTTTTAAATCTACAATCTCATTAGGAGCATATGGCTAGTTTGGGGATCTCTGAATCAAAGGGATGAACACTTCAATCACTTTTTAAATATAATTTTAAATTGCTTTCCAGAATGGTTGGATTGTGGGTCTGACTTTTCAGAGCCCCTTCAATTTTTGACTATTCCCACATTTTGTCCTTTTAGAGAGTTTTCCAGGAGTAGCTGAAACCTCATGATTCTTTTTCTTTTCTTTCCTTTATTATTTAAAATTTGGGTCTTGCTTTTATATAATTGTGAATAATTTATAATTCTTTTGAGAACTGTTTGGTCATGTCCTTTGACCACATATCCATTGGAGAAATAACTTTTGACTTTATACATTATATATATGTATGCATATATGTTAGTTATATATTTGATAAAGTTTGATATCTATTTGTAGGTTATCAGATACATACATAGATACCTACATAGTACATGATTAAATGTGTAGGTATAAGAAAATTTTCAAATATATGTAACTATATATATTATATATAATATAGTATATTTATAAAAACTATTAAAGATTATAATATATGTGGTTATATATATATATATATATCTATTCACATAAATGTTTTGGCATATATCTCACTATTTATCACTAATAAAAAAATAGTGTCCTCCTCTACTTTCCACAAAATGGTAAGACAACTATCATGCATTAGAGAGGCTAAGCTTTTCATTTTACATACATTTATGCACTATATACTATATATACAATTTTATACACAATTTTATATTTATACATTATATCCAATATATACACACAATTTTCTTTCCCACATATATCATATGCATGTATACATATGTATATTTATATGACATCAGGACCTTATCAAGTATTGTTCATAATGAATAGCTTGCTTTATTTTCCTAGTTGCATTGATTTTATTTTTGTTTCCAATGTCATATAATTGACTTTTTAAAAAATTTTATCTTTTGTGATACCTTCCGTTTTTGTTTGGTTCTCAAATTTTTCAAAAAATCATAGGAGGGAAAAGCAGAGGTATAATTACCAAAAGGAGGCAGGAGATGCTGACCTACAGGGACTGGGCTAGAGACCACCAGAAGAGGCGTAGATGACTGAATTCAGAAACCAGCTAGTAGTTGCAGTTGGTGAAAACAAATAAAGTTCAGTACCCAGATTTTCCCTTGAGCTCAGTGCTTAAAAAATTACTGCCCGTATTAACTCCTACCTTAATATTGTCTTGGAGAAGAAGTGGGCAGGAAAAGAAAGAAAAAGATAAAAAAAAAAAAGGTCTGACTGTGATGTTATGGTAGCCTGCTATCAAATGTTAAAAAATCTATTTAAATTTTCTGTTATGCGAATGTTACTCCATTTCATGACCATTAATGATGAATAATCAAATTTTATAGGGTGAGGGCTCCATGGGGAATAGGATCTTGAGTTAATTGAAGCAAGAGTCTTACATTTTAGGGATAATGTCTTTGTATAATTCAAAACAGAACCATTAAACTAGCTAAAAATGTATATTCCCCTAACCCTAAATCCTCAATAATCTTGATGATTCACACTTTTGTATAATGTGAGCCTGAGTTTGCTCTTCCCCTTCTGTCCTCTACTGCCCCCATTATTTTTCTCCTTGTTCTAGATAATTCCTTTAGTCCAGCTCGGTGAAATATCGTTTTGGTTGCTTGATTGGTTTAGACAGTTTTTCTTTTGCAATGACATCTTTCTACAAGTCCCCCACTTGCTCAACCTCCACAGCAGGCAGGAGGATGGAACCTCTTTAAGGAGAGGGATTGTTTTGGTTTTGTGTTTGAAGTCCCAACATCAAGCATGTGGTAGGTACTTAACAAATTCTTGCTGTCTTGGATTTCAAAAAAATTGCCCCATCCCCCAAAAGGGCTCCCTTGCTCAGGAGAGACGGAAACTCAGAAGAAGGGCAAGCCGTCCTCACTATGTGGGTACAATGTTCTGGACAGGATGCTATAATTATTATTGTTTCCTACTTCGTTCTAGGAGAATATGGTAGGGAAGGCACTGGGTCCAAGGCCAGAGACCATATCTCCAGGCACCAATCCTGTCCTCCATCACACATGGTTCATACAGGGGAAGGAAGGAGTTGGCAGCCAGCTCTCTGGCATCAGTAGCTCCTGGCCTTCACACATTCCTCTCTGGTCTCATGCCTAATGGCCTGGCACATAACAGGGCTGCCATACTTATGGGTTGCCTAACACGTGGGCCAAAGTCATACCCCAAATGTCTATTTCTTGGGATCACTGTCTCTTCTTCCATGCAAAGTCAGCTTCATTCTATTCCAATGCCACATATGTCAAATCTCTCCTCCCAGTAGACTTGAAGGCCCTTATGACATTACAGTCAAATGCTTCCATTTGGGAAAATTCTGGAAGAAAAACACCTTTCATGAAATTAGAACTAGATGCAAATGTCTTCCTCTTTTGGTCTTACCCCTCAACCAGAAATGAAGCCTTTCTCCGGGGAATCCTGATTAATTTCTTTTCCACTTTCTAACAATTCCAAGGGTCCAAACCACACCATATAGCATTTAACTGTAAACTATCAGGGCTGGTTTTTTATTCTGGGCCACCATGTTCAGTTCTGGGCACTGACTTGTAATGGAAAAGTGATGAGGATGTAGAGATTGGAAACTATTGCATATGAGAAATGACTGTGTCAGATGCCACCACCTTCACCCTTTCCAACTCCTTGCAGTCAGTCTTTGCTCCCTCATTCCAGCCCCCATCCAATCAAAATGCAAATCCAACAGCCCTCTTCCCAGGCTTCATTGTCCTACACTGTTCTACAACAACATAAGAGTATCGACCTCCCTTTCTTGAATCTCCTTTAAAGGACCTTGCCCACTAAAGATATCCATTATCTGGTACTTCTTCCCTCCTTGAATGATTCTTTTCTTTCTGACTCCTCCTTATCTTCTGACATAAATATCATCATTACCCAATATTCTGTCCTTGGCCTTTTTCTCTTTCCTAGTTTTACTTTTTCTCTCCCAGTGTCCATTTCCATCTCTCACCTAACTCTTACTCTCCAGAATCTCATTTCCAAAGCCCTGCTTGACATCCCCACCATAAAATACATTTACAAAGTTTTCATTAAATTTAATTTTTGTTTTCTGATACTCATTAAGTGCTCAAGCTCAATATGGACAAAGAAACTTATCACCTCTTGCCTGAAATATGCTTCATGTTTTGTCTTATTTCTCTATCTTCACCACAACCGGGAAGATGATTGAACTGTGAGGACAGGAAGGCAGCTGAATGAAAATACCTGCCTCTGTTCCATCCTGAGGCTATGAATAGGTTCTATATAAAAGTTTAGAGAGATAGAACCTCCAGGTTCTTCCAATTGGCTATAGATCTCAATTGTGCTGATAGGAAGGAGAGCTGGGGTTAAGAGGGAAGTATACTCTAGGAGTGCGGTGGTATTCCTGAATGATTTTCCCTTTGCATTGGTTTGGATTTCCCTTGCATTATGTAAATCTATGGGGAAGTTAAGCACTGGATCTTGCTATGAGTTGCTTAAGTTGGGTGCCAAGGGTTAGGGGGAAATGGTTTTTACAAGTTGAGAGACAGCTATCTTTTGGGGACTTTTTTTCCTTTCCTGGAGCATTAAGAGACTTGATACTATTTCTGTTATTGATACCACAATCCACCAATGCACCCAAATTGTTACTTTGGTCATTTTCCATTGGTCCTTTGTACTCATCAAATACTTAGGATATAATCTGTCCCATTTGTCTAATACATTCAGTACTTTATATTGTTAGTTGCTTTTGATGTCACGGAGGTGTAGTGAAAAGAACAGAATAGAGGACTTTACTGTGAGATCTTGGGCAAATCACAGCCTCCCTGGACCTGATTTATAACACTATGGCTTTCCTGAACATTGATCACTTCATCAGTAAAAGGATGAGATTGGACTGGATGGTTTCTGATTTCCAATGATCCTGACTTCTTTGAGGCAGAGAATCTGCCTTCTTGAATCTATCCACCATATTGTCTTATAGGGGTTAGATCCTCAGTAAATATTGAAAGAGTGAATGGCTGGCTGACTACTGAATGAAGTCATCTTGGAAAAAGTCTCATTCTCTTTACAAAGGAGGGATGGGCTTATCACATCTAGAGGAGGAGGTCTGACACATTGTTCTGGGTTGCCTGGCAGGGGGTTAATGGTGTGTAATGTGCCTAACGAGATGACATATGTTCATTATTTGAAAATCAACATCAGAAAACAAAGCGTAGACTTTTAATCTAGATTTATTTCTAATTAAATTCCATTGGAGTCTTCAAATGGAAGTTTGTGATGTTCTGATTTCAATTACAGCCATCAGTGACATGGCTCAGGCAAGGTCTGGCAGAGGAGGCAGAGACAGCTGCACCACTCCTTCCTCCACCCTTGGAACAGCCTAAAGGTGCTGGAGGAACATATGGGAGCATTCAAAGCCATGACTGGGTGCTGCTGGGTGTTTGCCTTTTGAAACATCTCAAAGCAGAGCAAGGTCCCAGGAATAATGGAAGCAAAATAGGGGCTTCCTCCTCCTGGGGGGGGGATAGAGTGGATTTTTTTTCAATTGACATTTTATTTTTATTTTTCCAATTACATTTTATTTAAGAAGCATCCTTGCAATGGGAAACTTATACGAGAGCAGAGGCAGAAAAAATAGGAAGAGTTAAATGAGAAAGTATTTATTCTGTTGAAAGATATTTCCCTTTTGGATGGAGGTGTGATGTGAACTAACCTATGTATAAGGACTATTAGTCTGGCAGGCTTATGATGAATAAAAAGATACTTTTTTTAACTTTTATATCACTTTTGCTTTTTACTTTTACATCATTTTACTTTTTTTTCTACTTTTACATCACTTTCATTTTCAAATATTTTCATCCACCTTCCCCTATTGGGAGAGCCATCTCTTCTCACAATGAATACCAAAGAAATAATGTGTGAGAGTAGGGAAGAAGAGGTAATGCAACGAAGCTACCCAAAAGCATCAATTAAATCTAAAAATGGTCTGCACTCATAGTCCCCCAACTCTGCAAAGAAGTGAGGAAGATGTATTTCTTCTGAGGGGACAAATCTGGTCATTAAGTTTACACAAGGTTCAATTTTGAATCCAGTTTTATCAGGGTTCCTTTATTTTACATTTTTTGCAATTATCATGTATGTAAATTTTTTTCTTGCTTCTATTAATTATACTTTGTGGCAGTTCATGAGTTTTTCCATGTGAAGGACAGAGTCTAAAGTGCTTTAGATAATATCAACTGTCTCCTGCGTGGGACCTGGATCATTATACATCAACAAATGCTTCTTGAAGGACTAATTAATGGATAGAAAAGAAAAAACACAACTTATAAATGGATATGTATGTATGTATGCATGCATGTATCCTTTCAGGCAATAATTGACCATCATTCTATTTGATGCAAAAATGCATCATTTTCCATACTTGGACCACTAGGTAGTCCTAATTCATAACAGAATTAGGGTTAGAGGTTTCTCAGAGATTATCTCATCCAACCTCCATTTAACAGATGAGGAAAATGAGGTCCAGTGATTTGCCCAAGGAACGAAGCGTTAGAAGTGAGGTTTGAACCCTTGTCTCTGACTGCAGAGGCAGCTATCTTTCCATGAAACTATTTTGTTGTGTTATTGGATCACTCCTCTGCTTCTTTGTGATACTGTGATGAGGTTTTATTTATTGTTGTTTGGTTATTTTTCAGTCACTTGTGACTCTCCTTGACCCTATTTGGGTTTTTCTTGGCAAAGATACTGGAGTGGTTGACGAATTCCTTCTCTAGCTTATTTAACAGACTGTGAAACTGAAGCAAACAGTGTTTAGTGATTTGCCCAGGATCACACAGCTAGTAAGTGTCTAAGCTCACACTTGAGTCTTCTTGACTCTAGGCCCAGGACTCTACTGATATCACCTAGCTGCCTGAGATTTTATATTACTGGTAGTCTAATTTTTAGGAAAAGAGAAGGAAAGACTGACCGAATGAGAAAGAAAGAATTAGGAGTTAGGAGGTCCAAGTATTCCAACAATTAAGTGGAATCTTAGGCAATCTTTGACTCTTTGGGTCAAATGAATAGAAAAAGGAAATTGGGCAAGATGGCCTCCAATGTAGCTCAAAGATGACTCCCAAGGTATTAAATGAAGGCAGAGGGTCTTTCTCACCCACTGCATCCTTCGCTAAACTGATTGTGGGAGTTTTCCCTGTTTGGTAGTATGAACAAATCCAGTTGCAAGTCTTGGGATCATGTTTTGCTTGTTCAACTTGGAGGAACTGTGTGACTTTTGTTTGTGAACTTAGTTTAACTAATAAGACTTCTTTGTTAATGAGAATTTCTCTTTTGGAGGGAAAAAAGCTCATGACATCAAGATTTTATATATGAAAAATGGGTTATGGACCTGGGAAAATCTCAAAGTGTCATCAGAATCAGGTTCTCTAATTTAAGATAGTCTATCCATGGACCTCTCCAAAGCCCCAATGAAATGGCTCAAGTGAAAGTGGGGTACTTAGCAGACTGCTGCAAAGAACTTTCTCTTAGGTTGGCTCTTCCACTATTGATTTAAGATTTAAAACCTCTCTCATAAAGGATGTCTTTAGCCCAAGAATATGAATTTATTGAGTTAACTTCTCAAATTATAAGGTGATACAAGGCAAAGTGGATACACTGTCAAGGCTCCTTGGAAAGTCAGGTAGACCAGGCACACAGCTGTTTTACAGTGAGCCAGAGTGAGGATGATGGAGAGAAAGCCCCAGGTTCAAGTCAGAGGTCCTCAGATTTTTTTCTTCTGGAAAGTTGGCCCTTCTATGTTCCCCTGTTCTTTAACCCTGATAGAGAAAGTTCATGTCAATTGATCTAATTACAGCTAACTTCAGCAGGGTCTTCTTCACTTATGCTCAGAAATAATTTTATTCATTTATTTTTCTTTAATATGGGTCAACTACTGCCATCTTGACTTGCTGAATGACCTCCAAAGTCATCTCTTCCAGAAAGCACTGGATCTTGGCAAGGGGAATGACATGACAGCCAAGGGTTACATTCATCTTAAAATATAAGCTAATATGACAAGGATTAGAAAGGAGAGGATAGAGAATTCTGAGGTTTACATCTTGTAAAAGAGCAAAAAGCAATAGAGGGGAAAAAAATCAACCCACAACAAAGTTGCTTGGATGCCCAACTAAGTCAGCACCTCCTAGGAGTATTTGCAGACTCTGTACTGAAAACAAATGTCATCAAAATGGAACAGCCACCGATATATCTATAGCACTATGTTTCTAACATGGATAACAATAGAAATACTTCTTTTAAAGGACATCAGATTTGGACTGAGAGAACACGGGTTCAAAAACTGAATTTGAAATTATTGACTACTTTTGTGACAATAGGCAAGTCACTAGACTACCCCAGGACCTTTTTTTCTCTCTTCTGTAAAATGGTGGAGGGGTTGGACCAAAGATCCATGAGCTTCTTTTCAGCTCTGAATTTTTACAGAAGAAATGTGTAGTAGACAAGGGCATATGAACTTGTCAAATACACACAGACAAACCAGTGCTGAGACAAGTACGGTTTAAAAGGGATGCCAAGATCTCTTTTTTCCAAACATTTTTAAAAAGGGGAAAGATTCCAAAAGAATGGAAACAATTGCAATCAGCATTTTATTGTTCAAAGTGACTGAGAAGATGTCAGTGACTATAGATCCCTATGCCTTCCTTTTCATTTTTATAAAACCTTCATGAAAATGATTGATTTTTGTATCATCTAAAATATGAACAGGGAATAGGCAAGCTTTTTAATAATTATAATAATGATAATTGTGGTTGCTACCATTTACATAAGGCATGTTAAGCACTTTCCATAGGTTAAATGTTAGTTTTCCACAATATCATTGCTTTACCATTATATAATTGTCTCAGAGGTACGAGGTGGCAAGATGGTACAGTGGATAGAGTCACTAGCCTGAACTCAGGAAGATCTGAGTACAAATCTTACCTCAGACACTTATTTATGTGATCCCAGGGGGAAGTCACTTCACTATGTTTACCTCATTTTTCTCATCTGTAAAATGAACTAGAGAAGTAAATGGCAAACCATTCTAATATCTTTGCCAAGAAAACCCCCAAAAGGGTCATGAAGAGTCAGGACTGAAAAAAAAAAAGAATGAACAAGAAATGAGAGGTATTGGAAATGCTACACTCTTATACTGTCTGTTGATGGTCGATTACTAGTAATTATTAGTTCTAATTAATCTTTAGTCTAATTTGTTCTATTTAGTCATTGACTCCTAAGTGCCAAAAATCTCACTGATTCTTCTGAATATTCAGAAAAATAAAGGAAAAGAATGAAACACTACACCCCCCCCCAGGGAGGCTTGGAATATTGGATTTTGCCGGAAGCAACATATATACAGAGTAGACAAAATATATGCAAAAACAATAATAAGCAATCTCCCAAGTTGAAGAAGAGGGCACCAGACACAGGTGGAGAGAAGTTGGGATGGGTCTTGTGTCATTTGAGCTGAGTCTTGGAGGGAGCCCTAAGAACTTAGATTTTCTTTCCACTTTTCTCCCTTCTCTCTATGTCTGTGTTTCTATGCCATTTCTTTAGTTTTACAAACATTGAAGTTTAGTTTCACATGCTTAAAAAAATCTTCAATCATCCCTCTTCCTCCTTACTCAACTGGGAGTAGAGTGGATTCCCCTCTAAAAACCAACCATCACCTAAGTTCCTCTGGAGGATCTGGGTTGGATTCAGGATGTCCCCCCCACCCCCACTGGCACCAGCCAGCTACAGTGATTGTCTGAGAAGCTAGAACATCAGTAGATCATATATTTTGTTAGTTCAGAATAAAATTTACTTTATGGCTTTGCAAAGGTATTGTGTAGGCAAGGGTGAGTAGAGGACATCCAACCAGTACAGAGGTCCAGTGATAGTAGTAGATGGAATGTTGCATACTATATACAGAAAGCATGACTTGAATGCAGAATGCATGAGGAGGATGAATATGCAATTAGTCTGGGAAAGAAGGCTAGTGACAGATCATGAAGGGCTTCAAATGCAACCCCCCCAAAGGGGTTTGGGTTTTCTTTTAGATTTTGAGGCAATAAGGAAGGTTTCTTGAACAAGGGAATAACAGTTATGCTTCAGGAATAGCAATTTGCCATTTATTGGGTTGGCAGATGGGTCTATCAAAACCAGAAGCCAATATCAGCTATGATGCAGAAAAATGAAAAGCATTTCCAAAAATCAAATATAGATTATTAAGAGTCTAGCTACTTCTGAACATGTGGTGGCTCTGTATTAAAAGTTCAAGATACATTTAAAGGATTAAGAAATCATCTCATTGGATGTGGAATAAGAGAGTATGCCTCCCTACCTGCAGGGATCTGTATCAAAAGCTGGTTACGAAAGAAGAACAAACAAAGAAATAAATAAAAGAAAGTAAATGTCTGTCAATTTCTATATTGTCTATAACTGAAGCTATCTAATATCTGTTTCTAATATCTATTATTCCCATTGGAAAATTTCTAGAAAAAAATGAAAATCCATTTCAGAGTAAAAATGATTATAATTCAAAGGATTCTTTCCTTATTTGCAATTAAAGATCATGATATAAAATATCCCAGACCTATCAGATCTCTGGACTAAAGGCACTTGTTCAGAAATATGTGCAGTTTCTAGTCAGTCAGGGGACTTGTAAGTGTTATCAATGTCAAGGAAGTATCCTTTAACTGTACATCCAAATTTTTAATCAGCCAATGAAAAAAAGTCCTATTAAAATACTTCGTGAATGCATTTAACCTCCATAAACTTGAGTCCTTCATTATTTCTTCTCCACAGATTTTATGTTCAGTAGATTTCTACAAAGGCTTGGAGTTTTGAGCTGGGACTGGAACTGAGGTTGAAGGATGAGAGCTGTCTTCAAACCTTTGAAGGGCTGTCATGAGGAAGAACAATGTGATGTGTCTTTATTTTCCCCAGTGACAGAGCTAGACCAATGGGCAGAAGTTACAGAGAGATAGATTTCAGGCCCAAATAAGGAAAACCCTTTAAAACTTCTGTTGTTCAAAAGTAGAATGAACTATCTGAAGAAAAAGTGAATTTCCCATTTCTGCCTGAAGGTCCTCATTCATGTGGGTTATATATTAAAATCCTCCAAGTCTTGACACTGGGGAACACTGGGGAGTTCTATTATAGACTGATCTACATGATATGGACTGAAGTTTTCCAATGTGGGGCTAGAATCTTTGTGTGATTTGTAAGAGCTGGTAACCAGGACCTGGGGTACAGACCTCAAGATGGATATAAGTAGGGCCCTGAAGGGGATAAGAAATAGGAGCAGAAATAGAGGTAGATAAATTTAGCCTCTGTTCAAGATGAGGGCTATTCCCCAGACTCACCAATTAAGAGAAATGCAAATTGAAAATAAAACAACTTCAAGATTTCACTGAAGATCCAGCAAATGGGCAAAGCTGATAGCAGATAGAAATAATGATAATAGGGGTAATTGTAGGAAAACAAGCTCCTGAATACATTATTGGCAGAGCTAGCAAGTCCCAACATCCTAGAAAGGAATTTGAAATTATTCTAAAGAAGGGACTTAGAGGTCTTTTCATCTAAAGTTTCCACTGTTGAGTATCTCCTTTAAAGAAGTAAAAGATGGGGAAAAAGTCTGATTTATATGAAATAATTTCTACTAGCACTTTTTGTGGTGCAAAGAACTGGAATCTAAGGAGATTCTTATTGATTAGAATATGGCTAATCAAATTAGAGCATGTGAATGTGATGGAATATTACTTGACTGTATTAATTGATAGAGAAAATTCTGAAAAGAATGGGAAGACATATAAACTGATTCAGAAAGAAGAAAAGGGAAGCACGGAGGCAATGAGTACAACAATGTAAATAAGACAAACAAAAATGACAACAATAAGTCACAATACAACAATAGAGGTTGTATCATAGTAGTGCCCAATTTGATCCAGGGGGAGATACCCCTTTCTCTCTTTTTTGCAGAGGTGGGGTGAGGGGTAGCATGAAGGTAAAACATAAGCATGCAATTTAAGATTCAGTTGGTTGGGGGCAGCTAGGTGGCACAGTGGATAGAGCACCGGCCCTGGAGTCAGGAGTATCTGAGTTCAAATCTGGCCTCAGATACCTAATAATTACCTAGCTGTGTGACCTTGGGCAAATCACTTAATCCCATTGCCTTAAATAAATAAAAATTAAAAAAAAGATTCAGTTGGTTGGTTTTGCTGAACTGTTTTTTTTTTAATTTTCCACTCTTTCAGATTTGCTTGACAGAGAACTAAGAGGGAGACATATTTAGAAATGAAGATGATCCAAAAAAAAATCTAAAATAAAATTTATTTTCAAAAAAGGTTAATAATGTTTTGAGTCCATCTTCTTGGCAATGATTCTTGTAATTTGCTGTAAAACATTAAAGCTGCTGGGGAATTTAGTGGTTTGGAAGCAGCCATTCAGACCTTTCTTTGTGACTCTCCCATGATGGGCCACCAGGTGCATCCCACCAAGCATCAAAGAGTACAATGACATTAATAGAGATTGAAATGAAATGGAAGAGGGGTGGGAAGGCTCAGGTGGAGGCCACAAATAGAAATGCAAGTCCATGCAGAATGCCTTGGATAACAGTAGAACACCGGGATGATATTGTCTCACATTTTCCACATGAAACAATCTGCCTCATGGCCACACCTGCAATTTAACCTCCCACACATTCCTCCTTAGAACATGACTTTTGGGAAAAACAAACAGATAATTTTTTTTTTTAAACAGGGGCTAGGAGCATCATGAAGGGGAAAGGAGTGACTTGTTCTGTGATGGAGACAGAACAAGTACGGATGGTCCTGCTTGCTATGGAATAGCAATAATACTAAAATATTAACATCAGTACTTCTGTAGTGTTTGAAATCTCACTTACTTTTTCTATTCAATTCCCCATAGCCTTTCTCTTTTCAGTATTGACTTACTCCTATTAAGCTTGTGCTACAAGGTCAAATTCCATTATATCAAATACCATTCCATCAAGAAAAAAACAGCAAAATCAAAATATATCAGCACCACAAAGATTTCCAGTTTCATTTGATGCTCCAATTCCCTAATCTTCTCATTTCTCAGTCTCCTTAATCTAATGATCTATGCCTTTACTTCACCTCAGTCATACACAGGAATGGTCACACCCAGGATCTACCCTTACCCACAAGCATTCCATTTCCTTAATTAAAAAACTCTGACATTCCTTTCTCTGACCATAAACTCCTATCATTCCATCTCTCCCCTATGCTCAACCCCTCCTCATCCTCCCTGACTTCTCTGCAGCCTTTGATATTGTTGATCATCCCCTCCTCTTTGATAGACTCTTTTTTTTCTAAGCTTTCATAACACTACTCTTCATGGATGCCCTCCTGCATGTCTGGTTGTTTCTTTTCAGTCTGTTTTATTGATCTTCATCCAAGTCATTCCTACTAACCATGAGCTTCCCCCAAGGCTCTGTGAGTAGCCCCGGCACATGGAAAAAACTTGACTTGTCTCTAGTGACCAGAGCAATATGAAAGCTGATAAACAATTGAAAAGAGAATAGACTTTTGTTGGGGGGAAACCAGGCCCTCTGGGATCCATAAGAGCTGTGGAAAGGATTCTGTTCTTGACATAAACCATTGTTGAGGAAGAACAAGGATAATCTGGAGAGCATCCAGAGTAAGACAAACAGGAGAATGAAGATCTTGAGTCCTTGACATCAGGATTGGTTGAAAGAACTGGGCCTATTGAATTTGGAAAATAGATTTGCAGTGGGAATAGTGGAGATGGGGGGATGCAATTGAAAGCTAATTTCAAGGATTTGAAGGGCTATCATGTGGAAAAAGGAATAGACATGCTCCATTTGGCCCCAGAGGGCAGACTGTGGCACAATGGATGGAAGTTAGGAAAGAAAAAAATTGAGCTCAATGTCAGGAATTTTTTTTTTTGCCAATTTGAGCTAGCCTAAGTAGATTTGGGAAGGGTCATTTCTCAACTCTTTGGAACTCTCTAAGCAGTGACTGAACAAACACTTGGTAAGTATGGGATAGAAGGCACTCCTCATGGCTGTGGTTGAGGCTAGATGGTCACAGAAGTCCCCTACAATGCTAAAATCCTATGAGTCTTTTGAGAAAAATGTTACTTCCCATAAGAGGCTTATATTAGGGAGCACAAATCTGGTGAGTCATTGTTTGAAACTGAACCACAGCCTGGCTAACAACTCCTACACAGTGGTGCAGGACTTGATTTCTCTGCATAATTTATTAGGCATTAATAGTTTTTCATTTCTTGTGATGACACAGAAGGTTCAAGTTCCAACAGGTAGCTGGGAAGGTTTATGTCACCTGGCCCCTTGGGCATACTCTAACAAAAGAGCCCTCACAACCTCAAGAACACACAAAGATACCCTGGCACTTGGAGCAAGGGTGACAGTGACAGATCCAGAAAAATTCTAGCCCCAAGACAGGAGACACAGGCACCTAGGTCTAGGAGAGACTTTGAAAACCATCCAGACCAGCTCTCTTTATTACAAATGGAGAAACTGAGTCCCAGGGAGATGAAAGATCTATGATCAGAAAATGAAAGGTCTCAAGCTGGAATAGACCATAGAGAACATATAGTCCAACCCCCTTATTTAAGAGAAGAAGAAAGAGAGAATCAGGAACATTAAGGATCATAGGACTTTATTTTAGAGCTGAAGGGGAATTTGGAGGCCTTCTAGTCCAGCCTCTTCAGTACAAATAAGAAAATTGCACCCTAAAAAAGTTAAGTGACATAAAATCAGTTTAATAATAGATTGCATTTACAAGCTACTTAAAGGTTTATAAAGCACTCATCTCATTTGATTTTTCACAAACATTCTGAGATGAAGGTGCTACTATTATAGTAATTTTACAGATAAGGAAAATATGGCTGAGAAAGGTAAAGTGACTTGCCCAGGGTTACACAATCAAGTATATGAGGTGGGATTTGAATCCAGAACTTGTTGCCTCAAAATTCAGAGCTCTACATGCTGTGTCACCTAGTTGTCAATAACATAGAGAGCTGAAGGAGGCATCAGAGATCATCTTATCTCATTTTAAAATAGGAGGAAAACGGCATCTAAGGTATTAAGAGGGAGAGGCAAGATTTAAACCTTTGTCTTCTACTAAAGGAAATTTTTACTAAACCATGTTATCCTTAGTTCTTTCTCACAAAATGGAGGGAGGAGGAGGAAAGAGGGGTTAGATGATATCTATTGTTCCATCCAGCTACAACATCATCTGATTTTTGAAGTCTGTATAAATGGCACTCAAATAGATGATATAGGAAGACCCACCTCCTTGAGTCCAAATCTATCCTCAGAGACCTACTAGCTATATGACCCTGGGCAAGTCACTTTACCCCATTTCCCCCAGTTTCCTTATCTGTAAAATGACCTGGAGAAGGAAATGGCAAACCACTACAGTTTGTTTGCCAAGAAAACCTCAAATGAGGTCCTGAAGAGTCAGATGTGACTGAATCAACTGAACATTATTCCCTTGTTGTATGAGTTGCCATTTACATTGCCTTGTTTTTTTTCCGGGAACATCTCTTATTCTGAATCACAAGTCTCAATAGATTTTGTAAGGATGACTTCAATTAAAACAAACTTTCTCATGCTACCAGAATCTACTTCACCTAAAATTAATAAGAACCAGACCTAGGAAAACTGCTCAGAAATTGAAACACTACTGAAAGACAAAAATGATTAGAAAGATAGTGATCTTAATAAAAACAGCTGAGAAGATTCTTTTGATCTAAGGAGTAAATAAAGAAGAATGTTAGAGGAGGTGAATTTTACAAAAGAGATCTTGTCAATAAAATCTTAAAGAAAATGCTCTATTCCCCACAAATGAAGGCATGGCCATTGTCCTATAATATTAGTTGCATGTCCCATCTCTGTCCATACCTGGACCCTGTCTCCTTGTTCCTGATGGAGGCATGGAGGGAGGCTCTTTCTTCCAAGATCCTTTGCCTTCACGAGTTTTATGCAGAATATCATTAGCTCTCCTTTGATAATTTCCAGTCCATAGTGAAATGAAATAACAGAGGACAATCACAGGTTCATAGATTATAAAGTTGGAAGAAAGCTTAGTGATCATCCAGTCCAATACCATCATTTGACAGATGAGGAAATTACATCAAAGAAAAGTTTAAAAGGACCTGCCCAGGACTACACAGCCCCAAAATGATATGGAATTTAAATTCCAGAGCTTTCTGATGCCTAGTCAAATCCTCTGATCACTATACCATACAGACTTCATTGTTATTTCATTTGATAATAGACAATCAGAGATTCTCTAACCCAAGGGTTGTGGGTGTCACAGACCTCTTTGGAAGTCTGATGAAATCCCCAAAATAATTTATTAAAGAAATAAATAAAAGGAATGTTAAATTTCATTTAAAGAAAATTAAAATTAGAGATGTATTTTTTCCCATTCAAGTTCATGAACCCTCTAAAATTTATCTATGGATATTAAGTGAAAAACTCTGAGTATTGTTCACCCTCCCCCCAATTTTATAGAAGAGGAAACAGATGCAGAGAGAGTAAATGGTATATGAGCCTATCAATTTACCATTCACCAGCATTTATTAGGCACCAATTTTGGATCAGCCTTTATTCTTGATGCCAGACAGTCCTGCAAGGACAAATGTAAAAGTTGCTGTTCTTGGAAATCTTATGTTCTGGGAGAGATATAAGGCATCCGTGTATAGGAAACATAAAACACATACATGGTAACCTTAGAGAGAAGGTACTTGCAGCCAAGAAACCCAAGAAAGGACTCAGGGTCTTGGTCTTTTCATGCCTCACAATGCTCATTCGCAATAGTTTTGCAAGGCTAACTCTGAAAATAGAAATTTTGAGTTGGAAAGAAAGGTTGAGGCAGATTTTGTTCTGCAGACATAGACAGACCCTAGGATGTGGGTACAGACTGATAACTACCCTTTCCCTGATTCCCTCTTAAGTCTCCCTAGCCAGAGCTACAGAATACCTGTCTGTTTCTTTCATAGAATTACCAAATCTTGGATTGGAAGGGTCTTCAGACACTTTCTAGTAATCCCTTCCCATGTTCTTGAGAAAGGGTCATCCAGGAAGGGAAACCCATTTTCTCCTTAATTATTGGAGAATATCTTAGTTCGCCTAGCTTCTAGTCCCTTCTACTTCAAGGATACTACTCCATGTGTCTCTTGTATAGATCTATTTATGTCTATGCTGTCTCTTGATTAGGATATAACCTTGAGGGCAGGGGTTGCTTTTGTATCTGCAGTTCTTCTCATTGAGCCTGATTCATCATAAATGCTTATTGATTAATTATCTAACCAAACCCTCCCTCATCTTGTGTGTAAGACAATGAGTTTTTGAACCCAATTCCAAGACTTTACATTTGCTCAGATTAAATTTATATTCTTTCATTTACCCTGGTATTCTAGACCTGACTGTCATCCATTATATATTAGTTTTCTGTCCTATTTCTATGTCATCCATTATAGTTTGATCTCCATCAAAGCTAAAATCAACTTTCCTCTATATGTTGTTACAAAAGCACTTGGATGAGACAAGGTGGGTTCTTCAGAGAGGGCCTTGGACACTCCTCAAAGGGCATTTTGATCTGATGACAGGATTTACTATGCTTTTATAGGAGAGGTAGCATATAAATATAGTCAACCTAGAAGCATGTTTTTATAATAAAGGTCATGCCAGCCATGGTTCTAAGCATATGAGAAACACAGAAAGATTCATTAAATTTTCCCTGTAAGTTGTGCCATTAGGGAGAGAGTGTCTCGGATACACATTTAATCATATCTTTCCTGGAGCATTCAAGAACACACAAAGAATGATGTGCCAGTTTCTATTTCAAGAGTCACATAGGCATTTAAAGAATTCTGAATCATCTGAAAGACCTGTTCTTTGTGGCAGAAATTGGAAATAAAAAAATACAGCTTTTAACATCTTACAAAGAACTCCCCCTCCCCACCCAGAGCAAGTGGGTCAGCTTTTCTGAATTCTTTTTAGTGCAGCTGAAGGCAGGGCCTTCAATTTTCCATCTTAAATAAAAATGGGTAGAGTGTGGGTAGATGAGAAATTCAGAACTGAACTAACTTTTCACTTGGGTGACTCATTGGCTCAATACAGGACTGTCATTTCTCACCACTTTCCTTTACTTAGAAGAGAGATGTTTCAATAATCCAGAAACTAAATAAGTGAGAATTCAATTAGTTTATTGTTCATTCACAGGTTAAACCTCAAAGGGGCTTTATATGAATGGATGCTCAAAGGAATGAATGAATGAAAAAATATTGAATGTTATGGAGGCATTACATTAAATACAAAAATCAAATAGCCATACTTGCCCTCAAGGAGTTTGCATTCTAAATAGAAAAGACAATATAGACTTGGAAGTGAGGGCTAGGTAAATGGACTTTGGGATTTAGAGAGAAGTCAATGAAAAGAACCCAGGTCTCCTGTCCCTAGTCCTGGACCCTTTCCACTATATTGCAAATCAACTGTTGCCAGATGGTGAATTCATTTCTTCATATGCTGATGCATCTCATTGCCTTTCTCAGGAATAGAATCCACGTTTAATATCACTCTAACCTCAGCAAACATGTTTTTTTGGGGAAACTACTTTAAAAGGCATGATCATTCCCAGGATTTGCTCTTTCTGCTTTTTTGGAGAATGCTTCCATTTCCAAATATGGAGGAAGAATGAAGTGAAGTCTAGTTAGCTTTAAAAGCAAAAATGATTAGTGCTTAAGGTTCTCAGCTTCCTCACTTGTAAAATGTGAGGACAAGACTAAGTGATTCCTGAAGTGACAAGAACAAAATTACTAAAAATCACAACTGCACTTAGTAGCCAACCTGGAATGACAACTGAGGACTCCTGAATCCAAATTCAGTCCAAATGAATCACAGAAGAGCAAGTAATCGCTAGCATTTATGTAACACTTTGAAGTTTGTAAAGTGCTTTATGAATATCATCTTATTTTGTCTTCACCCTGGGCGGTAGGTGTTATTATTATAGATTAGGAAACTGAGGTAAACAAGTTAAGTGACTGACCCAGTTTCTGAGGCAGGCTATGAACTTAGGATTTTCTTACTCTAGGTCTTATACATTTGTGAAGTTCATGTGAGTTCATATCTGTGAAGATTAGATGAAGGACTAGTCTCATCCCTCCACCCTACAAAAATACTTGAAAACAATGATCATGTACGACTTCATCTAATCTTCACATAGCAAAAACTCAAGGTCCTTCTCCATGTTGGCTGTCCTTTCTCTGGATGCTTCTCAATTGTCTTTCTTAAATGGTAGCAACCATTGTGAAATTTTTTTACATTTTTTTTCTGGCTTGTACAGACTGAAGCCTATAACCCCAACCAAGTCTTGTCCTATCATGAAATTTTAAGGCTTAGACCTAGAAAAGATCCTCTTTCTACCTCTATGACCTGTGTGATCTTGACAAAGTCAACTACTTGCCTGAGACCTCAGACTCTTCACATGTAAAATTAGGCAGCTGGAGCGGATAATCTCAAAGATCTCTTCCATCTAAGAATTGATCGTCAGAGTAGACAAAAGTCAAGATTTACATTCAAATTCCTTGATTTTGGATCCAATGTTTTCCATCATATTGTGCTGATCCCAATTCCCCCATTCTCTTTTGAATTCTAGGATCAGAGACTTAAAACTAGAAGAACAGGCAAGGCCAAAGAATTCAACCCCTGTGTTTTACATGAGGCAACTTCCGGCAGGTGAAGTGATTTATTCTGGGTCAGGAAGGTGATAGAAGAAGGAATTGATCTTTGTCTGTTGCCTTCAGATTCAGTCAACTTTCCACCATCCACAGATTCTAGCACATAACAGGAGTTTATTTTTCCCAAATTCTCAGAGAAAGAGTGTTTAGATGTTTGCCTTGCCTGGTATTATTTTTAGAGCATTTATTAAAGTATGTTTTATGTGTCAGTCACTATACTGAGCAGAGAAATTCAAGTAAAAAGAGATCCTTGCCCTCAAGGGACTTAAGTTCCAATAAGGGAATCTCAAACAGGAAAATCTGAAGTTGAGGTAGAGGAGGTACCTATGTAGGGTCAAGGTGGAGGGATTTCCAGAGCCAGGAGCAGAACCAAGAGAGGAGTGAGAACTGGCTGGCTTGGGCATTTCTTAGAATGAATCTTTTGGGAAGGAATTGGGTAGAGGCGGAGGCTTCTTCTATCTAAGGGAAGAAAGTCACAGGGAGGGGACAAGACTGTCAGTTACAGTATAGTGGGGGGATTCCTTTGCAATATAAATTGGCTTCTGAATAATCTATGGCTTCTGACCCTTCATAGAACTTCACTTGATTCTATTATATCATATCATGTTATATATTATAATATTGTATTATATAATAAAATATATTATAGTTTATATAATTTATATAATATAGTTTATATAAATTATATAATTTATATAATTCACTTGATTATATCACATCACATATTATATATGTTATGCAATATGATATAATGTAATATTATATCTTCATTATATTGTGTCATATATCAGGCCATGTCCTATATTATATTGCTATGTTATATAATAATTTTATTTTATTTCCCTTAGAGACGAGTTGGTACAGTGGATAGAAAACTGACTTCTAAACCATTAAGATATGCATTTAAGTCCCATCTCTGACCCCTCTTGACTGTGTGACCCCGGACAAATTATTTGACCTGTGAGATACTGTAGGCAACTCTTGAATCCTGAATCTTAGCTCTTCCACCTTCTGTCTATGACTGTTGACATATCTGTGACTCACTTTCCTCATTTGTAAAATCCAAGTGTAGACTAAGATCTATTCAGCTATACAGTTATTTTTTTGTAGAACCCTCTGGAATGTTGCTACACCAAGACAGATACATAAATTCTCTCTAAGGCGGTGTGCACCACACACTTTTTAATGAATTTATTTTGGTGGCAGACTTGGCTCAGACAGTAATGTTATATATTCACAAAGGAAGATGCTGGTAAATGGTTTTCTACATCCTTTTTAACTGCTATCCTTGAAATACAGTAGAGCAATGTTGCCATGGGTTCTGTGACTAAGGAATAGAGAGTGTAGCACTATTTAGGCCTAGGATTCATGAACTTTAGGTGGGGTTGGACCTGGGGCCATTATACTTAGCTAAATTCAATATATAACTCATACAAAGGTTTGACATGAGGGCCAAGAATATGGTTTACAGACATTTATGAGAAGCAGAACAGGAAGGAATAGCTATTACTTGCATGATGCATAGAATTGCAAATGATTCCAGGAATTTTAATTATATAACATCAACATTCATGTTTTAAAGGATTTAGGCTTGAAAGTGACAGCAATCTCTGTGTGTGTGTGTGTGTGTGTGTGTGTGTGTGTGTATGTGTAAATTAAGGCTAGTGCCTTCAAAGCCTCTCTCTACTTACCCCATTTAATTCTTTATATTACTCATCATTGCCAACACCATTTTGTGTTAATGTGAGGTCTTAAAAAGGGATGAGTGGCAAGACCATCCTATCTGAATAAGGTTCCATTCTGTAAAGCCAGGGTCCTCAATGTTTGATATTTTGGAGAAGCATAATGTTGAAAAATATGGAGTACTACCTGGAGTAAACCTGGGTTTAAATCATGTCTCTGATACTCCTAGCTGAGTGATCATGGACAAATTATAACCTCTCCAAAATTCAGTTTTCTTATCTGGAAGTTGGAATAATGTGGCACTTTCCAAATTTTCATGCCATGGAAATGCCAGTTCTTGTTGCTATTATTATTGTTGCTATTAATAATAGCATAGGGAAAATTCAGATACATATTACTATTACAATCATAATTTTATCATCTTATAATTGTTGGAAATAAGATAGAAATTATATATAATCATTGATATTCATCCCTACAATTAATAACCATCATTGATAACAATGATGATGATATCATCTTATTTCATGGAGTTCTGATAGAAATTGTCTTCAATTACCATAAATATTCATCCCTATTATCAATATTAATCATTTTGATGGATAATATCTTATAGTTTAAGAACTTCATGCAGGAATGTTCCAGGCATAAGCTACAGTCCTACTATTACTCTGTCATATTTCATGATTCACAGACCATTACATAGAAGGATAAAATGATTGTTGGATAAATTGGTTGTTTTTCTGCAGTTGAATAAAGTATTGATTTTTTTGTAGGTTCCTGGAAAGCATTTTCAGACAACTCTAGTGGGAAATAGAGTGAGGGTAGTACTTTATCTTTTCCTTCATGGGTTTGATTTCTCCTCTAGGTCTATATATTTTGAGATCTTTTCATTCCACATAGTTTGGAGCATTCTGTTTTGTGCCATCTATGAAAAATATCATTTTTGAATCTTTAATGAATCAAGTTTATATATGGAAAATAGTTGGCAAAACTTGGGTTTATGAGGTTGCTCTGAATGCAATGAAATTGATCTGTCAAATTCTCAAGGATACTTAGGAGGTTGCATATGTAATATGGGAATTTGTCATATTGATTTATGAAGGATAGTATACATCTGGTATATAATCCTGCCCACCTACTCATGTCTTTATGAGTTTTTGGTAGTTGCTACATTTTTGCAGCCTTCAGGGATATATTACACAGTTGTTCAGAAAAATAATAATTATAATGACAAGATTTATAATTCTAATTATTATTACTCCCTATTGACAAAGATGCAATATCAATTTCTCCTAATTTGGCTCAAATTTCCCTCTACCATCTTGGCCAGGGAAACATTTTTAGCTTTAGTCTTTTAACATTAAAAAAAATTTTAGATTCAGTGAGTGCCAAAATAGGTCTATAGAGTTTTTTTATAGAGTGTGAAAAATAAAATAAATCTTGTTCGCTAGTGCATCACTCTCAAGCAGCTGCTTGAATTCTGCTCAGGCCTTTCAGAAATTCTCACCTTTGATCTTGAAGTCAGTATGGAAAATTTCAGCCACAGCTGATTTAGTCTGACAAAGTCCTGAGCACCTGGACCAGGTCGTTTAGACCAGGAAATGCTTCTCTTCTCTTGCCAGAGACTGGCCTTCCAAAGTAATCACCACCAGCTGAGCCAAGACCCGGTGGTGGTGGCGGTGGCAGCCTCAGTCTCTCATCCACTCCTAGTCTTTTTTTTCTTTTTTAACCTTAAGGAAAGAAAGTTCTCCCGTCCAAAAATCCCAGAATTAGGTCATTCCTCTCCCGAGAGAGAGAGAGAGAGAGAGAACAGAGAGAGACAGAGAGACACAGAGAGAGACAGAGAGAGACAGAGAGACAGAGGCAGAGAGAGACACACAGAAAGAGACAGAGAGAGAACTTCTAAGTAGCAATCAGCATTCTGTTTTCTATATTATAACAGGACCCTCATTTTTCAATATGCCCAGGGAATAATATGAATTCCCAATTACTTGAACTTTTAACTTAAGAAAAAATTAACAAATACTCCATCCATGCTTTGTTGACTTTAAATTAAGCCAAAAATGTATGAATATCTCTTAAATACCATAAATCAAAGAATAAATGAATGAATAAATGAAAAGGACTATGGAAGTACTAGAAGTATAAAGCATAGTGCCTGCCTTTCAACAGCTCACATTCTCATGGAGGGAGATAAGACATATCTAGGTGAAGAATAAGAGTCTAGGTGTTCAATGATGAGTCTTATCCATGCAAGACAACCTCATGTCTCCAATTCCCCTTTAGACATCTTAAACTTCACATATTCTCTTTCCTCCTAAATTCTTCTGACTTGTATGGTCTCTATTACTGTAGGGGACATTACCACCCCTCCATCCCTCAGACTCTTGGACCCCTCACTTGCTCTCACTCTCCTCCTCCTCGCCCTATATTCCAGCTATTGCCAAAGGTCGCTTTTACCTTTGCAACATTTCTCACCTCTGGCACTGCCACCACACCCTCAATAGAACAAAAGACAAGAGATAATTCTGTCATACAGTAGAGGCTGAATCAATCTCCAGCTCGATCCCAAGGAAGAGCTATGAGAATGTGTCTCTTTGACCTCTGCAGCGACTGTAGGGAATGACGTATGTAATACAATGCATGCCCTGTCAGATTTGACTGATGTGTTGTTTTGTTTTGCTGAGCCGCAGTTTTTCTCTTTTTAAAAATTCTTTGTTATAAACAATGCTTTCTAGATACCTATCTATTGGGAAACAAAGGTGATATAAAACCAAAATATATTTTTATTAGTTCATTAAAAATATCAATTCTTTAAAAACAAATTTTAAAAAATAAATGTTGATTGGTGTGAGGTAATTAAGGTCCCAATATTAGTCTGGTTTCAATCAACAATTATTTATTAAGCACCAAAAATATGTAAAACATTTGGCAATGCAGTAAGGATTTAACAAGAAAAGTCAAACAGACTGCACCCTTGAGGAACTGGTAAAGGGCAACATATACATAAGTTATTTACACCAAGTAAATACCCATCTACTTTGGGGAGTCAGAAAATACCCCAAATTGGAAGACTCAAGACATCATGTAGGTGGTGATTTCTTTAGCCTTTCCGGGAGCTAGGGATTCCAAGATTCGGAGGTGAGAAAGGAGATCATTCGTGACTGGGGGAGATAGATTAAAGAAGCAACAGACACCCCAGATGTAGGTGTCACAAGAAGTAAACATAAAAACAGGCATATGGAGGGATGAATAAAGGTGGATAGCCTTTGATAACATGAAACATGTTCATGATAAATTATTCATAGTTCCTCAATATGTCAAAGAAAATTATCTCAGGGCTGAGTAAGTGACCAACAGAGCGATGTGGCCATATGGTACTCAGTGTGGGTCACCTTAGTATACAAAGGATGTCTTAGGGATGGAGATGGAATATAAGAAAACAGCTTCAGGGATGCTCATAGGTCTTATTTGTCTTCAGTGTTAGAAATATCTTCCATGATTTCCTGGGCTAAAGGAACCTGAGTCCAAGGTGAGAAGTAGGAGAGGACTCATACCACCATAAGTGATTGACTATATACAAATATTTCCTATTTATATGAAAAAGTAGGTCTTGTTCCTTTTTTTCTGGAGAGGTGAAAGGCAAAGGACATGGCATCCCCAGAGCTACAGATGCCTGTCATTCTGTAGATTATACAGGTTGGATAAATGGCCACTGAGATCCTTCTCAGCTCTCAAAAACTGTGATTCATTTGGCAGCACCTGCCTCTCTTCTTTTCAGAGATGGGAGACCATTGGAGTGAAACATTGCCCATATCATCAGATTCATTCATTATTCACCTTTGCTTTTCTTCCTTTGAATTCTTTGATACAAAGTCTGACTCTCTGGGCAGAGGTAAGGTTATGTTTGGAAATTAAGGGAGTGGACAAATACAAGATGTCTATGAAAATTATTTTTAAGATTCATTTTGCACAGAGGTTTAATAGAAAGAAATACAGTTGACTTAAAAAGAAATCAAACATTAGCATGCAAAGTCAACACTATAAAAGTGTGAATGATCGACATCATAGCATCAGAAAGGACCAAAATCATTATTGAGATTAACCCTCTCATTTTACAGAGAAATAAATTGAGCCCCATGGGACCTTAGATTTAGAATCTTAGAGATCAAGTATAAGCCTCTAATTTACAAGTGAGGAAACTGAGTCCAGAGAAGGCCTTGCTAAGTCATCAGGTTAGTGAATGTTGGGAGTAGGATTCAGATCCAGTTCTGCTTAACTCTAAGCATAGTAATCTCTAAAACTAGGCCACCATGGCTCACTGGTTCAGATACTCAGTCTCTCTCTGTCTGACTCTGTCTCTCTCTTTCTATGTATGTCCATGAATATTTAAATAAAGGAAGTGGTAAAGATGAAGAAGAGATGAGGAGAGAGAGAAAAAAAAATTCTTTTTTAAAAAGAGTCATTAAGTCCGCTGTCCTTGAAAGCCTTCAGGGATTGGTCCTCATGAACAAATGGAGCGTAGTGACCTAGTAGTCAAGCAAAATGCCATTACTCTTAGCTTAGTCACTTCTGCCCTGATGATAGTTTCCAACCAACATGGTTTTGGAGCAGATGAAACTGGTGGAGAAGGAATGCTCTTGGTCTGTGAAATTGAGTAGTCGGTGCCATCCTTCACAACAAGCCTCCTGCATTCTTGGTGAACAAGGCAGCCTCCAAGGCTCTGCAGGGAAGAGAGCACATATTTCAATGTTGTGATTTTCTAAGAGAAATGATTGTCAGTCTGAAGGAAAAAAATCACGCTTTGCTGCACATTACCAAGGGTAGCCTGTCAAATGGTCCTTTCTGGGCTTGGGGAGCAGAGACGTGGGCATCTCCAGAGCCTCAAGAGTGACGAGCAGATGGATTAACCGTCAGACCTATTCAGATCAGAGAGGTGGCTGTAATTTCAGACTTTAGAAAACCAAAGGTTTTCACCTTCTGGATGAAATTGATTCTAACAGATGGTCGAGACCTCTTGGGATGGGATTAGGAGAGTGGACTCGAGCCTGTCAGTAATAAAAATACATCTTTAGCTTTAATCAAATGGGGTTCCTTCCTTTGAGAAAGAGAGAGAGAGAGACACTTGAAACATTAGTACAAAATTTGTTTTTGCAATCCTTGCGTGTATGTGTATGTATGTGTAGGTCTCCTTATTCATGCATGTTGTGGTGAGCAGGGTGGGGATCGGGGTAGAACACTTAGCAAAGTCTATCATCAAGGTGTTTATTCCTCCATCATCAAGGTGCTTAATGAAGACTTGTTATCTTGAATCAATAATTATTGATTGCCAGTCACCTTCAGGATGGGAAAGGGGTAGAGCATTAGAATCTCCAAGACCTGTTTTCTAATTCTGGCTCAGATAACGACAAGCTGTATGACCTCTTTCCATGTCAGCCTCCTCATCTGCAAAAAAGAAAATAATAGTAAGACCTCCCTTGCAGGGGATCGAATGATACAGTTATGGAAATTGCCTTGCAAATCTGAAAGTGATACATAAATATTAGCTATAGAATAACTCCTACTCCATCACCAAGGAAGGGAATTCAAATATAGTTTCGTTTCATTTCATCATTAAGATGCATTAAGTGTCTATTATGTACTTGGAAAAGTGATAAACCCTGGGAATACAAAAGAGGAAAAACATAAGCCTTGTCCTCAAGGAGCTTATAGTCTATAGGTGACTAGTATGAGGATAGGGAAAAAAGTATGTAGGGGGGGGAGAGAAGGTTGTTTACAGAGTGTAGCTTCTCCCTCTTTGTCAGCCCTGAGGTATGTCTTCAGCAATGGGCATAGTATATAATAGTGGAAACTCATAGGTACATGGATTTTGAAATAAAAGGGACTAGAGGTACACATCCTCCTCATCTTCCAGATTAAAAAAAGGCCCTCAGAGAGACAGTTAACTAGCACAATGGACAGAGTATTACATTAGAAGTTAGGAAGACCTGAATTCAAATCCTGTCTCAAGATTCTACCTTACTAGCTATGTGATAAAATCCCCTTCATTTGAACTGAGAAATTTGCATTTCCAAGAGCACTTATCGAGTTTCCTGTCTCATTTTGACAGATAGATCTTTAAAATGCAATGAATAAAAGTACCTACTCCCTTAGGTTGTTTGAGAATAAATGAGATAATGTTGTAAATCACTTTGTACATCTTAAAGTGGTACCTAAAAACAATAACAGCAACAATGATTATTATTATTATATTTACCCCAAGTGAAAGAGCAGTGACAGAAGTAGAATTTGAACCCAGGACCTCCAACTCCCAACCTGGGGCTCTTTCCATTAAACTATGTACATGATGCAAGCACATCTCTGCTCTTATGTCCAATGTCACATTTGTGAAGTGGCTGACTGACCATTTAGCAGTGGAATAAAGCAAAGTGAACTGATCCCCTTTTGGACATCAGTCTTGCCCTAATTCTTCCTACCTTTTAATCACCTCTTGTGCCCAATCACCAAGTCTAGAATAGTTTTACATACAAGGAGGAATTTTCCTCTGATTTTGATTTGACTTCACCTAAAGGGAGTTTGTGCTCCACACCTTGGCTTCACCATATAAGGACACAATAGCCATATCCTGGCTGTCAGCCAATCATACTATACCATTATTTCTGAATCAGTCCAAAGTGAGCTCACAACAGAATCATTCCAAAACCTTGAAATTGTCCCTCCTCTCCAAATTCTGCTGAATACAGTGTCCAATCATGACTTCAGAAGATGGATGATGAAGCAAATCACCCACCTTTGGCAGAGAGTGATGGAGTAGAGGTGCAGCTTGTCATGAACATTTTCAGACTGGCCAACAGGGTGATTGGTTTTGTTTGGCTACATTTATTTGTCACAAAGGAGGGCTTCTACTTAGACGGGCAAGAGGAAATCACGATCAATTTTTTTTTAGTAATAAGAGGAATGCCAAAAAATAAAGGAAAAAAACATTTTTTTTAAATACAAAGGAGAAAAATCTTTCAGAAGGTCAAAATAACTAAACAGGAGAATTTTGTTACTACTTTGTTATAGTTAATACTTATTTAGAAATAAACGATATGTAACAAAATCTTTTGGGAAGCCGAGTGATACGATGGATAAAGTGCTGCACCTGAAATCAGGAAGACCCATCTTCCTGAGTTTAAATTGGGGCTCAGACATTCACTAGTTGTGTGTCCTTGGACAGGTCACTTACCCTATTTGCTTCAGTTTCCTCATCTATAAAATGAGATGAAGAAGAAAATGGAGAACCACTCCAGTATCATTGCCAAGCAAACCCTAGATGGGATCCCCAACAGTCAGAAATGACTGAAATGATTCAACAACAAAGCAAAACCTTAGTTTCATACACAATTCTTATTAGTTATATTTTAAGTACTATAAATAAATAAAGAAAAAAGAGAAAAGAACAGTCTCTGCCTTCAAGGAACTTGAATAAATATAGATATATACAAAGTATAGATTAAACAAAATAGAGAGTAATTGTGGGGGGCACTAGTAGCTAGGAGATCCGGAAAGGCCTCAGATAGTGACTATCACAATGTCTGACACATTGAATGTTAGCCTCAGAGAAAAAGAGCTGGAAGGGACCTCAAAAGCTCTCTAGGTTAACCTACTGATTTTATGGATAAGGAGTGAAATCCAGAGAGGTTAAGTGATTTGTCCATAATCCCACAGGCAGCCAACAACAGAGATGAAATTTTAACCCATCCTCTGTCTAAGTTGGTGATTTTTCTACTGTCCCAAGCAGTAGATGCTCAATAAATACTCATTGAATGATGGTTTGATTGATTGAAGAAGATGGTACTTGAGTCTGGGAACAAGGGATTCTGGAAAGCAGAGGTAAGGAGGACAGACATTCAGGCAAAAGATGGAGTGGAGTGTGTAAAGAATATTAAAAAGGACAATATAACTGGACCAAAGAGTTCACTGGAGGGAAATCATGTGTAAATAGGCTATCTCCTTTGTATAGTGGAATATTTGTGTTTGCTGATGGTTGTTAAATTCATCTCCAAAAATAAAACACTTTTAAAAAAGTGGCCTTTACCTCTGTGAGTGACAGGATGTTCTCATTAAACGCCACCTCTGTTGTGGTCATCCTTTACCCAGAGTAGGGGGGAGGGGCACAAAGCAGAGCAGGGGCCACTGGGGATTCATCCTGGGGCCAAGCAACTGGAGGATGAATGAGGACTCTGTGCCTGTTCATTGTGGGGACATAGTGACAGGCTCTGAGGTCACCAAGGAGCCTCCCCTCTCAAATGTACAAATCCATTTTTTTTCCTCTCCCTTTTTCTTTTTCCCTTCTTTTAACAAAGGGAAATGTGGCCTTTCAAAACTGCCAGCCATGAGGATGTGGGGCCTGTGAGTAATGACAGCTCACGACAGAGGGTTCAGGGAAGAAAGAGCCCGGCAACAATCGGCCAGTGTTTGGTTCCTCTCGGAGGGAGAATGAGCCCCTGCCTGGAGCAGGCTCCCATCAACACTGCCACATTGTGTGAGTTCTCAGGGAGGCCATACAAGAAGCCTCACTTGTCCCATAGAGAAAGGTTAAATGACCAGCAAGCGACAGAGGGAAAAAAAGGAAATTGGGAAGCTTGGGGGAGGAGGGAAGAGAGAAGGAAGAAAAACCACCACCCTGCCTCCCCAAAACTAAAATGAGCACATTTCATCATTGTTTGATTTTTAACCTGTTTGGATTATCGACAAACCTTCCAAAATCACACAGAAATAGCCCCAATCTGACCCACTTCTCTGAAGTTCTCCTCTTCAGTAGGACATGAAGTAGGAAAAATATGGATTAAGGAAGGAGGAAAGTGGATTAAGAAGTAGACGTCATCATCGTCATTGTCATCAGGTCTAGAACAGGAAGGAAACTCAGAAACCATCTATGCAACTCACTTATTTTATGAATGAGGAAAATGAGGTCAGGGAGAAGAAATTACTTGTCCAAGGTCACTAATAACATACTGGAACTAGAGCTTGGAGGGATCTCTTAGTACAATCTTCTCTTTTTTTCCCTTACAAAATGGTTTGGTTTTTTTTTTTTTTAGATTTTTCAAGGCAATGGGGTTAAGTGGCTTGCCCAAGGCCACACCGCTAGGTCATTATTAAGTGTCTGAGGCCGGATTTGAACTCAGGTACTCCTAACTCCAAGGCCAGTGCTCTATCCACTGCGTCACCTAGCCACCCCTAAAATGGATATTTTTTAAATTATTTTTTGAATTTTACAGTTTTCCCCCCAATCTTACTTCCCTCTCCTCACACCCCCACAGAAGGCAATTTGCCAGTCTTTACATTGTTTCCATGGTATACATTGATCAAAATTGAATGTGTTGAGAGAAAAATCATATCCTTAAGGAAAAGAAATAAAATATAAGAGATAGCAAAATTACATTATGTTACCTTTTTTTAAAAAAAATTAAAGGTAATAGTCTTCGGTCTTTGTTTAAACCCCATAATTCTTTCTTTGGATACAGATGGTATTCTCCATTGCAGACAGCCCAAAATTGTCCCTGGTTGTTGCACTGATGGAATGAGCAAGTCTATCAAGGTTGAACATCACCCCCATGTTGCTGTTAGGGTGTACAGTGTTTTTCTGGTTCTGCTCCTCTCACTCAGCATCAGTTCATGCAAATCCTTCCAGACTTCTCTGAATTCTCATCCCTCCTGGTTTCCAATAGAACAATAGTGTTCCATGACATACACATACCCAGTTTGCTTAACCATTCACCAATTGAAGGACATTCACTTGATTTCCAGTTCTTTGCCACCACAAACAGAGCTGCTATGAATATTTTTGGACAAGTCACGTTTTTACCCTTTTTCATGATCTCTTCAGGCTTTAGACCCAGTAGTGGTATTGCTGAATCAAAGGGGATGCACATTTTTATTTGCCCTTTGGGTGAATTCCAGATTGCTCTCCAGAATGGTTGGATGAGTTCACAGCTCCACCAAGAATGTAGCAGCAACCCAGATTTCCCACATCCCTTCCAACATGGGGAGTGGCATGTGGCACCAAGAAGTGGTAAAAGACAGTGAAGGAAGCTTGGGTCTAGGCAATCACAGGGATGGATGGTGGAACCTTGAGCCACTAGATTGGCATTCTCTTTTCCAGGAAGTATGATAATGTTGGTCAGGATTGGTGTTTCCGACGCACCAGAGGTGGCTGGAGGCAGTGAAGGGGTAGGGGAATCTACACTAGGATTGAGTATATGCCAGGATGCTGGGGCAGACAGCAAAATTGCTTTGCAAGATAGTTTCTGATGATCTGATGGCCTAATTGGTTGATCTGATAGCAGGTAGATATTGAGGGAGGACTGATTCCCTTACCCAACTGATAGGACCATAGAGCTAGAAGGGACCTCAGAAATCATGTAGTCAATTCCCTTTATTTTACAGAATAGGGAACTGAGCCTCAGAAATGGAAAAAGACTTGTCCAACATTACATGGGGAGCTAAAATGAGAGGTAAAATTTGAACCTGAATCCTCTGCCTCCGGAACCAGTGACATTTTCCCTGTAGTATTTCCATGGATCCAATTCAAATCTAAAGTGTTAATTTTCCTAGTGGCAAGAGACATGCAGTGTTGAGTTCTAAATTAAATATAAAACTTCCCAGATTATATTTAGAATGCTTAGTAACTATTTGGATTAGGAATTGAGAAACTTAATTGGTCAGGAGACCTTTCCCTAAGTAAATAGTGATCTTGGGTAAGCCATTTCGCCTTCCTGCCCCTCAGTTTCAATTCAGTATGAGGGGGAGGAGTCAAAGGGTTAGGGTTGATCTCTTAGGTTCCTCTTGCTCTACTAGTCTCTGAATTTATAAACTAGAATTCCACCCCTCCCCATTAGAACTGACTTTTGCCACCCCTACTCCATTCTATTTAAAATTAGTACAGCATGGTAAAGTGAAAAGAGACTTGGCCCCAGTTTTGAGATTTATTGACCTTAAGACCCTGGGGAATCCTTTAAGTTCTTTGAGCCTCAGTTTCTCCCTCTGTAAAGCTGGGGATAATAATGATAATAACAACAACAACAACATAGCAGTAACGTCCTCCTTGGGTTGCTGTGATGTCAACCTTAGATCACGGTTTCAACTTGAGTTATCTTGTTAAACTTTGCTCATGTCAGTAGGAATGTAACTAGATTCAGGTAACCAATGTGATTTAGTAGCAAAAGGGTCAAGCTGTGGCTTCTAAGACCTCTCCTGGTTCTGCATCTAAGCTCCTGTGATCCTTCCACAGGCACAAGCATTGCCATTTGTAGGAGCCACAAGTCAATGTGCCAAAAAGTGCTCCAATGCCACTCTCTGGATTTGGTATCAGAGGACTGAGGTTTGAATTTCATTAATGATACTTGCACCTCTGTGTGTCCTGTACGAGCTTGGGCCTCAGTTTCTCATCTCTAAATTGAGACATACTTCAGTATGTCATCCTAATTCATTTCTTAATCCTATTGTTTTGGAATTGATCTGAATTTATGTTTTCTCATATAAAAAGGGGTATCATGACCCAGTAAAAGAAGGCTAGGGACCCAAAAAGCATCACTCTGATATTTATTACCTATGTAGTAGTTCACTTAATAATTTATATTTGATGTGCTGATTCAAATTCTGAACCAAATATCAGGAGTCCTAACTAGTCAGGTGGCTTCTTGTTAACTAGCTGTGTGACCTTGGGAGAGTCATTTTACTTCTCTAGGCAGGTTTTCTCATCTGGAAGGGTTTGAACTGGCTGGCCTTTGAAAGTCCTTCAAGTTCTAAATCTAGAATCCTCTATATGATCTTCCCAAGCCTCAGTTTCCTTACCTATAAAATGAGTAGTCTGTCCCAGAAGACCTCAGAATTCAATTCAATGTGATCCTTTTTAGCTTCCATAATTCAATTATTTCTTCAGCCACTGAGAGACTTTTGAAACCTGATACATAAGGAATGTATATTGATCTTCCACTAACAAACTTGATTGAACTGATGAGGAGGTACCTGGTTGTAGGATTTTCTAGGCTTCACAAATAGCATCCTGTGAGGGCTCTTAGAGGCCATGTAGTCCTTCCCCATGAAGAGGCCCTCTCCATAATAAGCCAACTAGTTGGACAGAGGAAGGTAGGGAGCAAACATTTATTAAGCACCAACTGTGTTTGAAACATGGTGCTAAGACTTCACAAATACTCTCTCCTATCAAACCTGGGAGGTAGGGTCTATTATTTTTCATATTTTACATTGGAGGAAACTGAGGCAGATAGACATGCCATTCAGATTCCTCTTTAAACCCCCATGGGTAAGGGAACTCACTATATGATGATGATGATGATGATGATGATGATGATGATGATGATGATTGTCTTCCTTCTCAAAGAAGACCATGACATAAGGGAGATGATGCCATGACAAGCACATGGAATGGATTTGAATTAGGGAGTTTTATGCTAAGTCACCAGCCTCACTTTCTCCCCTGGAGTCATCTGGGTCTAGTGGCCAGATATGAATCAGGACAGTTGGGGATAACCCTGGATGTGAGGCAATCAGGGTAAAGTGACATGCCCAAGGTCACACAGCTAGAGATTAGATTTGAACTCAGGTTTGACTTCAGGACTGGTGCTCTACCCATGGCATCCATTTAGCTGCCTAACTGAGGCATTAATCAAGATCTGGGAAAACTAGAACCATGAGATTAGATAAGAATGTACTGGTAGGTATGCAATGGGAAGCTTGGCCAAGTCATTTGGGTCTGAAGGCTGCTCTGATGACTCTATCCTATATTTACTTTTACTACTTCAACTGTGTTGGTATTAGGGCCTAAACCTTATTTTCTGCACTCATAGCACTAAATATAATATTGTTTTTAATTTTTAAAATGTCTATACAACAGAAAATAACCAAGCAAATGCCACTACAGAGTTAATTCCCTGAAAATAATTTATCATTTGTTACAGAAAGGAGAGATGCAACCTTCACCTTTGCTACTGTGGTGCTAGTGCTAATTATATTGCATTTGAGTTTGTTGATATCTTGGGATGTGCAAAGTCCTTATCTCTCATAGTTCAAGATAGGAGGTTATCCTGGTCAGGGACTATATCTTAGGCAGCTTTATATTTCTCAGAGTTTCTAACATAAATCATTTTTTTCTTTTAAAATTTAACTACACTTCCTGGACAATTTAGTCAAATATACTCATAGACATGACTTAACATCACTTCTAAGTCTGCTTAGCTCCCTTTACTCCTCAGTTTAAGGATCACTTAGAAAATTCCAGCAGGTGACACCATTTATTCCTATAATTGAGGAAATACAGCATACCTTTAAAAATCCTTGATATCAACTCCCCCAAAGGCCAAAAGGTAGGAACATGGCTCCATGGACGAAAATATTAGTTTCTTTCCTCAATAAGATGAGGAACTCTCCACTTTCATGACCAGAAATCTTGAAAATTTCTCAACTGAAAATGAAGAATAATAGACATTCAAAGAAACTGTTTATATGGGCTTGACATTACCCTCAATTATCTTTGCATCTACCTCACCTACCTTGTATCAGTAGTCTACATAAGAAAAAAAATTTCCTTTAATAAATTTATATGCAAATCAATGACACCTCATTTTAACATGGACCCAAAGTCATTGTTTAAAATTGGTTTTTGGATTTTTTAATATCATTAATAGCTTACATTTTTTGAGTATTTTACAGATTCCAAAATATTTTCAAGACCATTTATTTCAAATCTTACAACAGTTCTGTAAGATAGGCTTTTACTAATTAATTCTATTTTTATTTTACATATGATGAAATTAAAGCTTAGAGAGGTTATGGGTCCAATCCAAGCTCATAAAGCTAAAGATGTTGACTGAACTGAGATCTTTCCATTCCTATTTCAAAAGTTTATAAAGAAATAGAATAATATATATAATATGTTATATACATGTATGTATCCCTATTATCATATTTCTATTTATCTTTGTTGTCATATATGTCATATATAATGTAATCATATGTATTGATATATAACATTATATATAATATATAAAAGAAATATTACTATTACTGATAACTGATATTGACATATTCATTTTGATACTTAATAGTTTTTCACCCCCAGACAAGTCTAGGTCTCAGTTTCCCCATCTGCAAAATATACAGACTAAACTTGAGATCCTTTTCAGCTCTGAATGTGGAATCCCATTAATTCAACCGCTATTATACCTTAGTTCTGATTAGTGAGAACATGCAAATGTGTTTACCAGAGTAATAGGCCACCCAGGAGCAGAGAACCAAAAGCCTAGCATATATCCTTTTTCTTCTTCCAATAGCTTCCTCCCAATGAGAATACCCAGCAAGGGGCCTCCAGCCCCAGAGGTTATCTAGACCTCCATGCCTTTTACTAACAGCACACAGTCCCTCCCAGGCCCATAAAAATCTGTCTGTAAGGAACCTTGGGAGGATGGTTATCAACTCTCCCCTCACCCCTTACATGCCATCTTTCTAAGCACAGAAATGGAATCCAAGGCAGAACCAAAAACTTTCATTTAGTTCACTCTAGAAACCCAGAGGCACCCAAGAGGATGGGAGTCGTCCAGAGCTGACCCCTTACTTCCTGAGACCTTGCCTCTTGTATTTCAGGCTTACAGAGAGAACACGAAAGCCAGATAAATAGTGTTATGCTCAAGAGGTAAACCAGGCTTTAGGAAAGATATTGATTACTTAGAGAACATCCAGAGAATGGTGGTCAGAAAGGGAAAGACTTAAAGTTAATTCAATATGGTGACATGGTAAAGTAGCTTGGATGTTTGGCCTAAAGGAGAAAAGACTTAAATTGTGCTCACTAGATGTCTTCAAGTATTCAAAGGTTTAAGAGTAAAGAGGAAATTAGGTTTTTCTTGGTCTTAAGGCTAGAATATAGATCTAGGAGCAATGGGTGGAAAATGAAAAAAAGGCAAATTTATGCTTAAGGTAAGAAAACAGCAGAATCATTTAGAGTTATTCAAAGTGAAAAGGGCTGCCATGGGGGGGGGCTGGGGTTTCTCTACTCCTGGGGTTCTTCAGGCAAAGGTTGGACAAGTACTGGTTAGGTAAATCATAGAGAAGATTCTTATTGTAAGAGTTAAATGAAATGTCCTTCCAAACCTGAGATTCTCCAATTCCTCTTTCAGTCTTGTTTGTTTAATTTCTTTCCTTGTATTTTCAGAGTGATGGAGAGGGAGAAGGCCAATAAATGTCTCTCTAAGTTAGCTTACTTGGGGCACCATCTCTTTGTTGGCTTATCAGAGAAAATCCAATTAGAAGCAAACAACAGTTCAAAGTTCAACATAGAAGCTGAAATTATGTTGTACTTATTGAAGAGAACAAATAAGGAACAGTAAGGGTGGGAAGGTGGCAATTAAGACTTCTCAGAGAATTTAGTTCACCTGAAACTTGAGTAAAAGGCTGTAAAGAATTAAAATGTATATAAGAATGGAATTACTTAATAGGATCTAAAGAATTGAGGAAACCCATGTTCCAAGCATTCAGAATCACAGGAACTCTCCAAGAACCTTAAAAAGGATGATCTCCAAATAAGAGAGAGTTTTCTGAGATGTAAAATGGATAATTTTGATTATATTAAATTTAAAAGGTTTTACCCAAACAAAACCAATTTAATCAATATTAGAAGAAAAACAGAAAGCTGAGAAAACATTTTTAGAGTAAGGCCTCATTTCTCAAATTTATAGAAAACTGAGTCAAATTTATAAGAATACAAGTTATTTCTCAATTGATAAACGATCAAAGGATATGAACAGTTTTTAGAAGAAAGCAAAGCTATCTATAGTCATAAAAAATTCTCTAAATCACCACTGATTAGAGAAATGTAAATTCAAATATCTCAGGTACCCCCTCAAACCAATCAAGTTGGCAATGTGACAAAAAAGATGACAATTGTTGGAGATAATGTGGAAAAACTGGTAAACTAAACACTGTTAGTGGAGTTGTGAATTGATCCAACCATTCTGGAGAGCAATTTGGAACTATGCCCAAAGGACAATCAAACCACATTCCCTTTTACTCAGCAATACCACTACTAGATTTCCCAAAGAGATACCAAAAAAATAAGGGAACATGAACTATGTGTGCAAAAATATTTATAATAATTCTTTTTTTGTGGTGCAAAGAACTGGAAATTGAGGGGCTGCCCATCAACTGGGGAATGACTGAACAAATTGTGATGTATGAATGAAATGGAATACTATTAATAAAAGAAATGATATATTTCAGAAAAATTTGGAAAGATTTACATGAACTAATGCGAAGTGAAGTAAGAAAAAGTAGAACAGTGTACACAATAACAACATTATACAACGATCAACTAAGATTGCATTAACTCTTCTCAACAATTCCAAGATAATTCCAAAAGACTCATGATGGAAAATTCTGTCTATTTCCAGAAAAAGAACTGATGGAGTCTGAAGGTAGATTGAAGCATACTATTTCCATTTGATTTTTTATAGTTTTTCCTTTTTTCTTATACAACACAATTAATATGAAAATATATTTTACATGATTACACATATATAATCTATATTATTTACCAACTTAAGAGGGGGAAGGAAAGGGAGGGAGATAACTTGGAATTCAAAAATCAAAATGTTAAAATTGTCTTTACATGTAATTGGAAAAAGTAAAATACTACTTAAAAGGGAAAAAAAGAATTGTCTTGACTACCCTTCACTGCTTTACTTACAAGATTGCTCAACAGAATTACTTTAAAGTTAGAGCTCCTTGTTGTATGGAAAGATTTATTCATGGTCTAAGTAAGATACAAGGGCAGGTCATTTGGAAATATTTACATGAGAGTTAGTAAAAAGCTTTTATGTATTCCCCTCAATTCTGCTTCCCCCACACCTTAAATACAGGGCTATTGGTACCCTGGCATTGACCATAAAAGGCTAAATAAGACAACCCTATGAACCTGGCATCTAGTATCCTGGGAAGGGTCCAGATTACTACAATGTATATGAGTCTAGGTCTCCTAAGTGTATAAAACTTAATTTGGATTTGCTCCAGGGACAAATGGAAGATAACAGTAGGCCATGCCTGGGAGGAACTTTCAAAACATTATACAATGTCTTTTGACCTAAGTGGTCCCCACCTGACTCCCATCCACCAGCAACATTTTATTAACGAGGTGACAGAAGAGCCATGGACTTCATCTCTGATGATATTTTCAATATCCCTAGTGACCAGCAGAATAGGTTAACCCATCATGAGGGATGCACCGAGCTGTTCCGAGGGAAGAGTATTGGCAAATTAATGAGTATCTGGAGTTCTTTCTTTGTTCCTAGACTCCATATTTGTCCTGGCAGATCATCAGGTGGATTCAACTTGCTTGAAAACCATTTAGGGCTAAGTTCCATGTATAAAAATCCTATTAGCTGTTTTTAGAAAACTGATTTTTTCTCTACCATTTTTCCCCAGCTATGAACAACCCAAACTCAACTCCTGAGTCAAGATCCTGGAAGAAGAATGATATGGAAGTGGGCTCGAGGCAGGGGCTGCTTCATAGTTGTCTTTGAATCTCCAGGGAAGCAAGATGCCAGTTAAATAGGAGAGGCTTAGTGTGCTGACTGGTTGATTGATTCCAGAGTATTATGGGTACAATGGATGGACAATTGACTTTGGAATGAGAGCATCTGGGTCCAGTCTTGTTCCTGGTGGTTTGGAGACCATGAACTCCTTGCCAGCTCTCTCTCTCTCTGGATGACCCCTGCCTGCTTGCCCATCCTAGGGGCTCTCCACTCTGAGGCTTGCTCTCCAATTGGGGCGTCCCTGCATGCACCTGCCATTGCAGGAGAAGCACCAACACAGGTGAACTGGGAAGTGGGTAACAAATGGCTTTCCTCCAATTAACCCAGCAGCATCCTTTTAAGTTTAATCTGCTTGAACATTTTCTCTATCACTTTTAAAAGACAATCAACCAAATAAGAAACAAGAAATCAAGCCTTGATTTGTAGTGGTTATTTTCTGTGGTGAAAAATGCTCACAAAGAAAATTTAATCATCAGTTCAAGTGGACTGTAGCACAGCCACATCACAGACTTCACTTGACTCCGTGCTCCACCTCCACACCTGAAGCATTTTTCTCCATGCAAGCAGACCCCCTCCTCCCTCATCCCCATTTTCCAATTTCCCAATTTCGCTTTGACTTACAATGCTTTCCTGTTTTCAAGTCCTCGACACTTAACTTAGCAGCTGGCACATATACACACAATAAATTCTCTCCCCTCCCTCTCCCTCCCTCTCTCCCCCTCCCTCTTCCTTTCTCACCTTCCCCTCACCCCCTCTCCCCCTCCCTCTATCTCCCCGCCATCTCATACCCCCCCACACACATACACACACCTTTAGCTAAATTGGTCTCACTGCACCTCAGGTTGTCCCCCACTTCCTAAATCCCTTTTTACCTTCTTTGGTGAATGCTTTCCATTTACATAAATATGAATCCCCATTGATAGAATGACAATCCCTTGAAGGCAGATAATTCATTGCTATCTTTGATTTCAGAAGTTGTAACTATATGTTTGCACACCTATCTACATACCTAGTATAGAGAGCAAGCTGTATTTCAATAAAATTGATTTCCTTTGTAATCATATGGATTTTATTTTCTGCATTTTATAACATCACGAGGAGATATGAATATATGCATAAACACAGTGATATGGATGCCATTTTGGTCTTCTTCAAAAACTGCCAAGAACAATATACACAAATATATAGAGAGTTGTATTTCAATAGCCTTGGTTTCCTTTGTAAGCCTTGGTATTTTATTTTATTTGCTTTAAAGCATCATGAGGAAATGTCCATGCAAGTGCATGTGTTTGAATATATAGTGACAGTGATATCGTTTTGTTATTCTTTGATAATGGACAAGAAGAAACCACCATACATATACATGTATGTCTATGGATAGTTCTTTTTCAATAAAATTGGTTTCCTTTGTAATCCTATGGATTTTATTTTCTGCATTTTAAAACATCATGAGGGGCAGCTAGGTGGTGTAGTGGATAAAGCACCAGCCCTGGAGTCAGGAGTACCTGGGTTCAAATCTGGTCTCAGACACTTAATTACCTAGCTGTGTGGCCTTGGGCAAGCCACTTAACCCCATTGCCTTGCAAAAACCTAAAAAATAAAAAAATAAAGCATCATGAGGAGAAGGGGTTCATAGCTTCACCAGTCATTGCCATTGGGGCCTACAATACACAAAAAGATGGCTAAGAATGCCAGCACTTAAAATATATGGCATTACAGAGGATAATATGTTGAGATAAATTGTCCTCTGAATGTATTACAGTGGCTTTAATCCAGTTCCAGAAAGATAAAATAAGAAGGTACAAACCAGGTGAACTACATCTGTCCATTTGCCTATTATTCTAAATAATTGAAGTGGGTAACTAGGTGGTGCAGTGCATAAAGTACCAGTCCTAGAGTCAGGAAGAACTGAGTTCAAATCAAACACCTTTCACTTACTAACTGTGTAACATCCTGATTGTCTCACATCCAGGGCCATCTCCAGTTATCCTGATTCAAATATAGTCATTGAATCCAGGTGACTCTAGAGAAGAAAGTGAAGCTGGTGACTTAGCACAGGGTCCCCTCACTTAAATCCTATCCACATGCATGTCCAGGCATCACCTCCCTGATGTCATAGAAGGAAGGACAAACATTATAACCTGAAAATAGGATAATTATATGACAATGGACCCCTGCCTGTGAGACAGGGACTGAAGGCATGGTCATTGACCTGAAGATGCCTAAAAATCCATGAGATATCTTATAGGGCCCAGAAATCCAAATCCCTTAGAGGAGGCCAATGTGTCATCTATTTGAAAGGCAAGGTGCATGCTAGGAATCAAGATCACCCTAAGATATGTATTATGGTAAAATCTAGACTCTGAGGGATTCAGGAGACAGTACCAGGACAATCCTATTATTCTCTCCTTGGATTGAAAATAACCATGAAAGGAGGACCAGAAAGCTTGAACATTAAGAAAGGGTTTAGAGCTTCTGCTTCCTAGACAAAAGTAGAGCTCATCTCTTCTATTTTCCATCCTTTGCTGTCTTCCTTCCAGTTAGACCCATCCATGCTCTTGGGACAATTTGGATTCAATGGGTTTCAAGGCAGCTCCCTTAGGCACATTTTCCCTTCTGTTGCATCTTGGATTTTGCTGAGGTGATATTGTTTGCAATCTTCTGGCATGATCCTCCCTAATGGTCTGTAAACAAGCTCATGCTCTAAAATTGTGCTATCTTGAGCTTGTATTACCTTTGTGTCTGAGCCAGATGGAGGGTCATGCTACTGTAGTCCAGGGCATGACAAGTTTAAAAGACTCTGGGATCAGTTTCCAGGAGAGGAAGATTCTAATGAAAAGACTGCCTATCTCAACTGTGGGATATTTCCCATTGTCTTGAACTCACTCTCTCTTCTCAGCCTCATCTCTTGGTTTCCTTCAAGGCCCATTCACAATTGAGTTTTCTCTAAGAAGCCTTTCTTGATACCCTTAAAGGCTGATGCTGTTTCTCTGTTGATCATATCTTATTTATTCTGCATATATCTTATTTATGCATTAAATTTGTATGTTCCTTCCCTCATTCAAAGAGCAAGGCCTGCTTTTCTTTTTCCTTATTTCCCTAGTGTTTGGCACAATGCCTAATCCACATTGGAGACTGAATAGAGAGCCAGGCTTGGAATCAGAAAGACTCATATTTGTGAGTTCATGATTGGTGTCAGACACTTCCTAGCTGTGTGATCCTGGACAGATCACTTAACCCTGTTTGTTTCAGTTCCTTCATTTTCAGGAAAGGGAATTAAGTGAAACCACTCCACTATAATTTGCCAAGAAAACCCCAAATGCAATTATGAAGAGTTGGACATGACTGAAATGATGGAACAACAATGATGACCACTGGCCTATGGTAGGCACCTGATAAATACTTATTAATTAATTAGATCCATCTCTCAATCATTCTGTAGCTCAGTTTCCTCATCTGAAAAAGGATAAGGTTTGCCTCATGGTCTTTAAAATACCTTCTAGCTTAAGAATTATGGTCCTACAAGAAACATCTCTTCATGTATTGAGGATATCTTTGATATACATAAAGTATTGAAATTCATGAGATTATAGATAGAGAGTAAAAAGGAATTTCAGAAGTCACCTGCTCTAACATTTTACAATTGGGAAAACTGAGGCCCAAAGCAGTTAAATGATTTTCCAAAAATGAATCAGGTAGTAAGTCACAAAGGGACGATTTGGATATATAGCCCTGACTTCAGAGTCATTGCTCTTTTCACTATTCCTTGACTTTTATAATATTACTTTTTAAAAAAATTACAAGAAGAGTGAAGCCATATGGCTGACCAAACAATGTAGAGAACATCAGACCCTTTTGTACTTACCATTGCGCTTTATTGTTTATTAATAACAGCCCATCTTAAACTTTCAGTTCCAATATGGTACCCCTTGTGTATATATAGAGTTTGGATAAGCTTCTTAGATAGATGGAACCATAGGATTTTTTATTTTTATTTATTATTTATTAATATTTTATTATCTTGTTAATTATTTTAATAAATGCTATTTATTGTCAATATGAATTATATTTCATTGTTTATTAATATTATTTATTATTAATATGAAACAGTAGATAAACAAGGAGATAGATGCTAATAAAATGTTTGTGAGTTTTCTGGAGGATTCTCTGGGGTAGAATGGAATGGAAGAGAGCTTCTCTATAGATGGTGATATAGTCCAAACCCTCCTGTATAGAGATGACATTGAATAAACTGCATCAAGCTCTAATTATGTTAGAGAACTTCCCCAAAGTCATCCATGGCCACTCACAATTCCCATAAGAGTGTTATGGTTTTGATTCTAATCCACGTGTAATAAGCCCATGGATGAGGGCTGGGGGGCACATTGCAAAGTGTGATATATTGCCTGTCAGTTACTCTCAGGGACAAATACACCAAGCCCCTCTCCCTCAGTCTGCTAATCATCTTATTGATTATTTCACCAGACTTAAAGGTTATCTAGTAGGGAATTACATCAGAAATATTTAGAGATGGAAAAATCCCTGAGCCCCCACCTCTGTTTATTAAAAACTGTAGGAATGTCTTTTCCCATAAGCTTCCTCTTCATGCCCGGCCTCAAGTCTTAGATAAACATCCATATTATTGACGATATAATTTATTAACAGCCACAAATAATACTGAGATACAGATTAATCTTCAATAATGTATTAACCCTGAGATAGGTCAGAGCCAGTCACCTTGGTGCTCTTGAAAAAACAAGGGAAATGGAGACGTCTACTAGAAATCTCTTACCAATGACTATAATGGTTGACTCTTCCCAAAACAGAGTCCACTAATTCATTGCTCTTAGGAAGGCAGTTCCCCTTAGAGACTTTCTTCATAATGTCTCATCCACAATAAGAGCACTAAAGGTCCTTCAAAATGATTCTTTAAACTCTCTCACAGGTGACAGTTAATTCTTTCTCTTATGGCGGATCACACTCAGAGACTCTCCCAGACTCTCTATGACAATTCATCAAGTCTCCAGGGAAGAGAAGGGAATCAATATTTATATAGTGCCTACTATGTGCTACGTACTGTGCTAATAACATGCCTTACAGTCCCTTTATTTTAAAGGGACAGTAATAATATCTAAAATTCCAAAGGGAAGATCTTTTTTCAATGTATATCTAAATGAATGAAAGATGCCTGTTCTTCATATCATGGCAGGCAAATGGATATAAAACCCATTGAATCAGTCTATTGGTACAAATCCATCAGCTACCAAAGTGACTTTTCTAGGGTCTAGGTCTGAACTATGGCAGTTAGGTGGAGCAGTGGATAGTGCACTGGCCTTGGAGTCAAGAAGATGGCAGTTCAAAGCCAGCCTCAGACATTTGACACATTAACTGTGTGAAGTCACTTCACCCTGATTGCTTCTCCTCCAGGGCCATCTCCAATCATCCTGATTCATTTCTGGCCACTGTAGCTAGATAGTTCTAGAGGAGAAAGTGAGGCTGGTGACTTAGCACAGCTCACCTCACTCAAATCCAATTCAAATGCTTCTTTGAGAATGAAGGACAAACATTATTAATATTATAGGTCTGACTCCTCTGCTCCATGAGCTTCGGGGACTCCTATTGGCTTAAGAATAACATAAACACTTCTTTTTAAAAAAAATATTTAAAGACTTTTACAATCAGGTACAGCCTACCTTCCCAGTCTTGTTCTGCTCCCTTTCACTTTCTTTCATATCCTCTGCTGCTGGCCATGCCATCCTGTCACCGTTACCCAGATATATCCATCCCCATGTTTTTGCACTTGCTTTCTCCATATCTGAAATGCAGGACCTTCTTACTCTCAAAACAACTCATTTTCCTTTGAGGTTCAACTAAGATCATCCTTCTACATAAAGTCTTTTCTGATCTTCCTCTTACATACTATATACCATGTTACTGACATCAATTCAAAACTATTATATATAGATACATATATCCATGTTTATGTATAATTATTTCTTTTGTATATATCTATATATATAAAGATTTATCTATCCATCCATCTCACTATCTCTATGCAAAATAAATTTGTATATATACATAATATATATTATATTCAGACATAGAAGCACATTGTCATGAGCAGCTAGGTCATAAGCTCCTCAAGGTCAGTAAATGAATCACTTTTATCTTTATATCTCTGGTGTATAGCATAGTGCTAGACATTTGAGATGTATTTAAAATAAATGTTTCTTAATTGATGTAACATAAATTCATTATTGAGTTGTTTCAGTTGTGTCTGACTCTTAATGATCCATTTAGGGTTTTCTTGGCAAAGAGACTACAATGGGTTACTACTGCCTTCTCCAGTTCATTTTACAGGTGAAGAAACTGAGGTAAACAGGGTTAGATGACTTGTCCAAGGTCACAAAACTAGTAAATATCTGAAGTTGAATTTGAACTAAGATGAGTCTTCCAAGTTCCAGATTCAATGCCCTAGACATTATGTCTCTTGATGCTTATATAACCACCGCCAATGGACAATATTCTAGGCTGAAAATTGAATTGGAAAAAAAGAAGCCTGGACTCCACCTCAAAAAGTATGCAGTGTCCTTAATAACATTGCAAAACTGTGGTATATGGGAAAGAAAAGAACATTGACCTGTATTCAAAAGACCTGTATTCAAATCCTGCCTCTGCCACTTAATTTCCTGTGTGACCTTAAACAAGTCACAATCTCCACTGTTACTTTGACTTCATCATCTGTAAAATGAGGGAGATGGATTAAGTGGTTTGAAGTCCCTTAGATCCATAAATCTAAATTCACTAACCATTTCCTGGAACAAAAGTAAAAAACCATATCCAGTCCTAGCAGTATTGCTAACTAGACTATCTGGCTGGGAATCATGGAACATCATGATTTCTGAAAAATCAAAATTGTGGTTGATCTAAAGAAAAAAAGTGATGCCTGGCAAATGACACAGGCTGTATTATTGCCAAAGATTACTCACAGTCCAGATGTAGAGGGGAAATACATTGTTACTTGGAATACCTGCAACCAGAAAAGAGGTGGTTGGGTTGGTTATGAAACACTCCCTAGCTGGGTGACCTCGGTAAATCACTTCACCCTGTTTGCCTCCATTTTCTCATCTGTAAAATAAACTGGAGGAAGAAATAATAGATCATTTCTGCATCTTTGCCAGGAACACTTCAAATAGGGTCACAAAGAGTTGGACATGACTGAAAAATGACTAAACAATAACAAAATTATGAAATAAGAAAGATAGTTTTAACAAATGTTTGGTAAAGTGTGTTACTACTGGAACTTCCAAATATTAAATGATCTGGAAGAAGGTCTCCAGGTTTTTTTTGGCACAGGCTTTAAAGATAATATGTAAAGGACAATGGAAGATCAAAGATTACACTGAGAGGCAATTGAGCATCCTCTATGTATTTTGTGTACATACTCATTTGTGTATATTTAATGAAACTAAATTTAATTGGATTCTGCACTTGGGTTAGAAAATCAATGACTCAGATACAGGATATGGGAAACATGGGCAAACAATAGTTCCTATTTTTTTTAAAGGCCTAGGGATTCCATTGTACTGCAAGCTCATTACAAATCATTCATGCTATTTATTCTTATGACCCTACTAATGTGTCTTTGGGTAAGTCAGTTCCTTTCTTGGACCTCATTTTCCTTCTCTGTCATTTGAGGGGGTTAGCCTAGATGGCCTCTTTAAACTCTAAATCTGTGCTTCTAGGATGCTATTTTGGCTCCCAAAGCCACAGTTATTCCAAGTTATATTAAAATTAAAAAACAAAAACAAAAACATGGTGCCAGATTAATCAATTGATGAACAAACATTTATTAAGCATCTAATATCTTCCAGATAATATGCTAGGCAAAAGCAAAACCATTTTCTGCCAACCAGGATCTTATAGTCTAGCTGGGGAGACAAGATACACATAAATCATTATTCAAAATGTAGTTTGGGGAGAAAACAATATTAAATTGGTGGGACAAGGTGGTAGTGGTCAAGTTGAATGATGAAGGAAACTAGGCATTCTGAAATGTAATTGTTGTTCAATCTTCTTTCTCAAAGAAAATCAATGACATCAGGAGGATGTCACTTGATTTGCAATCGAATTGGATTTTAGTGAGGCAAGACCCGTGCAAAGCCATTAGTCTCTCTCCTCCAGAGACATTGAAGTCCAATGGCAAGCCATGACATATGCTGTAGGCAAACAATGTATAGAGTTTCCAAGGGTGATAGGCATGCTTAGACATCCAAAGAGGGTTACTCTGACAGAGAAGACTCATTCCTTCCAAAAGAGGGACAGGTAAAAGATATTCATCTTGGGTAAGACCTAGGGGAGAATGGTCACTGTCTTTACATGTTCATACAACGGATTGATGTAGAAAGGTATCCCTTTCTGTGCTACTGAATCTAATTATCACCAAAGGAGGGTATATGCTTAGTATCTGGGGCTGGTTGATATGTAGACTTCAGTCAAAGATTGATACTCCAATCTTGACCACAAGGCAACAATCCCAAAGCTCTTCAAAGTCACATGATAAGAAAATGAACAGGGACTCCAATCAAAACCTCTATTTTGTCAAGACCAATTCTTTTTGTCCACTATACTATATCACACAACACAATGGTCTCCTCAAAAGACCCTTTGAGCATTGAATGATGGATTTTTTCCACTGGCCCTGGACAGAGATAATAATTATCCCCCTTCTCTGCCTCTTTTAATTTGCTGAAGGACATGCTGTTGTGATGCATCAATTTCTGTTAATGTCGTTTCATGTTCTTAGATAATTATCTTCTTCCCAAGGCCCATGCAGTGCAGACCTTTTCTATTTTGCAATTAACTATTTGAGTTTCCATGGAAGAAGGGAAGAAGCAAGAATAAAGAAATGGGAAAGGAGGGGAATAAGTACCTATTTTCCAGGCATAATGCTAAGTATTTTAAAGATATTATCTCATTCGATCCCTATTGGAATGAGGAATTTTAGCCTAAGGAAGAAAAGATTTCATAACTCTGAATAATTAAATGATCAAGAATGATTACAGAGGACTAATGAAGAATGATAGCCATGTCATAATTGAGAGATGAAGCTGAATGAGAAACACATTTTTGAGTGTGGCCAATGTGGGAATTTGTTTTGCTTGACTCTGTCTATAGAAGACAGAAGACTGTCTATATTCTTCCTCCCTCCCTCCCTCCCTCCCTCCCTCCCTCCCTTCCTTCCTTCCTTCCCCACTTTTAGTACAATGAAAAGGTGTAGAATTTGTTAGATATTCCTTATCTATATGACCATAAGCCAGTAATTTAATGCTTCTGCAACTCAGTTCTTCATAGGTAAAAAGAGGGGTTTGGGATGGCATCTAAGAACTCTTCCAGTTCTAAGTTTTTCATGTGATCATTCTGAAAAGGAAAGAAGCCCAGACCAGCTAATTGACTTGAACAAGGGGTGACATATAGTCAGTATTGAGACAAGACTGAAATCTGGATCCTTTGACTCTTAAAGCAGTGCTTTTTTTCATTGTAGTGTGCTGTTCTGTTGGGGTAGGACTGGGGTGAGTGGTCTAAGGAAGGTCAGAATTAGTAGCAAAAGATAAAAGTTACAGAAAAAAAGAGCTGAATGGACTATCTGGAAAGGCTATGAGGTCTTCAAGATGGCTGCTGATGGGGATGTTGGAGAAGGGATTCTTGTTTGGAATACATTAGATGACCTCTGAGATTCCTTCCAATGTAACCATCTACTACATGAAGACTGTCCTGGGACCCTTACTAAGCAGTTGAATCTTTTTGCCATCTCCTGTCAGTTCAATTCTGAGATATATGAAGGAGAGTTCTTCAGGTCCAGTACTTCATTTTTGTTAAGTGAAACCTGTACTTCCTTCAGAATTTCAGAAATAATAGTGGGAGTGACATCCCCATCACCCTTCACTGGCAGAGTGTGAGTTAGAAGAGAGCCTAATTTGTATGATACCCTCAGTTAAGATTCTCCTCTTTAAAACTGGTCAAGGGGGTGGCTAGGTGGTACAGTGGATAGAGCACTAGCCTTGGAGTCAGGAGTACCTGAGTTCAAATATTGCCTTAGACACTTAATAATGACCTAGCTGTGTGGCCTTGGGCAAGCCACTTAACCCCATTTCCTTGAAAAAAAATCTAAAAAAAAAATAAAAAAAACTCATCAAGTTCATTTCTCTGTCCTCCTATGTCTCCCCTCCTTATATCTCTCTATTGGCTCTTTATATAGTGTCCAGATCAGTGTTTGAGGACACTACAGGGAAAAAAAGTTTCTGTAGAGCTAAGATACTCAGAAAAATACCAGAAATCCTAAATTTGACAGTTGGAATGGACCTCAATGGCTACTTAGTTCAAGTCTTGTAGCCTTGAAGGATTTGAGTTCCCATTTAGCTATAATTTCATCACCTCTGAAATCTCATCTTTGGTAAAATTCTAACCTTTCCCCCCTTTCTTCAATCTAGAGCCATGACTGAGCTCTTAAATCATTTGACCTTGTAACTGATGATTCAGTTGGCCATTTAATTCCCTTTCCAAAATTCCCTGTCAATCAACACCAATTCCACCAAACTTAAAACAGTTGTTACAAAAATATCATAAATATAATAACTAGTGATATAGTACCTTCCATTAACGCAAATAGTATGATTTTATGTTTGAAAATGACCATGGGGGGCGGCTAGGTGGTGCAGTGGATAAAGCACCGGCCCTGGAGTCAGGAGTACCTGGGTTCAAATCCGGTCTCAGACACTTAAAAATTACCTAGCTGTGTGGCCTTGGGCAAGCCACTTAACCCCATTTGCGTTGCAAAAACCTAAAAAAATGACCATGGCCTCAGATTTTAAAGTCAGAGTCTATATTAATAATAGATTAACTTTTATATAGTGTGTCATGATTTTCAAAGCACTTTGCAATTATCCCATCATCATGAAAATCCTGGGAGTTAGATGCTATTATTTTTTTCATTTTATTTATTTAAGGCAGTGGAGTTAAGAGTGACTTGTCCAAGATCACACAGCTAGGTAAGTATTAAGTGTCTGAGACTGGATTTATTTGCATTTTACAGATGGTTGATCTCAGAGAGGTTGCAGGAACTTGTCCAGGGTCACACAGTTAATAAAGGAGAACAAATTTGAACTCAGGTCTCTGATTTTAGGTCCTATATATATCAAACTACCTAACTGCTTACCCTTTAAAGCTCTAACCCTTTACAATTATTTTCTGTCTTTCATTACTGTAATTAATCAAACAATAAATGTTTAGTAAGTATTTATTCTGTAGCAGATACTGATTTAGGCTTAAGGGATGTAGTAAAACTATAGCATTCTAATGGGGAGGGGAGGGAGAGAAGAATAATGCATATCTTATTGTTCAGTGGTTTCAGTTAAGACTCTCTAGGGCTTCATTTGGAGTTTTCTTGGCAAAGGTACTGGAGAGTTTTGTCATTTCCTTCTAGTGCCCAGAATCACACAGCTAGTAAATATCTGAAGCCATATTTGAACTCAAGAAGATAAGTCTTTGTATATGTATGTCATGGAACACTAATGTTCTATTAGAAACCAGGAGGGATGGGATTTCAGGGAAGCCTGGATGGATTTGCATGAACTGATGCTGAGCGAGATGAGCAGAACCAGAAGAACACTGCACACCCTAACAACAACATGGGAGTGATGGTCAACCTTGATGGACTTGCTCATTCCATCGGTGCAACAATCAGGGACAATTTTGGGGCTGTCTGCAATGGAGAATACCAACTGTATCCAGAGAAAGAATTGTGGAGTTTGAACAAAGATCAAAAATTATTACCTTTAATTTAGGGGAAAAAACTTATCTTATTATGTAATTTTGCTATCTCTTACACTTTATGTTTCTTCCTTAAGGATATGATTTCTTCCTCATCACATTCAACTTAGATCAGTTGTATACTATGGAAACAATGTAAAGACTAACAGGCTGCCTTCTGTGGGGGGTGGGGGGAGGAAAGCAAGATTAGGGAGAAAATTGTAAAAACTGAAAATAATAAAATTTTTCTAAAAAAATAAAGATGAAAGTTCCCAGAATAAAAAGATGAGTCTTCCTGACTCCAGACCTGGGACTCTTTCCACTGGGCACCTGCTGTGTGTCAGCCTCCTTAGCCTTGACACATAATAAATACTTTAAAAATGCTGGTTGACTTGGCAAATGATGGTGAAGTTGGAGGTTTGAGAAATCTGGTCATTCTGGAAAGCAATATGGAACCATGTCCCAAAAGTTATTAAACCTTTTATGTATTGCTATGCAGTGGAAAAAATCAAATAGGTCTAGACTCCAAAGAGAAAAAAAAGAAGGAAAAATTCTATATAAACCAAAATATTCATAATAATTTTTCCTCTGGTGGAAAACAATAGAAACATAAGGATACCTGGACAGGTGATGGTATATGAATGCAATAGAATTGTTGTAGTTGTTAAGTTGTTTCAGTTTTGTCCAATTCTTATGATATCTCTTGGGATGATTTTTTTTTTTTGCAAAGATACTGAAATTATTTGCCATTTCCTTCTCTAGTTCATTTGACAGATAAGGAAACTGAGGCAAACAATATTAAGTGACTTGCCCAGGATCACACAGCTAGTAAACTGTGATGCTATAAGAAATGATGACACATGATTAATTATCTATGTTTAATGTGGTTAAACATGTAGAACCTATATTAGATTGCTTTCTGTCAGTTGAAAACTACCATTTCTTATAGGTAAAAAAGACACTATTTAAATTTTTTTATAAAAGGAAGTGATGAAAGACCATTTCAGAGAAATCAATGAAGATGTATAAGGATTGATGGGAAGCAAAGTAAATAGAAACCAGAAGAACAATTTATAGTATAACAGCATTATAAAAATGGACAATTTTGAAGGACTTAAGAACTCAGATATCATGAAGAAGAATAATGATTCCAGAATATGAAAGATAAAAAACCTTGTACATTTCCTGACAAAGGAACGATGCAGAAAACAACATCTATTTTTGGATATCTGGTTTAATATCATTATTTAAAAACCTCAGTGCTAATCATAGGATGAGTTTGGCCCAAATACTTTTTCTTCTATGATCCAGGAGATTAGCCATAGGAGTGGGAATGAGAAAATCCAACCAGGATCATATTTGAGCTAGCTCTAGAATTTCCATTTGCACCTATGAAGGATGAGGACATTTTTTTTTACTTTGGACAAGGAATTTTATTTCCCAATTTGTAAAATGAGACTAGATGATCTTGCACATCCCTAACATTCTCCCTGAAGGATAGAGCAACTAGTCTATTGAGTTCATTTTAATTTTCATGATGGTCATTGAATATAATGAAGGTAAATAACTATAATTAACCCCTCTTACTCCCATTCAAGTTTTTATAAGACCAAAAATTGTTCAATTGAACCCATATTCAAAGTATCCTTTTCAAAAGTACTAATCATTGATCTCACTGACTCTCCAAGGCTTGTTTCCATGATATTTCCAGATATCTCCTGGGAAGTCATAAACATTTCAAGACCAGCTGATTTCAATTCACTTGATTAAAAAAAATTCCAACCATAAACAATTTAGGAAGAATTTTGGAATGTGTCCAAAGGGTCCAATGTGAAATCCATCCCACTACAGTGAGGTATGTGTGTGCGGGGGCACAAATAGCTCCAAGCCCTCTGGGAATTACTGCTAGAAGCAATAAAAAAGATAGCACCATGTGAATGGATCCATGTCTTCTGGAAAGTAATTTGGAAGTATGCTAGGAAAGTAATTAAAATGTCTATCCATTCTGATTCTGAGATCCTGCTACTAGGCATATACCCCAGATGGTCAAAGGTAGAAAAAAGAACCCATATATTCCAAATTATTTATGATAGCACTTTTGTAGTAGGGGTAGGAGTAATAGGAGAAGAAGGAATAAGAGTTGGAGTAAGAGCAGGAGTACTAAGAGTATGAATAGCAGTAGCAAGAGTAGCAGCTGAAGTAATAGTAGCAGTAGCAGCAGCAACAACAGCAGTAGTAGTAATAGTAGTAGTAGTAGTAGTAGTAGTAGTAGTAGTGATAGTAGTAATAGTAGTAGTAGTAGTGGTAGTAGCAGTAGCAGTAATAGCAGCAGTGGTTAGTAGTAGCAATAGTAGTAATAATGAAAATATTAGTGCGCATTTATATAGTGTTTTAAAGTATCTCATTTGATGCTTATAATAACCCTATAAGATGTGTAGTGTAATTATCCTCATTTTACAAGTGAGAAATTGAGAGAAAAGAGGTTAAATGACTTGCTCGAGGTCATGCAGTTAGTAAACATCTGAGACAGGATTTCAAACCATGTCTTCCTGGCTCCAGGTTCAGTGCTCTATCCACTTCACTACCAGTTAGTCACAAAGAATGGAAAATAAGGGATGGTTAACCAAGCTGTAATAAATGAGTGTAATGGAATGTTATTATGAAATAAAAAACAAGAGATTTGAAGACTACAAAGAAAGATGTGAAAGTTTGAATTGATGCAAAGACAAATAAACTGAATCAGGAAATCACTAGGCATAATGACTCCAACAATGGAAGAAAAATGTCAAAATGGAATGCTGTAAAAATATGAACAAACAACAAATAAAAAGTATCTATTTATTACCTAAACTGTGCCAGGCACTTTGCTAAGCTAGGGATTCAAAAAGAAGAAAATGATAGCTCCTCTCCTTAAGGACTTAGAGGCTAATTTTACTGACCAAGCTTAGTCCCAAATAAGAGATATTGGAAAGCTATCTGCTTTAAAGTGGGAGACTATGGGAATAGACTGCTACATATAATGAAGGGCTTGGTTGAAGGGTTGGTCAGTTTTGCTGAACTATTTGCCCCCTTTCTTTTAATTCTTCATTGGAGGAGAAGGCTTTCTTAGAAGGAGAGAAAATATAGGTAATGTAAAAAACAAAAGTTAACAAAAATACCTCAGAGAATGGATCTGCATCTTCCTTTATTGATAATAGCAGAATATTCTGGAATCAGAGACTAAGTGCAACCCCTTTCCTTTCAGAAGAGAATATAGAGGCTCAGGAGAAGGAAAATGATTTACCCAAGGTAACACAGCTAGTGAGTGGTAGTCAGAGTTTAGAAGTAGGTTTTCTTTTGGAATCATTGTTAATTATTTCCTATTTATCTTGTGTGTGTGTGTGTGTGTGTGTGTGTGTGTGTGTGTGTGTGTGTGTGTGTATTGATTGATTGTACTTGCAAGTATCCTAAACTCGGTTCATATTCTGGCATGGACACTTATTTCCTGTGTCACCTTGGGTGTACGACCATATGTGGCTCTAGATCTAGTATCCTATGATCCCTCTTCTTCCCCAAGTTCTGGATCTTCTCTTTCTTACCCCTGCCTCTCCCCACCACCCCCAGCACCTCCTTACAAATGTATTGGCTTCATCAGCCACGACTCTAACACAGGGATGACATTTTGGTCCTCTTCAAGAGGGCAGGACAACAACCAACCAGAACTGGTCAATCCCTGTAACCCATTACTCCCCTCCAGACATTCAATAGTCCAGTCAAACCGAATCATTGTCTATTCCCAGAACTCGATGCTGTTCTCCATGTATGGAATGTGTTCCCTCTTCACTTGTGATTCTCAGAATCCAAACATCCAAACATCCAAACTCTCTTTCAAGGCTCAGTTGAGGCGGTGCCTCATGAGAGATATTTTCCTTGAATCCATCCTCTCCCATATGTCAGTTCTCTCTCTCTCTCTCTCTCTCTCTCTCTCTCTCTCTCTCTTCAAATGACTGTATTTCTATCTGAATTCTCATCCATATTGTCTTAATTTTGGCAAAAATGACACCTCCCCCTAAATTGCCTGCTACTTAATACAAACTGAATCTGGATTCCAAATCCGTAACTTTGCCCTTCCATCCACCCTGCACACCTATATTTTTTTTTGTTTTTTTGTTTTTTAGGTTTTTGCAAGGCAAATGGAGTTAAGTGGCTTGCCCAAGGCCACACAGCTAGGTTAATTATTAAGCGTTTGAGACCGGATTTGAACCCAGGTACTCCTGACTCCAAGGCCGGTGCTTTATCCACTATGCCACCTAGCTGCCCCTTGCACAACTATATTTTTCACCATTGAACCATTTGCTTGATAACCATTTACTGTCCATTATCCCCCCAGGCCTTCTTGTCCATTCTCAGACTTGCCAGTGCATTTTTCCGTGAATTGTGCTTTCAGTTAAAATGGAGGTAAGTTCAAACACCAGTTTTTCTTCCTTTTATCTTGTCACCTGCCTTCACCTCCTCCCTCAACAATTTCTTTTTCCAGGAAGTTTTTTCCTAACATCAAGTCTAAATCTGTCTCTTTGTTAACACCCATCTTTTACTCCTGGTTCTGCCCTCTGGGGACAAGCAATGAGCTGGTAGAACTCAGGGGCCAATCTTGATTGGGGGGTTAATTGGGATCTAGTGGGTTTAATAGAGGCAACTGAGTTCCTTGCTCGGTTTTACCTAGGGTTGCTTAATTCATCCTAAGTAGACCAGTTTTCATTGCTGTAGGGTACTCCTAGGAAGAAAGCCCCCTCTACTAAAGCAAATCTGGCCTTCTATGATGCTTTCTAGTTTTAAAGAGATTTCCTGGGACATCAAGTGACTTACTCTGGCTCACACAACCAGTATGTGTCAGAGGAAGGACTAAAATATATTTCTTGACCATAAGATGAGCTCTCTATGCTAACCCACACTTATTCTCCAATTCAATATGATTAGATACAAAACTTATTTTTTTCCTCCTCTTCCTAAAATAACTAAAAATAAATGATATCAAAATATGCACACTTTCTGCTAATTTTCTTCTTCCTTCATTGATTTCTTGAATTAGCAGACTAAGAAGCATATTTTTAGGGAATAAAAAGTGGTGATAGATGTAAAAGTAAAGGACCTTAGAAATCACTGGATACAATTGCATTGGGATGAGACTTGGAGTTAGGAGGACCTAAGGTTGAATCCTGCCTTATACATTTATGAGTTGTGCAATGAAAGACAAATCAATCAAGCTTTTGGACCTCAGTTTCCATGTCTTTAAAATAAGGGCATTGGATTAGAAGGTCTCTGAAATCCCTCTGGATCCAAATCTGTAACTTGTGATCATTTTATGTTGGGGTAATTATGAGCAAGAGAGATGTGACTTGTCCAAGGTCAAGGGATCCTCTGTGACAAGCTTCTTTAAAGCAGAAATAAATTTATCCTTTTTTAAATATGTTCCCCCACACCCAATATTGTGATTGTCACACAGTAGTTGTCTAATAAATTATTGTTAATAGATTTATTAATGCCTAGACTCAGGTATCCTGATATTCAACCCAAATTGTTGTTCTCCATACCACTTTGTCTCTATAGAATCATAGAATCCTAAATCCAGAATTTAACTTCAACCCGCTCATATTACAAATGAGCTAAACCAAGACCAAGAGAAATGAAGTGATTTGCCCTAGAGCATACGTGAAGTCACCTTTCAGAGCCTTGTGTAGTGATGTTTATATCAGAGTCAGGATTTGAACCCAAGTCCAATGATTTCACAGTCAGGGCACTTTCCACTGCACCATGATACCCTATGTTGGGGCAGATTACTCATAGCCTAGCCCACCATGGAATAGATGCATACACTTAAAGCTTAAAGCAGCTGGGTAGCCTAGGGGGTAGAGTGCCAGACTTGGATCGGAAAGACTTTAGTGTAAATCCTGCCTCTAATATATACTGGCTGTGTGAACTTGGACAAGTCACTCCACTCAATCTGTCAAATGGGGATAATAACAGAACTTGATCTCAGAGGACTTATAAGAATCATGTGGGATTATATATATATATATATATATGTATATATATATATATATATATATATATATAGCTCTTTCCAAACCTTGATGATTTGGGGAAATATTAACTCATATCATTACTTGTATAGTCTGTCAATGGGCAAAACAGCACGTACCTGTCAAATACTGGTGAGGTCTGTTTATTGTATATAAGGGTTGGATTTGATATCCCTCTCTACTCTCCAATTCTGTGAACTGGTCATATTTCTATGTATGTGTCAAGTGACTGTGTCTGCCCACATTCTTTCACGGGCCTGTGTGGGTGCCCATGTGGACCATTGAGCAGGTCATGAAACTGTGGCTTCACTTTCCAGCAAAGAGGGACCTCACGTTTCACTTTGGGCGAGAACACCCGACCCAGATGGTGAAAGACCCAATTTACCTGCTGCTCCTTCTGGAAGGAAGGGTGCATCCTGCAGTGATTAGAGACAAGGCAATTGACTGGAGATAGGGACACCTGATGCTAATTAGATTATACGCTAGAATTAAAAAAACCCCCAACAATGAATGCTGTCTTTCCCACATCCTCTGGTCCCTAAATGTCACAGCTCATCCCTTCTGGCAGATCCTGGACAGACTGGAAGTGACAAGAGCCACTGTGAGGAAAGTGAGCCTTGGAGGCACAGCTGGCACAGCTGGTTCAGGGCAGATACCAGCCCAAGATGAGCCAAGTGAGCTTGAGAGCCAAGCTTTTTCCTCTGGAGGCTAAGGACCCAGAGAAGTGTGACTGAGACGATGGAGCCCTGCTCTGGGTTTTATTCTCAGTTCTTCAGATGGAATGCGTTGTAAAACAAGGACAAAGATCATCCCTGTTTACCTCAAGTTGGGGCAACTAAATGGCTACATGGTACACAGAATCAGATCCAACCTCAGACACTCCGTAGCTGTGATTCTGGTCAAGTCACTTTACTTTGCCTCAGTTTCCTCAGTTTTCAAATAAGCTGGGGAAGGAAATGGTAGACCACTCTAGCATCTCTGCCAAGAAAACCCCAAATAGGGTCAGGAAAAATCAGACACAAGAAAAATGACTGAACAATAGTAATCCTCATCTTACAGAAGAATACAGAAGAAAGAAGTGCTTTTCTTAAGGTCACTCAGGTAGTAAATAGCAGAGTCAGAGTCTATAGGATCCTAGATCTGGAATCAAAGAAACCTTAAAGCATGCCTAATCCAACCTATTCATTTAACAGAAAGGGAAACTGAATTCCAGGGTGTTGAAGGTTTGTAGATTAAGAGTTTGAAAAAGAGATCTTATATATGAGCCCATGATTTAACATAAGGGGAAACTGAGCCCCAGAGAGGTCACAGGATTATAGATTTAATGTAGGAAGAAAATTCAAGAGGCCTCCATCCAACTCTCCCCCAGTTTTGAAGGTGAGAAAAATGAGATCTAGAGATCTAAAATCCACTACTGAGCATTTACTGTGTCTAAGACACTGGTCTGGGCAAGGAGACAATAAAGAAAGGCTACAGCAGTTCCCACCTTCAGTTTGCTCACATTCTAATAAGGAAGACAGGCTGCAAGACCCCATGGCCATCCCTCATGGGCTCAGTAGGAGTCAAAGGTTATTTCAGATGATACATACTAGGATGGCTCAGGCTCCTGCAGAATCTGAATTCAGGTCTTCCTGACTCCAAGCCTAGTGCTCCAGCTACTGAACCTTCCAGATGGGATGTTGGACTAATCACCTAACTTCCCTGTGGCTCATTGTGCTCATCTGTAAAATGAAAAGATCTGGGGGGAAGGACTTTAAGATCCCTTCTAACTCTAGAGGTAAGATTCTCTCACAACCTTCCAGCTGCTTGAAGATACCTATGAAATATCCCCAAAGTCTTTTATCTCTAGGTTTAAAATTTCAATCTAATTCAACAGATCCCTCTCACATGACCTCTGGTCCATGCACCATTCTAATTGTCCTTCCCAAGGCCAAGTCTAGCTGTTCATCGTTCAAATAATGGACAATTCTCTGCTGACCATGTCCCTTCACAGAATGTCACTTCTTGGAAGCAGAGTTGCATAGCAATGTTGTGTGTCCTTTATAACCATGGCCCTATATAAAGTTCTACCTCCTTCATAAAAGCTTGTTAAAATGAGAGGTGTCTAAGAGGAGAGACCATGATTCTTATTATCTTCGGCCCAAGTTTGGCCACAGCAGATGGGAGCTGTTCTTGGCATGCATTTATAACAACATGCATTTATAGAGAACCCTCTATTGCTTGTCACTGCCTTAAGCACCCTACAATTATTACTTCATTCGATCCTCTCAACAACCAGAAGTTATGTGCTGTTATTATTACCCCCATTTTACAGATGAGGAAACTGAGGCAAACAGAACTTGAGGGACTTGCTCAGGATGCCTGACTCTCTATCCACAGCACCACCCACCTGCCATTGCAAGTTTGGGGAGCTCAATAAACAATTTCATAAAGAATCTATGAACAGGAAGGAACCTCAGAGCTCCCCTGGTCTGACCCAGACTTAAACACTAATCCTATCTGTGACATCAGGCAAGTGGCCATTCAGCCTTTGCTTGAAGAGCTATGATGAGGGGGATCCTCCTTAGCTCCCAGGCAGCCTCTTCAGTTTTGGACACTGAACTGTTTGGAAGTTTGTCTGACATTAAAATGAAGTCATCCTCTTTGTGGCTTCCACCACTGGTCCTGGTTCTGCTTTCTGGAACTGAGCAGAAATAAGTCAGATTAATGCCTTTATTTAGCACCTGACTACCCTTCAGGCCCTGGGAGGCAGCTGTCACCTTCTTCTGAAGTCTCCTCTCTTCTCCAGGCTGAGCATCTTCAGACCCTTTAGCTTAGTTTAGTCTTGGTTCCAATTTTAGTATATGTGCTGCCCAAGGGAGCACAAATGATCCTCTTTGAAAATGAAGGACCACCACCACCAATATGACATGAATGAGAGGGCTTTCACATTCTACAGGCCTTTCTGTGAATACTCTCTGACTTATCAATGTATTTTCTAAAAATCAAAAGGGAACAGAATTTGGAATTGGAGAACCTGGGTTCAAATCAGAGGTGGGAGTTGGTTGGTTCACACCCGTTCAGCAGAGCCGATACCTAATTTTATGTTGAGTTCGGTGAACTGGTTGTTAATCTATTTGAATCCCACCACTGGTTTAAATCCCACTTTTATTACTTCAAGGTGACCTTGGGCATACAATAACTTCTCTGGGTCTCAGTTTCTTCCTAAAGTGGAAGATCTGGACTAGATGACTTCTAGGACTCTAGCCTGAAAGTTTATGATCTCTATTTCCACATTTCTGTACAAGTGACTCTTGGTGTGCATTTATGACAACATCATTTCTGTTTTTTCTTTCTTGGTCTTCACTGAATTGTTCTCTACCTTGCTTTCCTCCCTGTTTTTCTGGATTTTTCCCCAAGTACATCTGCTTGATACAAAAAGCAATTTCTCTACTTCATGGGTGGACATGTCTATGGTCAGACATCAAATCTAAGTGATCTGTAAAATCAAATTTCCTCTTCTATTAGGATTCCATCTAACCTATGTTCTGTACACATTTGTATAAAAGTCTTTGGTTTTGCTGCTGATTTCTTCCTTGGATTTTGTGTCCTATGAATTCCCAAGAGCTTTTCCTATTGTAATTTTCATTCCTTTCTTTCTTCCCTCCCTCCCACCTTCCTTCCCTTCCTCTTTCTTTCCTTTCTTCCTTCCTTCCCTTCCCTTCCCTTTCCTTCCTTCCTTCCTTCCTTGCTTCCTTCCTTCCTTCCTTCCTTCCTTCCTTCCTTCCTTCCTTCCTTCCTTCCTTCCTTCCTCCCTCCCTCCCTCCCTTCCTTCCCTTCTTTTCTTTACATTCTATGGTACCTAGATACTTATACAGTACTTACACAGGGAAATGATATAGACAATTATGAATGTAGCTTCAATGCTGTTAAAATCTTGCTCATTGTGGACGGCTGTTTGCTCCTGAGATGTAAATTGACCCTGTGTTGATTGTATCCTATGTCTCCTTGACCTTGTTGTCTTGTATCTTGTCCCTCATTTTCCCCTTTACCTAACCTTGGCCTTAGACACTGGCATGACAGGAAATGACATGTTGTACTTGAAGGTTGAGCACCTTGGGACAGGAAGGACCAGTATGAAGCTTGCTGTTGGAAGATACCTGGCCCAAGGTATAAGGCCACTTCCCAAGCACCTCCCCATGCCCAACTAATCACAGAAGAGTACTTAAGAGTAAGCGCTGCAGTTTCTGCTTTTTTTTTCCTTTCTTTTTCCTCTGCTTCCTCTTCAACTCTGGCAAGGATGGGTTTCTCTAATGCTCTATCTTAGGTCACATGGAGCACCATGGGCCTCCCTAAGCCACATGGCTGGCTGCCCCCTTCCCTCTCTGTCTCTCTGTCTGTCTCTGTCTCTGTCTCTCTCACTTTCACTCAAATTTTACCTAGTCTCTTAAGGTGGTTATTTCTTTTCTTATTTGTCATATTTTGCCATAATAAAATCCTGACTAGTTTTAACATTTCCAGAGAGTGTGCAAATTCCTTCACCTTTGCAGTGGCCTTAAACCTTCTGTCTTCAATCTCTAAATTTTAAAAAATTGGTAACAGTATTAACCTTATATAAATTATGCATGTGTTTACTTACATAGTGTCTCCTTTGGTAGAATATAAACTCGTTGAGGGTAAGGATCATTTCATTTTTGCTTTTATATTCCTAGCCCAGTACTTGGAACACTTGTTGCTCAGTCATGTCTGACTCTCTCTGACTCCATTTTGGGTTTTTGGAGCAGCTTGCCATTTCCTTTTCCAGCTCAGATGACAGATGAAGAAACTGGGTTAAATGATTTTCTGGGGTCATGCAGTTAGCATGTAGTTAGTCTGATGCTGGATTTGAAGTCAAGTCTTCCTGACTCTAGGACCAGTATCCACTGTGCCACCCTGCTGCTCAATGATTGCCAATTCTTGATAGCTGAATTTCATGAACAGAGGAATTTTTACTCAAATAATCAGATCATCCATAAGCATTATCTAGTGTCTGTTCTCTCCAGGAAACAGAGATAAAAAGAAAAAATGAATATTCCCTGCCTTCCAGCATTCTCTTGAAGGAGAAGGTAGGCTAAGTATCCACTGTACCCCAGACATTGTACTGGGTATGGGAATATAAAAGCAAAAATGTAAAAAAAAAGACAAAAATCCCTTACATTCAAAAAGCTCATGAATGACTCTAAGAGGCTCATAGTAAATAAGTAGACCTATATATGAAGATACCTGATATCTCCATGCCCACCAAATGGTTGAAGAAGCCTGATCAGACTGGTCAAGTGTGCAAATCAGATTGAACTCATCTTATACTTCACATTACCCATTCATTCTTACAACATTCCAAGAACTTCCAGTCTTCTCCTGTGCTGCTAATACCACTAGACAAGATCTGGAGAAAAGACAACTAAGAACCTCTCCCCATAGACTTTAGAAGTCCACCTGGTGTGCCCCATTCCTACCATCACTTGGAAAGGAAAGAGATATAACAGGAAAAGTTCTTATAAAGATTACAAAATATCACCTCCTCCCATAGCTCCACCCTCCAAACACCTGGAGGGAAGAAAAATTTGTACATCTGAGTATTTAAATATTCATTATTGAGTTTGCAATTGCTAGATTCATGTTACAACACTCCTTGATTAAACTATGTCAAATTATCAGAGCTCTGAAGATAATTAACAAATGACAGGTGTGGGAAGGAGAAACAGAATTTCTCATGAAAATAGTCCTCTATAGAGATGCACATCTCAATATAAATATGCATACTTAGAACCTAAGAAAAACATCTAGGAAGGTTCCCACAGAGGTGGCCAATTAGCAAATTTTTTTTCTTTTGCATTTGTATCTCAGCATTATGCACAGTGCTTTGTATATAGCAAGTGCTTAATAATTACATTTTCTTTTATTTATTCATCCATAATACTTTTGAGAGAATTAGAGTTCTGATTTTATTGGTATAGGAATCTCTAGATATAGAAGCTTCTTCTTTCAATGTGTATCAGCAAATTATACCTACCTTTATTTCCCCCATGTATAAAAATGCTCCCATGTATAACACACACCTTAATTATGGGAACCAAAATTTGAAAAAAAAGTATTACATAAAGTTATTGAACTCAAGTTTTCTTCATCGTGAAATTCAAGGACCTTCTGTTCATAGCTTTGAGGCATCTTTTGAGCAAGTCTGGTGCATGGACACATGCTTAGTCCATTCTGTTTCATGAACCTGAAACACCAATTGTGTCCTCCTTTGAAATCAGTCACTTCTTTTTCATCAGCAATTCTTCTTCTGGCCTCCTGTGGAACCCTCTTTGTGGACACAGGAATTCCACTTGCCCTTTGGTCTTCAATCCAGATCTTGAATTCCCTCTCTAACTCTAGCCATTTTGCTGATTTGCCTCTCAAGGGCAAAAATGATCAGTTCAGTTTGAGAATTGAATTTGTCCTCAATATGAGGAGGAATATGGGGGTATTTGGATTCCACATGAATATAAAGGGAGCATTGGTAGTTTACATTACAAAGACTGGGGCCTGACCTGTATTGTTGCCTATGGGCAGACATGAATTAGCCACAATCTTATCAAAATGTGAGATTAGATCAGGTCAGCCTCACCTAGTCCTGAGTTAACTAGAGTCAGCTTCCTTCTCCTTTGCCCATTAGTATAATGAGTAGGGAGGGCAAAACATATGGGTGCGAATCATATCAATTAGATTGTGACCCCAGCCAATGATTGGCATGAAGAGGCAGGAACAAAGCCTTTCAAACTGCATATAAGACCTAATATTTTCCAGATTCCTTACCCTTCTACCCTTAAGAGAGGCATGCCATTTATTAAGATATCTTAATAAAAATCATTTTAATCATCCTGGACTAAGTAATCAGGAGCCATTTATAATACTCAGCTCCTAGTAAAGGCACTGCTAGGGAAATTACTCATAAGAAGTCTAACATCTTCCAGTCTTTTGAAGTTCAAAAGGTCATCCACTGACCAGGATAAGGGAAAGGAGACCAAGACTTTTTGTGCTTTCTCAAACCATTTCAGGGGACAGGCTGAAGCTATGTTCTTCAGGCTGGTCTGATAGATCTAAGTTGGCTTATTCTATTATGCATTACCCAGAGGGTATGATCAAATCTCTTTAGACAATCCACAAATACTTTCTGTGTATTTCATTTTGTCCAATAATTTTCAGATTAATGATTTTTCCACCTAGTGTAATGCTTTTGATTTATAAATTAATTTTAAAAAAGATTATATTTGACAAAGGCATTTATTTATAAATTATAAATTATTTATAAAGAGTATTTTATCTTTGGGGGTGGCTAGGTGGCGCACTGTATAGAGCACTGGCCCTGGAGTCAGGAGGACCTGAATTCAAATCCAGCCTCAGACACTTAATCATTACCCAGCTGTGTGGCCTTGGGCAAGCCACTTAACCCCATTGCTCTGCAAAAACAGGAAAAAAAAGTATTATATCTCATTGGTTGTAGGTGGTAGGAGTGATTGAATGACTGATTCAATCAGCTTTCACTTTTACCCATAATTATGGTCATTGTGTATATTGTCTCTGGTTCTACTTACTTCACTTTGTATCAGTTCATATATAACTTCATGTGTTTCTTTGTATTAATCACATTCATAGTTTCTAGTGTGGTGGTTTTCTATCATATTTATGTATTACAATTTGCTTAGCACTCCTCAGTCAATGGTCATGTGCTTTATTTTGAGTTCTTTAGAACCAGAACAAGTAAGTGCTCCTTTCATTTTAACTGGCGTTCATTTGCACTAGTATAAAACTATTAATGGTAAAAAAAGCCAATGAGGGCTTAGCAAAGTATCATTTGTCTAAGTGCCAACAAATGCCTCTGTTCTTTCTGCCTAAGGACAGTTTGTCATTATGATTTTTTTTTAACATGACATTCCATTTGGGTCAAGAATATAAAATGCAAAATATGAAGATTATCTGGCTGAATTGAAAGATTTAGATAAATTAGAATTTCTCTAGATGAACCTACATTTTGAGTTTGATTTATGACCATTGATTTAGGTTAATTTCAATGATTTTATTATTGTATTTTGGGTGATTTTTATCTATTTTGGTGAAATTCTCCAAAGTGTAAATGCAGGATGGAAGACACAACTATCTCTGGAAAAATTTCCACAGCTGAGACTTCAAATGAGATATTCCAAGATAAAGACAGCTTTTTGGAGGAAGTGACAAAGAAAGAGGGGGGTTCCTCACAATCACTAGGCTCTCTCCTTCTATTTTTATGTAGTCAGTGTGATGGAATTCACCCTGGCAGAGGAACTAAGATGTCTGAAGGATCTGAGAACACTAATTAGTATATTTTTTTCCCTTGAACCAAATTCCAAGCTAATTATATTTTTAATCAACAACCTCCTTCCCCTTTCAGAAGTTTAATTTTCAGCAAAACCTTTTCTGCTTTCTTTTATGAACCAAGATGCCTTTTAAATTTAAGGTTCTTAAAAGAGAAATCAAGTGTGGCAAGTGTCAGAATCTGACAGGCTCCTATTATCCTTAGATTCCCTTAGGACACCAATCTTCTCTTGCAAAATATTTCACACCTTCATTGTGGTTGGATTTCCCTCAGTACTAAAGAAAAAAAAAGAAATGATCTAAGATTCTTTGTGAATATCAGTTCTTATGAAAACCAAACAAGAAAGTCAAATGAGGGGCTCAGTATTCCTCAACTAGTTGAGAGAATATTATGCATGATGAATCTTTCTAAAATGAATGAGTAAAATAATTTATAATAGCAAACATTTATGTAAAGCTTCAAGTTATACAAATGAGATAGACTAGTTCATTTACTTCTCACAGAACAGACCACCTAGATGAAAGACTGAAGTAGGAGAATTTCCTGGTTCACATGAGCTTAAGTAGCTGCCCAGCTCCTAAATTACAAGGCATGCCCACTGTAATAATGTTTACTAGAAAGACTAAAAAAGGCACTCCGAGTCTGAAGAGCAACATCAAAGGTCTCCTTATCAATTGTTTTTATACATTCCAGATTAATGCCCCACAATGAAAATATATGAATATTTGACAGATGGTTAAAAAAAAACCTTCATGTGCTTACAGAATCCATATCCACACCCATCCAAGGGCATCAATAGAATGGAGTTGTCACAGAAACTGGAAGAGAAAGAACAGAGAACATATTGATGTAGGAGGAGAAGGAAGAAACCGTCTGGTTGTATCTTATTGGCCCACTTCTTCCTTCCCAGTTCCTCTAAAGGTAGGTTGCTTAGGAGGACCAGTAGTAGACACACCTTAAACTAGTGATCTGGTTTGACAACTTGCCTGTTTCAGGGAACCAGGCTGTTATTTTCCAAAGCTTCACTAGACGCCACATTTGTATAACTTTTAGTGTTCTGTGAATGAAATATTTCCTTGTTTCCAATGTTGGGATTCTATACTCTTTTGTCTGGATAGATGAGTTGGTATGTTTTCTCAGGGAGCCATTTCTTATTTATGGGTATCTGAGCATATGAGAAACCTTTAGAAAGAAATCTATTGGTTTTAGTATTTTTCTAAGTAAGAAGATGGTACCTGGAAGTTGCCCTGAGTCAGCCATTATAAAGGATACCTATCATTGATGAAATTTTCCTGTAGATTAATGCAGTCCTGTTGTCAGAAAGACTATCTATGGTATGCATCCTGCTTCTATCTTTCTTGTATCACACTTAAGGAAGAAAGAAGGTATCTTTGTAAGATGGCCAATCTGGATTTAGGAAAGAATTCACTAACCGAAGGAAAGATCCTTAGTGATGGTGGCATTGACTGCATGAGAAGAAGGTTACTGGAGCATAAGGAAAGAAATGAACTGGGAGAGTCACAGTTTCTTTAGTGAATGAAAGAGTTCTCCTGGAATCATATAATCTTAATAATCTTATAGTTAAAAAAGAATCTCATTCATCTATTCATCATGAATTTATTAAGCACCTGCTGTGCTCTAGGATGGGTAGTTATGCAGCTCAGTTGGGCTAGGAGTCAGGGAGAACTGAGTTCACATCTGTTCTAAGACACGAATTGTGTGGTCTTGTATAAGTTACTTAACTCTGTTTACTTGAGTTTCCTCATCTGTAAAATGGCAATAAGAATAACACCTACCTTCCAGGGTTGTTGTGAAGATCAAATGAAACAACTGTAAAGCATTTGGCACATATAAATATTAGCTATTATTATTAATTATTCTTATTCTGAATATTAGAACCCCGGCTCACTTCCTAATTTTGAGACCTGACTCTGATCCTAACATTTTTAGGGGAAGTCTTGTTCACTTGCTTGGGGAATAACAATGAAATCAATACTGTCCTCAGAAAGGTGATGGCTAGCAATGCTTCTATAACTTCTCTTGTGATTCCCACATTTCCCAGAAAAGAAAACTTCTCCACTCTGGACACTTAAGGTTGTTTGCCTTCTTGAGGGCAAGGATCACCTCACTTTTTGATTTGTATCTATGGCATCTAGTAGTACTTGTCACAAAGGTGTACTTAACAAAGACTTTTTAAAATCTATTCACCTACTCACCCATCCATCCATCCATCCATCCATCCAGCCAGCCAGCCAGCCAGCCATCTTTCCATCCTTCCATCCATCCACCCTTCCATCCTTCTATTCATTCATTCATGATGTTTGACCAAGCTCTTAGCACTTTGGATATGGAGTTTTCAGGGAGGACTAGCCCCTTTGGCACTTTGGTGTGCTTAGAGCTTGGTCAGACATCAGAGACACCAAGGTCATCCACTGCATCCCAGGCCAACCCCAATTGTCCTGACTTCATTGCCTCAGAATAGAGTGTAGCTGACAATTTTGTACAACTCTGCTGCACTTAAATCCAATTCACCTGCAACTCAAGACAACATTCCATAGTGTTATTAATCCTCTTTGCAAACAAAGGACCATCAACAATAAAAACATGCATTCATACAGCAAAGATGGTGAGTACCCCACTTCAGCCACCAACCTTGCTTCTAGTTAAACAAAGAAGAGAGACCAGAACTGTGATTTTATTGTTAAGAGGGAATTGGTGATAAAATCTCCTTTTCCTAGATTATCCATGCCTAGATAATAAAACATCCTTTACCAATGTTGGTTGGAATTTTTAGGCTTAGAACATTGCTTCAAGAACTTAGAGGTTGGATGCTTTGTTTGGCATTCAAAGTCCTTCTTATTCTACCCCTCCTATCTTGCCCATCTTCTTATACTTTATTACCCAAAATATACTCCTTGATCCAGTGACACTGGCCCCCCAGTCATCTCTTGACTTTGGGTGTTTTCTCTGGAACACTCATTCCTCCAATCCAGAGGAAACCTCTCTGGTTTCCTTTAAGTCCTAATTAAAATTCCTTTGTACAGGAAATCTTCCCCCAATCCCTCTTAATTCCAGTGCCTTCTCTCTGTTAATTATTTCCCATTGATCTGATATATGGCTTTCTTGTTTTTTGTCTCTCCCATTAGGGTGTAAGCTCCTTGGGGGCAGGGACATTTTTTTTGCCTCTTTTGTATCTCTAGCACTTAGCACAGTGGCTAATAGGAAATGTTTATTAAATATTCACTGATTAATTTGTTTGAGGTCACAAAAGCCAATATATCAGAGTCAGTACTTGAACCCCAGTCCTCTGATACCATCTATCTTTCCACTATATTTTCCTTTGGCTAAACAAGGCCATGCTTTTTTGATAGTTGTTCAATTTTCATCACTGAATTATCCAAACCCTTGCATTGCCTGCATATGAGAAATAATTGAGAATTACCTGTATTAACTTCCTAATTTCCTCCAAACTTTTAGCTTCATTACTTATGTATATAAGAGAATATATTCATATGTTTATGGATCCTGTGTGGTCTAGAAATAACAAATTCATGTTAATTGACCTGGGGATGGGGTGGGGAAGAATCCCCAGTTCTCTTGTAAGATGATCATGACAAGAGCAGTCCCACTGCGGAATTCTAATGTTCTGTACAGGATGCCTCTCTGTTTCTGAAAGGGGAATAATTGCATTGGTGGTTTCTAAGAGGCCAAAAGGAACTCACTACCCATACTGATGTATTTGCTGATAACTGGATTTGGACAGATTAGAAGAAGCAATTGGGGGATAACAGGCTAATGGAAATTGAAGAAGGATTGACTTAGCAATTTCAAATGCATTTTTAAGAGTGGAGCAAAAGGCAACTTGGTATATAGCACAGGGCATTTCTATTGTCATTCAATACTTGGAGAAGACCTTTGAGCAACTGAGATGGACCCAATAGATTCTTAATTTAATATTTCTAGGCCTAGATTCATTCAGTAAAAATACATTCTGAAAACCCACTGAGAGAAGAGTAGATGGGAGATTGAGCCACTCTGGGTTGCTGCTAATCTTTCTTCATTAGTAGATAGCCCATGCAAGACAAGGTCAATCTGTACCAGGAGAAGGCCATTTGATAATATAATAATTTTTTCAGACCAATGATTTTAAAAGTCATTTAATCCAATTCTTTCATTTGATAGATGAAAAAAAACAGTCCCAGAGAAGTTAAGTGACTGGCCTATGGGTGATACAGCTAACAGGTGCTTGTGGTAGGATTCAAAGTCAGGTTTTCTTGATTCTAAGTCTAGCACTCTGTCTAATCCATAATCATATCTCTCAACAATTTCACTGCTGAAGAGAACTCCCATTGAGGAAACTCCTACCAGTGCAGATTGGCAATTGATTATATAATTTCTCACCTTAGAGAGGTAACCAGAGTACTAAGAAATAAGGGAACTAGTCCAGAGTCATACAACCAGTGTGTATCAGAGACCCCAGTTCCAAATGCTGGCCAAACTCAACTCCTCAATATCTGATGAATAATAGGAAATTAACAAATCTTTATGATTGTTTAAATATTCTCTTTTAAAAAAAACTTGACAGATATTAATATCTCAGTATTTCAAAATAGTAATAAAGGCTTGCTCACTGTATTATGAATTATGAATAATTTTAAAAATTATATTAACTTCTTGTCTTTGTATTCTTTTGAACTCTCTTTGTTTATCTTTAAATATTTCAATGATGTTCTTTTCTGGTTTTCTCCTTTTTTTTGCTTTACTGTCACTATCCTTCCAAATCTCATGATAATCTTCCCTTGTAACCTTTTCTTGTAACATTTAGGTAAAGTGAAATAAGACAAATTTAAGAAAATTATGGTTAACAACACGTCTCTTTCTGCATCACCTTTTCCTAAGAGGTGGGAAACATGCTTCATTAATCTTTTGGAGGCATTATTAGTTATCATGTTGATCAGAGTTCACAAATCTTTCACAGTTGTTTTCTTTATTGTTATCATTGTTTTACTGTTCTCCTGGTTCTGTTCATTTCCATTTGTTTCAGTTCATGCGAATCTCCAAGGTTTCTCTGAATCCATCCCATTCATCATTACTTGTGGTGTAGTTAGGTATTCGAAAGGATCAAGAATATTGTGATATTGTGAGGATAATTGACTAAATGTTTCCTTTTGCTCCAGATATTTTGGTATTGGGTAGACATGGGCTTAAGAAAACTAACTGAAGTGACTAAAATACAACACAAATAAGAGGCATTTTCTATACTGATCTTTCTCTGGGTGCTTTCCCCTGACTGTAAGAGCTTCTTAAATTCAAATTGTTTCTGGGTGAATTTCAATAGTCTGAAAATTACTGTTCAAGCTAGATTCTTGGTTGACTTTCTGATACTTTGCACATTTGCAGAGAGACAAGGAAAAGGGAGATGGCAGCTATAGTGCACTTTCCACCCACACTCTAGTGTCAAGAATAGAAAAAAATTTCTCCTACTCTTCTATTTCAGGGATTCTCTCACCCAGTAAAATAGATCTCTTCCCATAAGTTCCATTTCTTCCTCACAATTTGAAATACTCAATTTGCTTAATGAGGACATGTTTTCAATGAGCTATCATTAGGAATCTGTGCTCAGTTATATCTATAGCCAAATGTAACACCTACATAAACATTGACCTGGCTGCACAAATAATTATAGGGCCATACACAATGAATTCCCCATTTAGGCTTCAGAAGAACAAATGTCGGTAGCTATAACTGAAAATATATGGCACATACCTTCATTACTTGTTCTCTAAGGACCTCAGTTTCCTCATCTGTTAAATGAGGGAGTAAGTCTAGATGAACTTTGATGTCATCTTTGGATCTAAGATCCTACAACCTGAAAGATTTTTTTTTATTACATCTATATTTCCAAGTGACCTTTGAAATCCTTTCCAATTTGTGACATCAGAAAGATTCACCATCATGGGTTCAAATATGGCTGCAGACACTTACTATAGCTATATGACACTGGGAACCCTGTTTGCCTCAGTCCTTCATCTATAACAAAATTTGAAAAAGAAAATGACAAACTACTTCTAAGAAATGACCCTAAATGGGGTCATGAAGAATCATACATGACTGAAATGAAACACTAAAACAAGAATAACAAAAATATTTAATAGTTAAGCATATTTTTATAAACAAAAATATAAATCGGCACTAAGATATTAAAGGAACATTCTGATAAAATTTAAAATGACCCTTTTCCCATAGCAATATCAAAAACAGAAATGACATTTAATGTAAAAGGAGTTATTACTTAATCTAGAAGTTGAAAACATGTTACAGGAATGTTCAAAATTTTTTTCTAGTCCTCAACCCTAAAGCTATGTACGTGAATTTTGATTATACTTGTTTCTTTATCAGACAAGGTTCTTTCTCAGGACTCAGGACCATTATCACCATCACCACCACCACCATCATCATCATCATCATCATCATCAGTTCACACCCACAGATTCCCTGTTGATCATTTTTGTCTATTACCAGCTGGTTCTGAGGCCTCTTGTAAGTCATGATAGTTTCAATGTCATCATTGGCAGGAATAAGTCAATCAATCAATTCATCAGAAAGCAATCATTAAACTCCTGTTCTTTCCTGGATGCTGAGGATAAAAAAATGAAAATGAAACATGTCTCTCAAGTGATGAGAGGAAGGCAAGAATATGGTCAAACAGGCAGGATCCAGCTTGCTGAAATCCCTCCTTAGTGGTTGATAAATTAGTAAAAGACCATCAGATATAAGATCCAAATGGTTACAGGATTTAGACATAAAAAACAATATTATAAGCAAGTTAGAAGATCCAGGAGTAGTTTACCTGTCAGATCTAAGGAAAGGGGAGCAGCTTATGACTAAGGAAGAGATGGAGAACATCACCAAAAACAATCTAGATGATTTTGATTACATCAAACTAAAAAGCTTTTGCACAGATAAAACCACTGTAACCAAGATCAAAAGAAATGTAGTAAACTGGGAAACAATCTTTACGACTAATGATTCTGACAAAAGGATTCATTTCTAAAATATACAGAGAACTGAGTCATATTTTAAAAAAAACCAAAGCGATTCCCCAATTGAAAAATGGTCAAAGGATATGCAAAGGCAATTTACAGATGAGTAGATCAAAGTAATCCATAGCCATATGAAAAATTGCTCTAAATCATTAATTATTAGAGAAATGCAAATCAAAGCTTCTCTGAGGTACCACCTCATACCTCTCAGACTGGCTAATATGACCAGAAAGGATAATGATCATTGTTGGAAGGGTTGTGGGAAATCTGGGACACTATTACATTGTTGGTAGAGCTGTGAATTCATCCAACCTTTCTGGAGAGAAATTTGGAACTACGCCCAAAGGGCAACAAAAATGAGCATCCCCTTTGATCCAGCAATACCACTACTGAGTCTATACCCTGAAGAGATGATGAAAAAGGGTAAAAACATCACCTGTACAAAAATATTCATAGCAGCCCTGTTTGTGGTGGCAAAGATTGGAAATCAAGGGGATGCCCATCAATTGGGCAATGGCTTAGCAAACTGTGGTATATGTATGCCATGGAACACTATTGTTCTATTAGAAACCAGGAGGGATGGGAATTCAGGGAAGCCTGGAGGGATTTGCATGAACCGATGCTGAGTGAGATGAGCAGAACCAGAAAAACACTGTACACCCTAACAACAACATGGGGGGTGATGATCAACCCTGATGGACTTGCTCATTCCATCAGTGCAACAACCATGGATAATTTGGGGCTGTCTGCAATGGAGAATACCATCTGTATCCAGATAAAGAGCCGTGGAGTTTGAACAACTTTCAAGGACTATTCCCTTTAATTTAGGGAAAAAAACAGATATCTTATTGTCTGATCTTGTTATCTCTTATACCTTATGTTTCTTCCTTAAGGATGTGATTTTTCTCTCACCACACTCAATTTGGAAACAAAGACTGAGAGATTGCTTTTCATGGAGGGGGGGGAAGTAAGATTGGGAGAAAAATTGTAAAACTCAAAACTCAAATAAAACCTTTATTAAAAAAGACCATCAGATAGCTACTGAGTAGTCTACAGGGAGATAGGAGCAGAGACAATAATGAATAAAATAATACAGGTAGGGTAGTGCCATGGTCAGAATCCCTAATCTGGAGAATAAGGCTTATGGTTCAGATCTGCTACAAACAAGCCATAAAACTGAAAAATAATTTAACCTCTCTGGGTCTCAGTTTCTCTAAGCATAAAATGAAGAGGTTGGCATTGATCAAAGATTATTAAATGTAGATTAATTTCTGGGGGTTCTTGAACTTTTCATGTTTTGATTAAGTATTAGTCAACATAATTGATTTTCTTTGCAAGCTTATTCATTTTATTCTATAAATTTATAACTTGTTTTTGAGAAGAGATTCATAGACTCTGCCAGCCTGCCTTTAGGGGTTCAAAAAGTTAGGAATCCCTGGATTAAAATGTCTCTAAAAATCTCTTCCAACTCTGCCAATCTATGAACAAATGAATTCAAAGTTTGGGAGCCTGTGATTTCAACACCTGAGAGAGAGGTCAATGTTAATGGGTACCTGGTGATCTCTGATGCCATTTCAACTGAAGCAGAGCAGAGTTTCCACATTCAATGATGAAGCCAGGAGTATGCTGCTAAATGTTTAACAACCAGCTCTGAAGGAAAAATGTGGCCATAAAATATATTTAAAATTAATCCGTGTGATTAACACTGTCTCCATCACTTTTAAAAAATATGCAGACATTTAATATAACAACAGATTTCCAAGTTGTAAAATAGTCACACTATAAGTTTTATTTTTTCCCTTTTTGTCTTCCCTCCCCCCTTCATATTAGAGGTGACTAACATTAGATGCAAACATACATACATACACACACACATACATACATATCCATGTGAAATAATTCTATATACATTTATTTTTTTTCTTTAACATTTTCTTTTCAAAGTTTTGAGTTCCATATTCTACCCCCTCCCTCCCCGCCCATTCTCTGTTATGGTAAGCAATCAAATATAGGCTATACAATATGTAATTATGTAAAACATTTCCATATTAGTCCTTTTGTACAAAAAAGATTCGAAAAAAAGAGAAAGATAAAAAAGCATGTTTCATTGTGTATTCATTTAATACAAATTCTTTCTCTGGAGGCAGTATATTCATCATTAGACCTTTGGAATTGTCTTGGATCATTGTATTACTGAGCATAGCTAAGTCATTCACAGTTAGCTCTTCACTGAACAATATTGCTGTTGTGTACAACATTCTGCTGGTTCTGTTTACTTCATTATTCATCAGTTCATAAAAGCCCTTCTAGGTTTTTCTGAAATGCCCCTAGTCATCATTTCTTAGTGCACAATAATATTCCATCACAATCATATAGTACAGCATATTTAAACATCCTGGAAAAAGATGGATATCCTTTTGATTTCCAATTCTTAGCTACCATAAAAAGAGCTGCAAGAAATATTTTTGTATAAATAGATCTTTTCCTCTTTTATGGAATGTCTTTGGGATATGGACCTAGCAGTTGTATTGCTGGATCAAGAGGTATGACACAATTTTATAGCCCTTTTGGGCATAGTTTCAAATTACTCTCCAGAACGGTTGGATCACTTCACAACTCCATCAGCAGTGCATTTGTTTTTCAGTTTTCTCAAATACCCACCAATATCTAACATTTTCTCTTTTTTTGATCATATTAGCTACTCTGATAGGTACCAGGTGGTACCTCAGAATTGTTTTAATTTGTATTTCTCAGATAAATAATGATTTAGAGCATTTTTTCATGTGATTCTAGATAGCTTTTATTTCTTTGAAAACTGTCTTTTCATATCTTGATAATTTATCAATTGGGGAATGACTTGTTTTTCTATAAATTTGACTCAGTTTTCTTTATATTTGTAAGATGAGGTCTTTAACAGAGATATTTATTAACAAAACATTTCCTGCAGTTGTTTTGCTTTCCTTATAATTTTGGTTACTTTGGTTTTATTTATGCAAAAACTTTTTATTCTTATATAATCAAAATTGCCTACTTTTTACATTTTATGATATTCTCTATATCTCTTTTGGTCTCAAATTCTTCTTTTATTCATAAATCTGACAGATAAAGTATACATGTTTTCTTAATTTGCTTATGGTATCAAACTTTATATGTAAATCATGTACTCATTTTGACCTTATCTTGTTATACAGTATGGAATTTTGGGGGGTTTTTTGGCTTTCTTTTCCCCCCCACTTAATAGTATTTTATTTTTTCACCAATTACATATAAAGATACTTTTCTTTTTTTCTATTTTAATTAATAAATTATTTTTTCTTCCATATGCACATGTATATTTTTTTAGGTTTTTTTTTTTTTGCAAGGCAATGGGGTTAAGTGACTGCCCAAGGCCACACAGCTAGGTCATTATTAAGTGTCTGAGGCAAGATTTGAACTCAGGTACTCCTGTCTCCAGGACTGGTGCTCTATCCACTGTGCCACCTAGCTGCCCCTCCAAATTTTTCTAAAAGAGATAACTGAGAGTTGTTGAGAAGCTGATTTCAGAGGATATAGAAATAATTGTGGATTAGTATCATTGGAGAAGCTTCATAGAATTATAGCTATAGAATTAGAAGGGCCTTCTGGGGTAATTTCATGTTATATTGTCCCTCCCCCCTTTATTTTACAGTCATGGAAATTGAGGCCCCATGAGGTTTCTCAACTTTTCCAAGGTCACACATGAAATCACAGAACTAGAGCCTGAAAGGAACTCAGAGGATGTGTTTCTACTCCAAGTCCCTATTTAGAGTAGAGGAAGTGGAAAAATGAGACAAAGTAGGTTCTAGGCAAAGGCAAATCCCCTTCCCTCTTTCCTATGAAGCCCATAAAGGCTTATCAACTTGCCCAATATCAAACAGGTGTGGTTCAGTTGTGTCTGAGTCTCCCTGACCCTTGGGTCCAGAGATTCTGGAGTGATTGGCTATTTCCTTCTTTGGCTCATTTTACATATAAGGAAACTGAGGCAAACTGGTTTAAGTGACTTGTCCAGAGTCACACAGAAAGTGTCTGAGGCTGAATTTGAACTCAAGAAAATGAATCTTTCTGACTCCAGGTGTGGTACTCTTTCCACTGTGCCAAGGTCAAACTGACTCAAGATCAAATAGATAGGAGGCAAATAGCAGTGTTGGGATCATAAATCTAAGGCTGGGAGGAGCTTCTGAGACAATCTAGTTCAACCTTTCCATTTTACAATTGAGGGAACTGAGGTCCAGAGAGGATTTAATGACTTGCCTCAAATAGCACAGGTAGTAATTGGAAAAGATGAGATTTGAACTTAGGCTTTCTGACTCAAAATTTAGCACTCCTTCCTCTGTCTCCTCCTGCCTATCAATTCTGGCTGGTTCTTAAAAATGACTTGGATTAGAGAAAAGGAGAGAAGGACAGCTGGAGCAAAATAGAGGATGTGTGTTTGAAAAAAGACAGAGGATCAGTCTGATTGGCATCACACTAAAAAAGCAATAAAAAATTTCTGTTTAGAAATTCTTCTAATCTCATTTTTTCTTAAGTTTCAAATGTGGTACAGGTCTCCTTTCATGCCTAGGAAGCATGATTCCTCTCAATGATTAAAAAAAAAGCCAACATCAGTTTCAAAGACTCTGACTCATATTGCCATAAGTAATGAATTGTGCTATTTGAAATCCTCTGAAATGCTGTACAAGCCATGGCTCTGTTGGAGACCTCCACCTGTCTCATCACATACATTTCAAGTGTTGAGAAAAAAATAAAAATCTGCCTGCTGTACACTGTGCCCATCAACCACCAATGGACCTGGTTTGAGGTCATGGTCCCTAAGACAAGGGGGTAGGTAATCAGATACATGAGATAAACCATCAGAAATGCAAAATGAGAGGGAGTGAATGTTTAAATAGTCCATGGTGGCATTATCCTGAGTTCAAATCTAACTTTGGATACTTATCAACTATGTGACCCTAGGAAAGTCACTTAACCCTGTTTGCCTCAGTTTTCTCAACTGCAAATTGACTTGAAGAAATGGCAAACCTCTCCAGTATCTTTGCCTAGATAACCCCAAATGGGCTCATGAAAAGTCAGACATAACTGAAAAGAATGAACAACAACTGAGGGAGAATAATAATTCAGAGATTGTTTCTGAGCTCTATATTCAGATTAGTTCTGTTAATTAATATTATACATAGTCTTCCAATTTCGCTCATTTTAGAGACTTTGCTGAGATATTTCTTATTCCATTTCTATATTTTAATGTCACATTTTTTTTGCCTTTCTTTCTTTTAGTATACACTGTTGAACTGAGGTTTTCCACTATCTTCTCTGAACCATTATCTACATTGTTTCAAATTCTTCTAAATTATTTCCTTCTCTCCATCCTTCCCTCCTTCCTTCCCTCTTTCCCTCCTCCCTCCCTCCCTCCCTCCCTCCTTCCTTCCTTCCTTCCTTCCTTCCTTCCTTCCTTCCTTCCTTCCTTCCTTCCTTCCTTCCTTCCTTCCTTCCTTTGATATCATCAGTGTAGAGAATTACTAGTAAAAACCTTCCCCTTTGAATACAATTTTTATTTTTAAAGAGTTGTCTGGGACTGAAAGATCAAGCAACATAGCCAGTAGCTTTCAGAGGCAAGATCTTCCAATATTGTTTTTGTATTAAGTTTCTAGGTCATCCTGGAGGCTCTTTGTGGTTGTTCCAGTCACATTTCTGTGGGGGCTGCTTGTTATTTCAATTTTATTATCTTCTGAATATTTTGCCTTGCTGAATTTTATAAAAGAATGTTTATTAGGATAGTATTTTTCCTTTACTTATTTCTTTAATCTTATACCTTGTTTTTCTGTGAGATTTTCTTTTCTCTTGGGGAGGGGGAAGTCTTTTATTTGATGATGCCACTTCTAACACATTCCATTTGTGTGACTTTGAGCAAGTAATTTAACCTTCCAAGACCAACTGGGAAACTTTCTAAGACTGACATTTGTAGAGATTTCAGTATAGATTGGCAAATGGAGTTTTCTGTATAATGAGATCAAGGGTCCAGTCCTTTCCCCCTCTCCTTTATTTAGTGATGATATTTTGAGAGGATGAATGGAAGCTAGCCTTAAGAAACATGTCCATTCATTTAGCTTGCCTGATAAAAATTGGTCATGGAATTTTAGGAGAGAGTTGATCAAACTAGATTACCTGTAGAGGATGGTGGTCAGAATGGTCCAAGAAATCAAAATTCCTCATATGGAGAAGTCAAAAAAGTGATAATATTTATACTGGAGAATAGAAGACATATGGGGACATATGATGGATGTCTTTAAATATTTGAAAGGAAATGGCTTGTCCCAAAGTCTGAACATTTTATAAAGGCATCTTTTTGGAGAGCATTGCAACCCTTCATTTCATGTTGTAGATTTTAAAATAAATTTTATCATCATTAGTGGAAGGTTGAGGCATTTTCTACAGAGGAAATGGAAAGATCAAAGAGAAAGAGACACATATAAACACCCAGGCATGGTGACAAATACAATCTCACTGCTGCCTAAAAATAGTTTTTCTCATTTTGACAGTCTCTGGAAGGCACTCAGGAACAACTTTTTATCAGTGCAAAGCTTAGCCAGGGCCAGCAAGTATTACCAAACCTTAGCAAGCATTTTTTTTTGTAGCCATTTCCACATCTCATAACTCCTTAAAGTCATTCTTTCATTTGAATACATTTATATCCAGTCATATTGCAAAATAAAAGTAGAATGATTAGACAACAACAAACTTTGTTGACAAAAATGCCATTCATTATTGGAGATTAAAAATGGAATCTGAAAAGCAGAGATGCATTCTAGAACATATTAAAGATACAGCTATAGATACAGAACTGGGGGGAACTTAGGGACCATTTCCAGTCCAGTTCCAGTACCCACTCTAAAGATAAAAAATTGAGGCTCAGAAAAGTAGTTGTTCAAGGTAATACAAAGTGGGGAGGAGGCTTGTTTATTTCTGTGTCTCCCTTCCTTCCTTCCTTCCTTCTTTCCTTCCTCCCTTCCTTCTGTCTTCCTCTCTATTTATCTATGTCTGTCTGTCTATCTATCCATCCATCACTTCTCTCTCTCTCTCTCTCTCTCTCTCTCTCTCATCTATCTACTTGTCTGTCTGTCTTTCTATCAATTTTTCGATTCATCTATATGGAGAGGGAGATGATAGATAGCTAGCTAGCTAGCTAGATATAGATAGATCAAGCAAGACTTTCCATTCATTCTGTATAATACTGAATATCTCCATGGAAAGAAAGAGAGAGAGAGAGAGAGAGAGAGAGAGAGAGAGAGAGAGAGAGAGAGAGAGAGACAGAGACAGAGAGAGACAGAGAGAGACAGAGAGAGACAGAGAGAGACAGAGACAAAAAGGCAGAGCCAAGCACAGAGAAACAAAGGGGAAAGAAGGGAGAGGTAGGTGTATACATATATCTATATGATAGCTATACAGATAGATGCACATATGCCAATAGGATCGATGACAAACTCTTATATTTAGCATCTAAAGCCCTTCACAATTTTGCCCCAACCTATCTTTCTTTTCAGCACTATCATAGAAATCTACTCTCTTGCATGCATTCTATGGCCCAGCTAAACTGGTCACCTTACTTTTCCTCCCTCTCATACAAAACAAAAATAAAATAGCCAAGCAAGAATCGAAAATTAAGCATTGAATCTATCCTTTTAGCAGTCATACAAACAAAGTTGAACGGATTTATACTGAAGACATTCTGCTGAGTTGAAATCAGAGACAATTCAAGTTTTGCTTACTGTTTTCTATTGTATATGACAAATATGCTACATACAGAGAAACATGAGTCATGAGGAATAGTTATCTTTGGTGAATGTTGTGATATTATTTGACTTGAAATTGCATTGCTTTCAATTCTTATAAGTATCTAAAAGTTTTACCTGCTCAGGAAACTATATTGATCAAATTAAATACATAATTATCAAAATAAATGGCTATTTATAAGTCTGTTCTATCCCCCCCAGAACATAACAATGATTTTTTCAAAACATTTTGATCTGTTTTCTGAATAAAACATATTTAACCATTAAACCCTGTGATTAATAATATGTTTAGAGAGAGCAAAAAAGCAAATTTGTGCCATTAATAAGTTAAACTAAACATTGTTTATTTTTATCTCATCCCTTTACATTTCTATTTTGTATCTTTTATTATGTATTCATTAGTATAGTCTAGGTAGCACAGTGAAAAGAGTACTGGGGCTGAAATCAGGAAGATGGGTTCAAATCTAAACTCAGACACTATGTGACTCTGGACAAGTCACTTAACTTTGCCTCAGTTTTGTCATTTGTAAAATGAGCTGAAGAAGGAAATGGCAAAGTATCTTTTCCAAGAAAATTCCAAATGGGGTTACAAAGAGTTAGACATAGCTGAAAGCAACTGAACAAAAACCACAACAAAAGTATATGTGTGTATTTATAAACATACATATATATTGGGGGTCCATGAGCAAAAATTTTGGAAACTATGAGATCTAAGACAGAGTTTTCAAACTCAATGTTCATAGACCCTTGGGAATTATACAGAAAGATATCAGGAGGTCTGTGACCTCAAATTGGGGAAAGAAAGTACCTCTTTATTTTATTAACCTCTATCTAAATTTTAGCATTTCCTTCAATTATGAATTTAAAAAAAAATTACTGTCCTAAGAAGAGATCCATTAGACTTCAAAAGATTTGTAGAGGAGTTCATGAGACACACCAAAAAGTTTAAGAATTCCTGATCTACAAGAGAATCAGGATAAATTAGGATAATATAATAAAAATACTCTTGGGAGGTCTTCAAAAAAAGTGACTTGAGAATCACATACTGGCAAGGTTATAAGGAATTATTTTTCTGGTACATGTTTTATCAGTTGGCTAGTTTCAACTCGGGACACTCCGTGGTTCTTTGAAGAAAAAGTCTGTTTCCCAAAATCTGAGTATAATATTTGGAGTTAGAATGCTCATTCTCAATTGAAAAATGAGAGAATAGACAATTAAGATTTCTGAAGTCCTTTCCAGCTTGAGACTGATGATCTTATGATCTATGGAACAGGAAAGAAATCTAATAGGGAAGTGAGAATGGGAAACATCTCATCTTAATCCATATCCCTATTTTATTCTAATTCTTGTTGTTTCTCACTGTGAAGAATTCTACTATACCAATCTCACTGGTAGAAGAGATTACTTTCCTTTTAAAATGAGATCCCTAGATTGTGTGGCTAATATGGTGATCCTCCCTTACATGATTATAGATTCCCTTAACTACTGCCAATTGGCAACTATGAAGAATACATGTGGGTAGATGGGACTGAGGGAGGGGGAATTTAAAGAAGTGGGGGAGAGGTTTATCACCTTCTAGTTCATTCAAATCACCTTAATCTCTTTCCCAGCAACTTACATTTTTTGGTCATGTCAGTTTGGCTTTGGAAAAAAAAAACATCAGTAGAGGGCATTAAGGTCAGAATTATTTCATCTACTGTAATATGGAAATTATAATCTATAGAAGGATAAGGGGTAGTGTGGTATAATGTAAAGATGGCTACATCTAAATTCAGAAGACCTCGGGTGAAATCTTCCTTACTGTCTATGCTGTTGTTTGTCCTTTGTTTTTGAATAGGACAAATGACATCACTTTTAAATGATAGAAAACAGAGTTACCCAATCATCAGTCTTGCTTTCTCTTCCAGAGTCATTGAAGTCCAATGGCAGGACAAAAGTCAGCATGACTGGTGATGGTCTGGGATGCAGTGGGTGCCCTTGGTGACTTTGATGTCTGTGACCTTAGCTATATGACCTAATTTTCTGATCTTAAGTCCCTTCAACTTTGTAATGAACATGTTGGACAAGATGATACCTCAGTTTCCCTTCAGCTCCAGATTTATTTAGAAACTCCATGAAAGCATCAACTATGTATTTTCCCCTCTAGTAATGGAAAAAAATATTCTGATGTCTATTAGTTAATAAACATTCATGACGTGATTGCTATGAGCCATACACTGTGAGATACAAAGGAAGGCAAAATAACAATCCTTGTTCTCAAGGAGGCAGGAGAGGGAAGGGAATAAATATTTCCATAGCATCTGCTCTGGACCAGGCAATGTATTAAGTGCTTCACAAACATCTCATGTGATACCTATCTAGAGTTTGTCTTGATTATAATCTGATGAGTTGATTTGATCACTGTCTAATACAGAGATGTCAAACACCCAGCAACCACAATACTTCCAAGGTCTCAGAATAAAATGTAATTCAATAAAATAAATCAAAATGCATTAAAACATAGAAAATGTTAATATGTCATTTTCAAAGTCAACACACAGCCTTCAGGAATTCTTTCGGAGGCTTTATATAGTAGATGGCCTCATTGGTTTAATGAGTTGTTATTAATGAGATGTCAAATGGAACACCATCCTCTCTTCAGCTATATTCTCTCCTCACAGGTAAATTCTTGCCTCAAATAAGTCTGGATGTTATCCTCAGGGTCTGACCCCAAAGAATCAGTTATAGACACAAGCAGCTTGGTAATGCCTGTTGCAATTTTTTCTGCTCCAGCATTTGAGAGGGGTTCCTTTCACTCATTTTGATGCATGTCAAAATGAAAGTACAAAGGAAAGAGAGTACTTATAGTTAAACTGACTCAATTCTACTTTACACCACTGGAAAATGTGCCTCCAACATTCTCAGTCACCAGTAACAAATGACTAAGATAATTTAGGGTATTCCTGATAAATCTCCATTACACAGAAATCACTTTAAAGGAGAAACCATAAATTTTATAGTTGCACCTTCCATTAATAAATTTTTTTGTAGAAAATTAAAGATACTCTTTATAAAATTGATGTGAATCCTGAAATATTAAATAGGTACATTTAAAGTTTCTGAAAAGCCATTTAGCCAGCAGAAAAGGTCTCTTTGAAGAACAATTAATACAAGAAAGCAAAAAAAAAAAAAAACTAGGGCAGGTAGGTAGGTGGTGCAGTGGATAAAGTCCTAGGTGTGAAATAAGGAAGAGCTGAGTTCAACTTCATTCTCAGACACAGACACTTACTAGTGTGTGATCCTGAGCAAGTCACTTAATCCTGTTTGCCTTGTCTGTAAGGTCAGAGAAGGGAATGGCAAATCATTCCAGTATCTTTTCCAAGAAAAACCCATCCTTCATGGCTTTCAAATACATGAAATCAAAAAGAAGGAATAAATATTCCATAATTCTTCAGTTTCCTCCAGGTTCGCTTTCAGTTTTGATCAGTTTCATTGTTTTCCAGCCAAAATAATTTAACTGAACATTTGGTCATTTGGATATTTGGCCTGAACTCTGACAGAGATAAATCAAGAACATTTCAGGTCTTGAGTAAATTCCAAGGAGGAGGAGGAGGAGGATAGGAATGGGGTGGGGAGATGAATCCTTCAATCCTACCAGAAGGAATATTATCCACTTGGGAATGTCTAATACTATTTGCCAGGATTTGCTCTACTTTCTCAAGGATCTTATAATGTTAAAAGAGGTGGAGGAATTTTGCAAAAGCAACTATTTGTGGCTCCCAAAAGCCCCCATTAGTCTGTGAAATACTAGAATCATAGAATCTCATGGTAGGCAAATATTTGAAGGTCTTTCAGTCCAACTCATATATACATCCTTCCCTCTAGAACATACATTAATGATTATCTGCATTCTAACCAAATATCATTAATGTCAGAGAATTCACTATGTCCTGAGGCAGCTTGTTCCAATATGGGGGCGTTTTATCATTAGGAAGTTCTTATTTCTACCTTCTGGAGCCACATAACTCATCAAATATTCTAAAATTATAATCATGTCTTTTTGGTTTCCAGTCCCTTTATAATTTTGATCCTTCTCTTTTTGGGCCATATCTAACTTACAGATGAATATCATGAAATGTGGTACTCAGAACCTAATACATTAATTCAAACAACTCACATGTCTGGTTCCTATTCCATTCCAAAATCATCATACTAGATTTTTCTATCATTTCAGTTTGACTAGATATTTTGGGATATCAATTATGTCATCTATTTTCCTTCAGTAAATCTTGCCCTACTCTTTTTCTTTTTTGATACTTGATGCGTAATCAGAACCGTGTGATTCTTACTTGTATGCCACAAAACAAGAGTTTTATTTGCCTAGGTATAGTTTTTTTTAATCTCTAAGGGGGAAGACATAGAACTTGGAGATCGCATTTCTTGGTGTGCATTGCCCATGCTTCCTCTCTGAGGGTGACTTGTAGATTTTTCTTGTTGGCTCTAATACTTCTAGAAAATGTGCTTTGATGAATTCTTAAAATACAAGGATTATTTTTTATTGTTTTATCATGTTCAGGGAGGCTATTGATTCTTGAGTTTACCCCCCCTTAAAATATCCCCTTTTATTTAAGTGATAATTTCTTTATTACCTAGCTTTATTTTCCTATCAGATTCCTTGAGGTCAAATAATTTATTCTTATTCTGAGGATCTACTTAACAGTTTTCTGGACTTCTTTCTTTTCTAAGTAACTCATTATGTTTTTATCATAGCATTTGGTGTCTTTTTGCTGTTTATATTTCCAACCTTTATTCCCATGTTAAGATTTTGTGCTAGGGCCAGGCTTGAGGTGAACAGGTTCTGTTTTGTTCCTATCCTCAATTTACTGAGCATCTGTGGCTGGCTTCTATCTCCCCTGGTGTGATTGTGCTCAGAACACTTGAAGATTTTAGGGCCCTCATTAGGGTTAGAAAGCTGCAATCTTCTGAGCCCTCTCAAGTACTGTGGATTTCTAATCTCCCCAGGGAATCAAAACATTCAGCCTTGACCCTTTTAGACCTTACCTGTCAGAGCACTCTTAACTTCCCACTTCCCCAGAATTGAGTCCTATGATCTTTAGGGCTCTCTTGAGCATCTCATGTCAAAGACCTATGTACCCCTGACATCTGAGTACTGTCAAGGTAACAGTACTGTAGACTGGGGTCTCAAATCTGTAGTCAGAGCACTGTCTTTCCAGTTCCCTTGACTTCTGTCCCCTTGGGAATATACCACTGTCTTCTTCAGGTACCTATGGTCAGAGTGTGGGTAGGCTTCTGATTTATTGACTTAAAAGTCAATATAAAATGTCAAAATTGGTTTTCTTGCTAGAAGGACCATTCTGACTTTTAGCTGTCCTTATTTTTCCTTATGAAATCCTAGGCTGCATAAAGGTGCTTCCTATTGTTTCTCTGGGTTTCATGATCATTATTCAACTTGGTCCTTTAGATTTTGATGGAGTGTATGTAAGAGAACTAGTTTCCTTTATGATCTTTTATGTTACCACCTTAACAAGAAAACTTCAGTCTTCTCATTTTATGGGTAAAAAATATGAAACCCAATTTAAGTAACTTTCCCAAGGTCACCCAAACAGTCAAAGGATTCATTTGAACCTGAGTTTTCTCCCTCCAGAGCTCATGTTCTTTTCAGTATAGACGGATATTTCTACAGGGCCCGTGTCTACCCAACTTATGCTTCTGCTAAAATGCCATTGGTTTTTGTTTGTTTGATTGTTTTGTTGAGGCAATTGGGGGTAAATCAAGGGTCACACAGTTAGTAAATGTCAAGTAGCTGAGATCAAATTTGAACTCAAGTCCTCCAGTGCTTCATCCACTGTACCACTTGACTACCTCCATTGTTTTTTAATAGTTTTTTCTCAATTATATGTTAAGATAATTTTTAATATTCATCTTTTCATTTTTTTACTTAAGGCAATGGGGTTAAGTGACTTGCCTAAGGTCACAATTAAGCATCTGAGGCTGGATTTGAACTCAGGTCTCCTGACTCCAGGACTGGTGCTCTATCCATTGTACCACCTAGCTGCCCCTTAATATTCATTTTTACAAAATTTTGAGTTCCAGATTTTTCTCCCTTCTTCTCTTCCCTCTCCTCTTCCTAAAACAGTAAGCAATTTTATATAGGTTGTATCAATGTAATCATGTAAAATATATTTCCATATTAGCCATAGCTATGAATGAAGAAATAGACCAAAAGAAAAAAAACACTAAAAATAAAGTGAAAATAATATACTTTGATCTGCATTCAGAGGTCATCAGTTCTTTCTCTGGATATGGATGGCATTTTCCATCATGAGTCTTTTGCAATTGTCTTGGATCATTGTGTTGCTGAGTAGAGCTAAATCATTCATAGTTCGTCATCACACAATGTTGCTGTTGTTTAATGAGTACAATGTGGTCTTGGTTCTGCTCACTTCTCTTTCCATCAGTTCACAGAAATCTTTTCAAGTTTTTCTGAAATCCACCTGCTCATCATTTTTTATTGCAGACTAGTTTTCCAGGATATTCACGTAACACTGCATTGTTGACAGGATGGGACATTTACATTTCAGGAGTCTATCACAACTTTCAAAGTTCATTCTTCTTTTTTAATAAGGTCAGTCAGTTTGTCAGTATATATACTATATGCTATATACTATATGCATATATACTATATGCCTAACATTGCCTTAAACATTGGGAATATAATACAGGTAGAAAGAAAGAGCCTCTTCCCTCAAAAAACTTGGATTCTAACTGAAGGCAGATAGCACATAAAAGAAAGCAGAAAAGGGGGAATGATAATGATAATAACAAAAGTCCTCAGTACAGAGGATAGAGGAAGTCTGGAATGTAGCCAGAAGAAGGGATAGCATAAGGGAATCCTATTTTTGTTTGGTTTTGGTTTGGTTTGGAGGAAGATTCTCAAAGAACTAAGGTCTTTGCCCAAGGTAGAAGCTTTGTGGTTTTGTTGGGAGGCTCTTTAACTCAGATAACTCACATAGGCGAAGGCCACATGGTCTTGCCTCTGAAACATCATAGCTTGGATATGTACCATTGTCCCCAAAGTCCAAAGTAGTCTGCAATCCCTTAATGATATTCTTGTCACAGTCCATGGCTTAGCCTAAATAGATAGCCCTTTGGGAGTATCTCTTCTTCCCTGTGCATCAGCCTACTAATAACTGAACAGCTGTTTTAAACAATCACTTTCTGCAAAATAATAAACAACAGTACAGTACAGTGCCCACCAGGCCTATGCATATTTGAATGTTAGCAAAGGACACCATTCAAATTAGGTTTCTGAAAAATGCAGAAGTCTGATTTGGAAATTGACCCTTAATCAGCTGCCATTCTTCCTATGTTTTATCTGCTACCATGTAGTAGCTATATCTTGACAATTAACATTTCCCCTTCATTTTCAGTTAAATCTCTTGATTATATTCTTATATCTCCAAAAAAAGTAAGTTACTCCTAGACCTTGTAAGTGTATTTCAAACATTGCTAAGAATTCATGATTCAGGGTGGCTAGGTGGTGCAGTGGATAGAGCACTGGCCCTGGAGTCAGGAGAACTTGAGTTCAAATCCAACCTCAGACACTTAATAATTATGTAGCTGTATAGCCTTGGGCAAGCCACTTAACCCCATTTGCCTTGCAAAAACATAAAAAAAACTCATGATTCCTATATCTTCATGCTATGACAGAGAAAAGTAAACCTCATTTTTCTAAAAATGGAGTAGACATCCCCCCAAAAAACTTGGTAAAATCAGATGTTTTCTGAATCAGGATCAAATATCCCTCAAAGGGATGGAAATTGACATTTTTTAAGCTGGGCATTACAACCTGATATTTTTGATTATTCTGATTATATTGGTTTTTACTTCCTTCCCTCAGAGAATCTCTTCTGGGTGGTGTTTTGCACTGGGAATCCTTGTGCACTTTTACAATATCCTATTACAATTAAATGTGAAATCTCTGCCAGCATGACTGTATGTTGGGAACTCATCATCCATTTCCTTTAGCTGATTGAGTGGAACATGCTATACTTTCACTTCAGTTTCTTTCTCTGCCTTGTTATCATTGTGACCCATTTTGGGGGTTTTCTTGGCAAAGATACTGGAGTGTTTTTTTCCATTTCCTTCTTTAGCTCATTTTACAGATGAAGAAACTGAGGCAAACAAGAATTAATGACTTATCCAGAGTCACACAACTAGTAGTTTCTGAGGCCAGATTTGAACTTAAAAAGATGAGTCTTCCTGACTCTATAGAGGTCTGGTACTCTAACTGCTGCTAAATACCTACATTTATCCCTATCTAAATGTTCTCCACATCTCATTTCTCATTTCTAATCTCTCATTAAAAAAAGACTACAATCACTAGGCTGATTATAAATATTAGTCAAGTACCAATTCTTTGTAGAAGACTAGATTAGGTATGGAAAAGACACAGAAATTAGATAATTAGCCCTACCCTTCAGGAGTGGTCTAGTATAAATATACAATTCCCTTGAAACTTTTTCTGTTGTCAAACTTTAGTGACTCCTATATGATTATATTTTGTGCCTTGGCTCATGAGCCCAAGATTTTTCATGGAATCAGTTTTAGAGTTGGAAGAGAACCTAGATGTCATTGCATCTAGTTCATATGAGGAAACTGAAGCACAGAGATTTTAATTCATTTGCCAAGGACCAGCTGGTTGGTAAGGGGCTGATGTGGGATTTAAACCTAGACTTTCCTAGAGAAACTAGGGAAATCTCAAGCAACTCCTTGGCTTCTCTCTCTGCCATCTTAGTTCCTGAACCTAGGTTTTCCTGAATCCTAGTCAAGCTCAGTGAATTGTTGAGATATTCCAGAAGGTAAATAGTGCCCTCCAGATAGGGAGTCTCCAAAGTCTCTAAGACTGCAGACCAAGGAACTGGCAGTAGCTCAAGGCACACGAGAATGAACAAAACAATGAAGCAGTGCAAGTCGATAGCAAGGTAACCTCAGAGTACATTGTTCTCAGAAGCAGTCTCTAGCAGCATGAAGCATAAAAGACAAAGTGAATTCCTGTTGTACCATAAATTGACGAGCAAGGACTAAAAGCTAATCCTTGACCATGGCAGAAATATTGGTCAATATTTACCTCTTGCAACAATACATTCTCATATTTTCTGAAGTTGACACCTATTTCATGAAATAACTAATTAATGATTACAAAATAGTTATTATATTTCCTAAGATACTGAGAAAAGATCATTGTAGCAGTAATATTTCACAGACTGTAGTGAGCAAATAAGCTGTTTTCTTCATTGAGAAGCTTGAATTTTTTTCCCTCTTCTTTACTAGGTATCATACACACACACACACACACACACACACACACACACACACACACAGTAACTGAAATCAAATCTGTCTTAAATCTTCAAGCAGGGGTGGCTAGGTGGCGTAGTGAATAAGAGCACTGGCCCTGGAGTCAGGAGTACCTGAGTTTAAATTCAGTCTCAGACACTTAATAATTACCTAGCTGTGTGACCTTGGGCAAGCCACTTAACCTCGTTGCCTTGCAAAAACAAAAACAAAAAAAACCTAAAAAAAAAAAGCTTCAAGCAGTCTTAGATGGCAGAGTTTATTGTTATTTCAGAGCTAATAAGAATGGGTTGGGCTGTATTTTTCCCATTAAATAATGAACTACCTATCCAGTCTCTAACCATTAAAATGCTATATGCTGTTATCTTGGAGGATAACCAGGCCAGAGCACAAAAGGAAGGAATGGATGATTAGCCTTAAAAATCTGGTCTGGAGTCAGGTCTACGTTTTTATTGACTGTGGGACCTTAGGCAGCTTATCCCTAGATCTAACCTCATCTCATCTCTAAAATGTAGGATTTGAAAGACATGATATCTGAGCTTTCTTCCCATTCCAAATCCCATGGTACAAAATAATGGAGAGGTAGACTTAGAAAGGGTTGGTATCTTCTCAACTGGGGACACGGATAGAGAAGAGGACCTATAACCATAGTATGGGGGATCAGGTAAAAAAAATGGTACAATGGAACTTGGAGTCAAAGAATCTGAATTCAAATTCTGACTTTGACCCTTATTTACTTGGGTTGGTGTGATCCTGGAGCAGGGGAGAAGACCCCACTGGACCTCAGTTCCTTCATAGGTAAAATGGGAAGGCTGAAGTAGGCAATCTATTGGGGGGGGAACATCTAAGGAATGTTAGACTTTTTTTTTCCTTCTTCATCAAAAGATTTTTATACTATTATTGATACTGAAGTAATTTAGAGGCAGCTAGATGGTACAGTGGATAGAGCACTGGATATGAAGGCAGAAAGTCTTGAGTTCCAATCTGCCTTCAAACCCTCACTATTCTATATTAACCCTGAGCAAATCATTTAACCTTTGCCCCAGTTTCCTCAGCTATAAAGTGAGGATAAGAAGAGCGCCTACCTCCCAGGATCAAATGAGATAACATCTCATAAGTGTGTAGAGTCGGATCTGGCACATAGTAGGTCCTCTACTAATGTTACTGATCATATCATTAGACTACAGTTTTGGCTGCAGATACAGGATTGTGGTCCCTAGGTAGGATAGCAACAGAAACAGGAAGGGCTGGAGTGCTTTTCTCAATTTTCAGATTATAGACCTGTAACCTGTCCAACAAAAGCAGTGAAAAGCTGCCATTCCATTAAATCAACTGTTTCCTCAGGGAATATCCTTACCCTTCTCTGAATGTCTCTCCCATGTATGGCTACAGAAACCTACTTTTGTTAACCACTAGATGGTCAAGGAGTATGTATTTCTTTCCAAATCTGAACCTGAGATACTTGCCTGGCCACATAAACTGGTCACCAGCTTACCTGTGAAACACTTCTAGAACTTCAGAGTTCAAGTCAGAATGAGTTTGAACACCAAATGTTTAAAAGCTGGCCATGGGAAAGCCATTTCATCTCTGTTTGCCTCAGTTTCTTCATCTGAAAAAATACCCACCTCCAAATTTATTATTATAATCAAATTAGATAATATTTATACTCTGCAAACCTAAGAATGCTACAGAAATACTATTATCATTGTATCTATATTATAATCTTATGAGATCTCTACCCTGGAGGAATATTTACCCTCAACTATTTGAAGGGTTATACTATATAAAAGGAATAGATTGTTTTGCTTAATTCTGTTGGATAAATATGAGAGTTAAGAGACAGGGAATTCACTGATAGCACCAACCAAATAATGAAAGTAGAATAAGGAATACATTTTAAGGATAAGAAACATAGCAAGTTTGATTCTTGCATGTGCCTCATTTGAGATATCAAAGGGACATGTCAGTGCTGGAGAGCAGAAGAGAGATTAGGGCATGGGTTGGTTTTGTTTTAGCCCTTGAATATAAGATTTATTTAAGTAAATGATATATAATTTTTGCCTCTGTTATTCCAGAGGCTGTAAATGCTTTCCATGTAGTAGTTATTTAATCAATGTTTGCTGATTTGAATAAGCAAGGAAAAGTTGTCTACTTCTTCCACAAGAAGAAGGAAGGAGAAAGTTGATGATAATACAAGTTTTTTAGGAGTAGAAGACAAGACACATGAAATCTCTAGACATATGACTAGTCAAATGACACTTTAGTAAGTTTTTACCAATTCTTGTTGATGATTAATAAAATAAATAATATAAAATAATTAAAAATGTGAATAAAATGATTATTAATTATTACTTGATCATTAATTTGTTAGCAAGATTAGCTTGTTGGCTTGTGCAGAGCACTGTTTGAGGAAATGAGGGGAGATGCAAAGTTTTGATAAGTTAGGGTCGCAGACTGAATCATTTACCATAAGAGTCAGTAGTGGAAATGAGGCTGGGTGTGTGAAGGGAAAGGAAAAGTCTTGGAACAGTTGTTGTGGGGAATGAGACAGGCATGAATAAATGTACATGAGGACTGCCAAGCAGCTGTGGGGGCCCCTCTTAGGTTATGCAGCTTAAATTATAATGAGTGAAATCCATGAGATTTAGTAACTTTCTCCTGTGATGACCAGCAGCTTGGGAGTAGGAATGGAGAAATTGGCTCATGGAGGTCTTTGAGCATTAGCGACATGGGAAGAGCAGAAAATGGGCTGTGATTCTAGCATGTATTACTGAAATGGGGGCTCATACAAAGAAGCTTGGGTATGGAGGCAGATGAGGCTGCAAGGGGGGAATAGGAAAGGAAAATGGGGTAAATTAAGCAGCAGAAAAGGGAGAAGATCAGGTTGATTGTGAGCAAGGCAGGGTGGAAGGCAGAATGATGGGAAGTTGATGTCAAAATGATTCCAAACTCCAAGATTTGGGAGATAGGGCATCTCTGCCAGATGAGTAGGACCAAGTTGTGGTTGTGTATGTGGCAAACAGCTGACAAAGGGCACTGAAGCTGAGAGACTGAATCACAGGTTCGGCATTAATATTGAAGTCTCTGAGGATAACCAGGGGTGGGTCATTTTGGAACACCACATTGGCTTTTCAAAAAATAACAGGACTGGGGTGGCTAGGTGGTGCAGCAGATAGAGTACCAGCCCTGGAGTCAGGAGGACCTGAATTCAAATCTGACATCAGACACTTAATTATCTAGCTGTGTGGTCTTGGGCAAGCCACTTAACCCCATTTGCCTTGCAAAAACCTAAAACAACCCAGGATTGTTTGTAGTGGCTGCATTAAATAATATCTAAAATAACTGTTGGCTCTAAATTTGTATAAAAAAAATAACAATAGGATCAGGTATGCATATCATATTGGGATAAGAAAGGATGGCAGTTCTGTTGTGGATATACAGGAAGTTCTAATTCTTTGACCTAGAATTAGCTACAATTTTGAACTTTTGAAAAGAATTTTGACAAAAGCCAAGATCTAATGGATGATATATGCACTTGAAGCTGCAGGTTATAGGGAAAACAAACAAAAAAAATGGATTTGGAAACAAAGTATTAGGGTTTTAATTCCAACTCTCCTCTTTCTACCCACGTGACATGTCTACCAAGAGGTACACCACAGCTTCTTTGGGCTTCAGATGCTTCATCTATAAAATAAGGGAGCTAAACAAAACAACAGGACAACCATTTACTCTGAAGTCAGAGATCTTATATCCGAAGTCAACATCTATTGCTACCTATATGACTTGACAATTCATTAACCTTTCAAACTCTATGATTTTCTTTCCTCATTCATAAAAGGAGTGAGTAGAACTATATGGCTTTTGAGGTCCTTTTCTTTTCTAGATCTGTGTATGGTCCTGCGAGTCTAACTTGGAGCAGCGTATGGAGCAATTACCCCAATTCATGGCTAAGATTTTATAAGGAGATGTAAGGTTTGACCTAGTTTGCCAAAATCATTTGAATAACACCACTATATTTTTTATTACTTTGATTTAACTAGAACCATACAACTGGAGAATGTTAGTTCTCAAAGGGCCTTTGTGAAGTTTAGAGAGCTACAGAAATGTGGGTTCTTATTTTTGCTCTTAGACATCACCTGGTCTCACCCCTTTATTTTCCAGAAGAGTAATATGAGTCCAAGGAAAATGGTGCCACTTGCCAAAAATCTTAGAGAAAATAGAAGAAGCTGGATTTGAACCCAGATATAATGATTCCAAAGCAGCCCCTCTTTCCACCATACCATGCAGCTTAAAGAAGGCATTGTGTTCTTAAGTGTCTACTGTTTGGGGTTTTTAAAGTTTTCCATTTTAGTTTTTTGGGGGGATTTTACCACTAGTAATGTAAGCCAGAATACAGATAGGTTGAGTTTAAGGATCATCCTTTCCATTGTTATATGACACATCTTTTCCTACATGAGACCTACAATAAAACATTCTTGTGATTTCTTCAATTCTTCCAATACCTGGGATTTTGTCAATGGGGAAACTCCTTACTCCTCCCCTCCTCCCAAGAATTGAGACTCTTTCCTTGACATTGTCTTAATGAATTGTTGTGGTGGGGGATGTGGGGATCTGACAATGGATTTGTGCTCTAAACCTCAGACTATGCCCTCTGCTGACTATGATGACACTGGGGTCCTAGGGTCATAATAAATATTTGTTGAATGAATGATGAATATACTATTCCAAAGTCACTTGGAGTGATGAAGATAGACGTCATCTCAGAGAAAAAAGAGCTAAAGTATTCATTTTCTAGGTATTTGCTGCTAAGAAGGAAGTAGAATGTCATGGCCCTCTATCTGCCAATTCTGCCTTTTCACTGTCCATCTTCAGTGCCCGTAATCCATTTTGCTTCCAGAATTCCCTAACTTCCTTCAAGATACTTCAAATCCCATATTTTGCAAAAGATATAGATATACATACTTAAGTGCTAAAGCTTTGGAAAAAGAAGAGGTTCCTGCAGAACCAGAACTAGTCAAAATGTCTGAAGACCAGGACATTGAAGGAGAGTAGGGAGTCTAGATCTTTTGTAATAGTCCAGTTAATCTATGTATACTTGGAGAACCTAAGCTCTTTATTCATTGATAAAATCTCCTTGGACTCTTGGGAGACAAGGACTGGATTTTTCTCATTTTTCAAATTTTGTCCTTGTTCTTTCCCTGCCCAAGAAGGTCTGTGAACTCCCGTCTACCCTTCTAAATTCAGAACATCCTTCAGGGTTTAACTGAGGTCTTACTTCCTCCACTAAGCTTCCCTTGGCTACCAGAGTACATACTCATCTCTCAATTTCCTAAAGATTCTATTAAACCTGCTGTTTCATTGGTGTAGTATGGGAGTTCCAGTGAAAAAACTCTCTCTACGAAAGTAGACTTGTGCTTGCTTTGACACCTAAAAACTAAGACAATTGTTCGGGACATTTCAAGGTTGTAATCTGTCCAGTGTTACATGTATGTGTCAGAGGTAGGATTTGAGCCCATGTCTTCCTTGTACCAAGGGCAACTCTCTTTCCTCTTCAGTTGAAGTGCCAAAATCAAATAGGAAGAAACATTGGATTGCATCTTGACTTAGAAAACCACACATTACCATCATCTATGTTTTATAATATTTATATTCACTGTTAAATATTTCCCAATTATATTTTAATCTGGGTCATATTGGAGTATCGTAGCCACAATGTGGTCATGTATTTGAGACTTTTGTCATTTTATCACTTCTCTGTTCTAAGATTAATACCAGAATAATTGAGTGGAAAGCCTCTTGTTTATAGCCAATCCATCTAGACAAGTCATGGAACAACACCCTCACTCCATGTCCATTTCCGCACTAGTTCTCTCTTCTCTGTTTTTCTCTTGCTGAAACCTTCCTTATTATTCTAGGAATCCTTAATTTACTAGCTCCTGGCCTGAATCCTCCTCTTTTTCCTCTACTCTCAGAAGATTTCTGTCCAAAGTCTGCACCATCTGCCTTCCTAGATAATATCAATGCCTGCTGCATTCTCATACAGAATCCTGGAGAAGGTGGTCCCAAAAGGATTATGGCTTCATCCCTAGCCAAGGACAAATTCCCTCCCTTATGCCTTTACACATAAATTTCAGTACTGGTTTATAATCATGTCAACATGCCATTATATCCAACACTGGTCTAGTTTTTTCAAGAATATTAATTCCATCTCCAGCTCTTTTTCCTGTATTTCTTCTAAGTACATGGCACAGAGCTGTTGAGTTGAACTTCACTGGACTAATAGGATAGAGTAACTTAGACTGGAAGTGAGAAGATCAGAACTCTGATACCAGAAAATTACTGTATCGAGCCAAGCGACCCTAGGCGAATAACAATTTTTCAGTTTCCTGTTTTTAAAGAGAGTGGGGTAAAACTGGTCTCTAAGGTTCCTTCTCAAACCAAGGATCCCTTTAAATTTTATATTTTTTTGGTTGGTGCTTTCATGGAGTAATGGGGTTAAGTAATTTGCCTAAGGACACATGTGTCTGAGGTCGCATTTGAACTTGGGTCCTCCTGACTCCAGGACCAGTGCTCTATCTACTGCACTACCTAACTGCCTCTTAATTTTATTTAACACAGGAAAGGATTTCAGAAGTTATCTCTAGATAGTCAGCCCATTCTTTTTATATTAAAGTCCACTGAGGCCCTATATGCATATACATATATATGTATATATATATATATATATAAAATACACATATGATGAGATAAATGGATAACTAGATGAGTCAGTGGATAGAGCACCAGGTCTAGAGTCAGGAGAATCTGAGTTCAAATCTGACTGCAGACACTATCTAGAGGCGAACTTGCCTCAGTTTCCTCATATGTAAAATGAGTTGGAGAAGGAAATAGCAAACTACTCCAGTATTTTTTACCAAATCCCAAACATGGAGACCATGAAATGACATGAGGTAAATTCAGAGCAGGTTAAAAGTAACATCAGAAGGAATGACATTAGTAACTGGTGGGAGGAGGAGTTCAGAGGATTCTGGCTCTCTGATTACACTCATTTTTTCTACTACATTGGTTAATATGGTAATTTAACTCCCCAGAAAACACTCTACTACATGTGCTCTCTATTGTAGTTTGAGAGGCCAGACTCTTTGCCCAGCTCTGAGTCTATGGTCTTGACAGCCTTATTCTACTGCTAAGAGTCAGGTCCCTGAACTTCTTAACATATTTGTCAGTACCTATCTATTATATATGTAGTATTGTACCATTATAATTAGAGTTATTACAAATCACAAAATAAGAGTGGTAGATTTATTACATCAAAAGATAACTGCAAGGGCGGCTAGGTGGCGCAGTGGATAAAACACCTGCCCTGGAGTCAGGAGGACCTGGGTTCAAATCCAGTCTCAGACACTTAATAATTACCTAGCTGTGTGGCCTTGGGCAAGCCACTTAACCCCATTTGCCTTGCAAAAACCTAAAAAAAAAAGATAACTGGAGGAATATGCAGGATTTGGGGTTGAAGGTCAAAGAGAAGAAAGTGACAGGGGTCAAAAACAGAAGGAGGGGGTCTCAGCAGATGATGCTGAATCAGTCTGAGAAAACTTCCTGAAACGAGAAAACTTGACAAGTCAGAGAAAGTCTAATGAGAGATAGTCAGCTTGTCAAATTGAGAGGCAAGAGAAAGATGAATAATATTGAACTGTGGGACACAGAAGGGCAAAGGTTTAATACTGGACCTGGAAATAAGTCCTCGAATATTATCTTCAAGATGAGGCTTTTCCTGTTCTCCACTTTCCATTTCTGGGGTCCTCCCCAATTCAAATAATTTTACAGGTACTTTATACATTTTTGATACTTATCCAGGTGGCTCATATAATCCCTGAGGATCTTTATTCCAATGCACACTCATAGACTAGTCATAGATAAAGGCTGTATGTTCCCCTCAAGGTTCTAGGGGCACCCCATGAGGGGAAAAGGCTGATTCTTTAATGTATTTGGCTCAAGTCCCCATAGATATGCTTCCCCTCCTTTCCAAAGGTATTGAAAATCCTTGTAGCTAGCTCACCAGAAGTAACTTTTAGAAAGGGTATTTGTTAACACAGTCTGAGTCTCTATTTTCTTTCCCTATTCTTGTTCAATAGTGGATACAGGGGCGGCTAGGTGGCATAGTGGATAAAGCACTGGCCTTGGAGTCAGGAGTACCTGGGTTCAAATCTGATCTCAGACACTTAATAATTACCTAGCTGTATGGCCTTGGGCAAGCCACTTAACCCCATTTGCCTTGCAAAAACCTAAAAAAAATCAATAGTGGATACAATGATATATTTTGCTCACTTCTTTTACGTAAAGTTTTTCTAAATCTTTATTTTTGCTCTAAACATACGCCAGGGTTTAGTCAGAGATAAACATAGGCTTAGATTAGAGGGTAAAAATCTCTTTTTTCAAATGTTAGGTATTTTCCTAATTGGGGTCTCTGAGCTATTGTGACATCACTCACCTTTTCATCTAATATACTAAACAAACTAACAGAGAAAGGACCTGAATAGACCCTAACTGGGATTGTGGGAGGACATTATAAAAGGCATAAGGAGTGAACTGAGAATAGGGAGAATAAGAGAGGATGGGGACAAATAATGGGGACAAATGGGGACAAATAATGATTGATCAACCTCCATATCCTCTATAGCAATACCCATTCTCATCCCTGTTACATAGACATCATTCTACTTAATCCTCCCATGCTGTTCATGTGTTCATGTGTTTATCTAGACATGTGTTCATCTAGGCATTCGTTATCATTCCCATTTTAGATCAAAGGAAACTGAGGTTATAGAATTTGTAGAGAAGAAGTTCTTAATCTGGGGTCCACTGACCCCTTGGAAAGGGTTCCATGAAATTATTATGGGAGGAAAAGTATGTCTTTATTTCAATAGAATTGGTTTCCTTTGAAATTTCTCCTTGAAATATTCATTGGGTGCATGTTGGTTGATTGGCCAAGTGGTTGTCCACTTTCCAAAGGAAGACCTCCAGAGAAGGGGAACCTGATAGTAGCTCGTGACTGGGGTTGTAATTGTTATAAAGTGCTGTTTTGCATTATTCCAAATCTGCCTCCCTGTAAATGATAATTGCCCCTCATTCTACTTATGGTCATTCATCTTAGGGTCATCTCCATGCATCCTGATTCATATCTGGCCCCTGGACCCAGATGGTTCTGGAGGAGAAAGAGAGTCTGGGGACCTAGAACAGAGCCTCCCCTTCTCAAATCCAAATTCATGGGCTTATCATGGCATCACCTTCCATGATGTCATGGTCTTCAAGAGTGAAGGTTAAACATCATCTTGGGACCATGGTTCTAGAGCTGACAGAGATATTAGAGATCATTCAATCTACCTTTTCCCCATTTTACAGATATAGAAACTGAGGTCTAGAGAGTCAAAGTGACTTGTCCAAAGTCGTAAACATCAGAATCAGGGGATGAAGCTAGGTTTTCTCACTCCCTAGGCAATGTTGTCCCTCAGAGTCCTTTAAACTGAGTAGAGTCTTTTAAACTGAGAGCAGACAACTAGTGATTAATCCAGAGTAACATGACTACTCAGCAGCAGAACTAGAATTCAACCTCTGACTCCAGAGTCAGCACTCATCTTACTTTACTGGGCTCCATTATTTGTGTAAAGATGCCAAACAAATAATAACTAAATAATTATTAAGCACTATGACTTATCAACCAATGAAGAAGAAAAGGGAGGAAGGGAAGGAAGGAAAGGAAAAGATTTTTAAGTTCTAGGCACTACTCTAGGCTCTGGGCGGGGGAGTGGGGGTCAGAGTATGACATTGGGCAGACTCTGCAGTAGAGGCAGCTAGGAGAATCAGGAGAGAGTGATCAACTTGGATTCAGGAAGACCTGGGTTTAAATCTTCTTTTATTTATTTTTATTTATTTTTTTTTGCAAGAAAATGGGGTTAAGGGGCACCTATGTGGCACAGTGGATAAAGCACCAGCCCTGGAGTCAGGAGGACCTGAGTTCGGAGGACCTGAGTTCAAATCCGGTCTCAGACACTGAACAATGACCTAGCTGTGTGGCCTTGGACAAGCCACTTAACCCCATTTTCTTTTCTTTTTTTTAAGGTTTTTTGCAAGGCAAATGGGGTTAAGTGGCTTGCCCAAGGCCACACAGCTAGGTCATTATTCAGTGTCTGAGACCGGATTTGAACTCAGGTCCTCCTGACTCCAGGGCCGGTGCTCTATCCACTGCCCCACCTAGCCACCCCATAATCTTTTATTTTTGACTGTGGTACTTCAGGAAGATAACCTCTATGCCTCAGTTTGCTCATCAGTAATATGGGGGAAAGGTAGACTGGATGATCTCTCATCCCTCTCAGCTTTAGAACCACAGATCAGATGAATGATCCTGGTTGGACTTAGTGACTTCAAAGGTATCTGTCTTACAAATCTACATTTATAATTCCATAAAATAGTCCCTGACCCAAGGAACTTATAATCTATGGTTTCATTCAATGAGCATTTAAAATTTTTTTTTTAAAATGTTTGGGGGAGGCTAGGTGGCGCAGTGGATAGAGCACCGGCCCTGGAGTCAGGAGTGCCTGAGTTCAAATTTGACCTCAGACACTGAATAATTACCTAGCTGTGTGGTCTTGGGCAAGCCACTTAACCACATTTGCCTTGCAAAAACCTAAAAAAATATTTTGTGAGGCAATAGGGTAAAATGACATGCCCATGGTGTTTGAGGCTGAATTTGAACTCAGGTCTTTCTGCTTTCAGGACTGGTACTTTATCCATCCGTGTCACCTAGCTACCCCTCAACAAGCATTTTTTCAAAAATATTTTTTAATTTATTTTTTCAAATACATGCAAAGATAGTTTTCAACAATCATTTTTATAAGGTTTTGAATTTCACATTTTTCTCCCTCTCTCTTTTCCCTTCCCCCTCCCTAGGACAAAAAGCAATCTAACACAGGCTATACATGTGTAGCCATGCTAAACATAGGTCCATATTAATCATGTTGTGAAAGAAGAATCAAATCAAAAAGGGAAAAAAATTTAGAGGGAAAAACACATTATATATATGAGACAACTTAAAAATTGAAGATAGTAAGCTCTGGTCTGCTTCAGACTCCTTAGTTCCTTCTCTGGATGTGGATGGCATTTTCCATCACAAGTCTTAGAATTGTCTTTGATTATTGTACTGCTGAGAAGAGCATGTCCATTGCAGTTGACCATCACCCAATTCAGCATCTCCACTATAGCAGTTCTTGAGGGTAGAAAGAGACAGAAAGGACACAGTTCCTGTCCTCGAGGAGTTTATGTTCCCCAGGAGACCCCACTGCCCTTAAAATCCACTTAGTTTGCAATCTGGTAAGAAACCACAAAGCAACAAGTGACCTGAGCCCTAAGAACTGGAGAGCTTCTGCAGAGGGAGGATTGTGGGTAGGGCTGCTTTCCTCCCTCCAGGCAGCTAATGACTCTCTCTCTCACCCCACTAGCTCTCTTCCCCAGCCTCTGTCCTCCAGAAAATGAACACTTGCAGAATAAACCCTTTTGAGCCCACCAGGCAGGGGCTCCCACCAAACAGGCCTGGAGACTCTCCCTGTCCTCATGAATATGTATCATTCACACACAAAATGCTCACCTCTGCCTGCCTCATTCTCTCTCTGCTCCTCTCAGAAAAAGGTACTTATCTCCCAAGCAGTAAATGGGTGTCTATTGTGTGTAGGGCTGCAAGAGTTTTAATGACTTGCAAAATATAGTTAATTATGTAAAAAGACATCTTCTGCACTTTTTCATGTAAATTAGACAAATTAATTGGTGTTCAGTATTTTTTGAAAATGCATGCAATCCCTAGAGAGGAGAAGAAGGGGGAAGGGAGGAGGGGGGGATGCTTGACAATTCTGAAGTGGGATCTTGTCAGAAAGAAAGCAAGAGAAAAAAATAAGAAAACAGAGAAGGGTAATTTCAGATATAGTTAATTAATCCAGTCATTAAAGCGAGCAAAGTAGTTGTAACACAAACCGTGAGAAAGTGCAGGGAGTTGGTTCTCGCCAGCCAAGGTACTGAAAAGGGGGTGAGCTCAGGAAAGTGACACTTTGGAGAGGTTGACATGAGGGAGGGACAATGGAGGGTCAACCTCACGGTCATGGTTCGCTATTCAGCCCCCAGCCTTTGCCTTGTCTGCAGGAGCTCTTGGGAGGGGGGGAAGTCAAATGTAAGTTGGAAATGGGGTCATCAAGAAGGGGAGGAGATGAGATGTGGGCCAACATTACCCAAAGGAGACTTAGGGGTGTTTCTGTAAAAGAAGCAAGAAATGAATCACAAAATAGGAAGGAAACATCTATTCTGTTCTCAGTGGTGTGCTTGGTGGGTTGGTTACACCACAGAAAAAGAGAAGAAAACACCTCTTTCCCTGCCTTGGAGCAGTCTGGGTAGGCGACAAGACTCAGACTCTAAATAATTGAAAGATGCTTTCATGCAAGGAGACCCCCAGACAGAAGTCTTAGGCAAAACACTTCATTTCTATGTGTTTTCATTTCTTCATTGGTTAAAATGAGGAGGTTGGGATAGATACCCTCCAAGGACCCACCCATTGCTAAATCTATGATCATAGGATCAGGGAACAAGTAGTTACCTTAAGGAAATAAAATTTAAATTGTTTTTTCTATAGGGGTGGGCACATTTTCTTCTACTCTTAAATATATCCAGGGCTTATTATTTATTTGTTACAAATTTGTTAGAAAATTTCCATTATGGGGCAGGGGTAAATTGGTGGAAGAAAATAATTGCTTAACAATTAAAAAAAATTCTTAGTAGGAAAAAAATGCTGGTAATGATAAAACTGTTTGTCCTTCACTCTCGAAGATGATCATGACATCATGGAGATGATGCCATGACAAGCATATGAATTGAATTGGGGGGGGGGGGGCTGTGCTCAGTCTCCAGTCTCACTTTCTCCTCCAGAATCATCTGGATCCAGTGGCCAGATATGAATCATAACAACTGGAGATGGCCTTGGATGTGAGGCAATCAGGGTGAAGTGACTTGTCCAAGGCCGCACAGCTAGTGAAGGACAGAGAAAAATCATAGGATCAGATTTAAAGATGGAAGGAATTTTAGAAGGCATTGAATTCAGCTTTCTCTCTCATTTTACAGATGAGGAAACTGAGACTTAGAAAGGTCAAATGACTTGCCAAAGGTCATACAGTTAGGGAGCAACTGAAGTAGAACTTGAACTTGGATCCTCTTACTCCGATCACAATTTTCCTTCAATGCTAATTATAGGGTTAAACTATCTCACTTGTGTTCTTGGTCTTTGTTGGCTCCTGATTGTCAAAGCTACATGAACAATTAATTCTCTGGCAGCCTCTCTAGGGTTCTGTGGGAAGAGACTCTGTTACTAGAAGCTACCCAGTCATTACTTTACTGTGTGACCCCAATATGAGACTGGACTGTGCTTTGCCTCATCTCATCTTTCTGAAATTCCTGCTACTTTCCAAGATCGGCATGGAGTTACTGCTCCAACCGTCTCTGTTTCACTGGGAAATGTCCATGGCTCTATTCACAAGTGCTGGGTTGCAAGCAGACCAACAATAGGCTTTTATCTCTAGGGAAAGAGGGGAAAAAACCCACCATACCCAATCCCATCAGCTCAACTTCCACATCAAAAATGATATTCTTATCTTGGTGTGTCTGCGTGTCCAATTCCACTTGGTAGTGAAATCTGAAACAGTCACATGGTTATTTATTATTAGATATAAATTCTTACTTTTAAGGAGAAAAACTTAGGAAATTTCACTGAGTCCCTTAAAAAATCCAAATCTTGTTTTAAATTCATTAACCTATATGAAATAATATTGGGAGATCTTTGGGAAAATGGCAAAATCTATTCAGCACAAATGAGTTTGTGAATTCATCTGTACAGGGCAGCCGCCTGCAATCTGGTAAACAGAGTCCACCTGTCATGGGTCTCAGGTTTCTGGATCCAAAGCAGTCCCAGTGTTTTTAGAGTAGCAGAAAGTTTTTGGAATGGAAAGTTTCTCTCTCACTTGTGTCTTTCTGTCTCTGTCTCTGTCTCCTCTGTCTCTCTCTGTCTCTCTGTCTCTCTGTCTCTCTGAATCTCTCTCTCTCTGTGTCTCTCTGTCTTTCTCCTCTCTCTCTCTCTCTCTCTCTCACATACACACACACACACACACACACACACACCCAACTTGGGCATTAACACATTAACATGGTGGAAAGTATAACTCCCATGAAAAGTTGGCACTGTGTTATTACAATCTGATTTGCTATTATCATGCTGGGAATTCCTTCTCCATGACTCCAAGGGCTACAGGGTGAACTTTACCAACAGGTGCTGCTATATCATTAATGATTTCTTTTTTTAAAAAAATCTTAATGGAATTTTATTGTTTCTAATTACATGTAAAGTTAGTTTTCAACATCAATATTTGTAAAATGTTCACTCTGTCTTCCTCTCTCCTTCCCTTTCCCCTTCTCCAAGAAAATAAGAAATCTGATACAGGAACAACCCAATTTTCTAGCCCATTATTGGCCACTAAGGAAGGCATATCTATGTGACTCCTTTAGTGTGGGTTCCCTCTTCTCTTTCTCCTCTCATCAGATCCCTTTTTCACTGAGTAAGAAATGAGTTCCCACAAATACTTTTCATTTTCCTTTATTGATTAAATAAGAGGGGTTTAGATTAAATGCACTACAATTATGACCTTGTGGCTCTATGCGTGACTTTGGACAAGTTACTTCCTCTCCTTGGGCTTCAATGTCCTCATTTGTAAAATGAAGGGGTTGGACAGAAGGCATTGGAGTTCATTCTTAATTCTATATCCTTATCATCTTACGATTTAGGAATAAACAAGGAGGCTATGCTGGGCAGCAAATATTCAGTTTGAATTTATTTGCCTATTCCTAGGAATATGGTGGATAGCTAAGTGATGCAGTGGACAAAGCACCTGGCCTGGAGTGAGAAAGACCTACTTTCAAAATCAGCTTCAGATATTCATTAGTCATGGGACCCTAGACAAGTCATTTAACCTTATCTGCCTCAGTTTCCTCATCTGTTAAATGAGCTAAAGAAGGAAATGGTAAACCACTTCAATATCTTTGCCAAGAAAACTCTAAATGGGGTCATTAAGAGTCAGACATGACTGAAACAACTAAACAACAACAGAAAAGATGTATAATCAGGTGCTTAATATAACAAGTCTCAACTGTTATGCCATAAAGTTCATGGAACAAAATGAAGCCTGGATCCATGATTTCATTTATATAGATGTGGAAACTCCCTACAGGGACTTGTGAGGAGGTGGAAGGTGGGGAAGAGCTGAATCTCGCCTCTGATCGTGAAGGGTAGAGTACATACATATCTCTGAGCAACCAATACAAGTTGGCACCTTCTCTGAACCTTCTATTCTCAGAGAATGTCCTGAGGCTCTGAGTGTTGAAACAAGAGAGTGACTTGGCCAAAATCACACTGTATCATTATGTGATGGAGTTAAGACTTCAATCTAGAGTTTCCTGATTTCAAAGCCAGTTCTCTAACCACTAGTCAACCTGTTATTTAAAATACTGTCTTATAGGATATGGGATATTTGAGTTGGAATGGACCTAAGTAGTCATCTTGTCAAAACCTATCACTGAAACTGGTGCCCAAAGAGGGGACCTGATTTACTCAAAGTCACCCAATAACTTGCAGAGTCAGAACTCAAACCCATATCTTCTCCTTCTCCTTCTTACAAAACCTGCTATATATATAGTTGGGGTTGTCAACTTCACAATTTCTAAACACATCCTTGATTAACCATCAGGGTTTATGGTAGGTCAACATAGAGAAGAAATAGTTCTTTTCAACCACCTCGACTTAATCCTCAATGGTCAATAAATGAAAAATATTTGGGGGCAGCACCTATGGATCCTTGTCATAATTCTTGGACCACAAAAACCTAGCTCTTCCTTAAAAGAATCCAAATCTGTCTTCTATGATATGAGTTACTTATTACATTGCTTTAGGGGTTCAGGGTTCCTTCCCTTCCTTTTCTGACACCTCATGACCCAGGCTAGGTCTTTTCCCTGCCTCTTCCTAATTGTTTTTCCTTTTTTTCTTGCTTTTTCTGTGAAGCCTTTTCCAAGGTATATTTCAAGCATCTCCCAAAGGTTCTTTCAACACTCCCTTTCTAGGGATAACAACTTGAATTTTGCAAACTTTTCTGTTATTTGGCAGAAACATCAAGTTTACCAGTCACTTGAAATTTTTCTTGGAAATGAGGAATTGATAGCTAAATAGAGGATGAATTAGAATGAGGAGAGACTTGGGGCAATTACAATAATACAGTTGTGGGGTAAGGATGGCCTACACAAGGGACAGTGGCAGTGCTAGAAGAGGGAAGGAGGCATATATGAAAGATGTTATGAAGGCAAAATTGGCACAAATTGGCAACAGACTGGCTTTTGATGATGAAAGAGAATGAAGAGTTGAAGATGACAAAATCTGTTTGTAAACCTGAATGACGGGGATAATGTTGGTGCCATTGATAGTTTAGGGTAATCTGGAAGGAGAGAGAGAGAGAGAGAGAGAGAGAGAGAGAGAGAGAGAGAGAGAGAGAGAGAGAGAGAGAGAGAGAGAGAGAGAGAGAGTGTTTTGGTGGGGGGAGGAAAGAGAATAATTTCTATTTTGGATGTGTTGAGTTTAAGAATTGATTTGGATCGCTTTGTTTATTAGAAGAGCCAAGTCTTTCACAGATGATCATCTTACAAGACTTTTTACCATGCTCATTGATCTCCTGGTTTTTCTCATTTCACTTTGCATCAGTTCATGTTAGTCTTTCCATGAATTTTTTTTCAAAAGCAACCCCACTTTGTCATATCTTATGGCATTATAGTATTCCAACCCAATCATAGGCTAGGACTTCTTCAGCCATTCCCTTCATTTTCCAGTTCTTTATCATCACAAAAAACTGTTAAATATTAATTGTAATATAGGTCCTTTCCCTTTTTCTTTGATCTCTTTGGAATACATACCTGGTAGTGGTTTGCTGGGTCAAAGGATATGCATGGTTTTATAGCCCTTTGTGCAGAGTCTAGGTTGTTCTCTAGAATAGTTAGATCAATTTTCTATTCCAGCAATAGTTCATTAATGTACCTATTTCTCCTCATCCCTCTAGCATTTGTCATTTCTGGTAAGTGTGAGGTGGTACTCAGAGTTGTTTTTATTTGCCTTTCTCTAATCAATAGTGATTTACAGCATTTTATATGACTACAGAACAATTTTTACTTCTAAAAAGCGTTCACATCTTTTGACTATTATCAATTGGGGAATGGTTCTTATTTTTATTAATGTGACTCAGTTCCTTATATATTTGAAAATAAGGCCTTTCTCAGAGAAAATGGATGTAAAATTTCTTTTGATAATTACTTCATTGTCATACCTTATAACAAAAGGTAGTTTCTCTGATAATCTCTTTTAATTAGGTATGTTTTCCTTTTGGTTTGCTGAGATGATGATTGTCATTCCTGCCCTCTTCACTTTAGCTGCTTTAGATTTTTATTTAAATTTTGTATGTCTCTTTCTGTCCCAAGTGTGACTCTTTTATACAACATATTGTTGGATTTTGGTTTCTAATCCATTCTGCTATGTGCTTCCATTTTAGGGGTTATTGTTTAATTGCTTTGGTTGTGCTCAACTCTTGTGATCCCATTTGAGGATTCATTGACAAAGATGCTGGAGTAGTTTGCCATTTCTCTCTAGCTCATTTTACAGATGAGGAATGAACAGGGTTAAGTGACTTGTATGGGATCCCACAGTTAATAAGTGTCTGAGGGCAGAAACCAGGTTTTCAGATTAATTCAATAATTCTTAAGTCATCTCTTCTAGTTCTATTTTCCAGGTCAATAGTTTCTGCAATGAGATATTTTACATTTTCTTTTGCTTTTCATTCTCTTGACTTTGTTCAAATCTTATGGAGTTATTAGCATCCACTTGCTAGATTCTAATTCATTTTCTTACAAGGCAATGGGGTTAAGTGACTTGTCTAAGGTCATACAGGTAGGTAATTATTAAGTGTCTGAGGCTAAATTCTAATTCTTAAGGAATTATATTCCTCAACGAGCTTTTGTAATTTTTTAATTTGTAATATTTTATGGATTTTTTCTGTAAATTTTTGTACCTCTTTTTATATTTTGCCTATTCTTTAAAGTATTTTTTCATCTTTCACCAAGCAGTTACATTTTTCCCCATAATTTTCTTAGATCATTCTCATTCTCTTCCCAACTTTAATTTTCCTCTACCATTCTTACTACTTTCTTTAACTCTTCCAGGAATTCTTGCTGGTCTTGTGTTCAAATATTGTTCTTTTCCTCAAGGCTTTCCTTGCAACTTTTCACAGTGCTGCCTTGTTCTAAGTATATGTCTAAGTTTATGGCATTTTATGGCCAGATTCTTTTTTTTTTTGCTCATTTTCCCACCTATTTCTTCATTTTCACTTTGGGCTCTGCTCATCTGTGAGTAGGGGAACCACTTGGTGATATTATCTAGGGAGGGATGTGGTCACTGCTTTCCTAATCTATTTTCTGATTTTTACCCACAAAGCATCCATATTCCCCTATAGCTACAAGTACTAGAGATGCTCTGGTCCTGCATCATCACTAGGGCCACAGTTCCCTTGTGCCTGATCACAAGTACTCCTTTCCATCCTGAAACTGTTACCCAGGACAGCTTATACGGTCCCCTATAATCTCTTTCTGACTAGTTGTCTGACTCCTTATCAAAGCTGCTGCTACTATAGTAAAGCCTCTAAGGTCTTCTATTGGTCCTTCTGCCTCATTCCAGGGCTACATTCACCACAGTGTTATTGGCCTCTCCTATGGACCTCCTATGTTGTCTTAATTTGGAAAATGTCTCCTGTCCTTTTGTTGGCTCTGCCAACTCCAAATTTTATTGGAACACAAAGTACATGCACAACTTTTACCCTTTGCTGCCAAGGGGAGGGAAGGGAGGGTGGTAGAAAAATAAGTAATATACATTTGCAAAAAGATGAATGATGAAAACCTACCAGAGCATGTAATTGGAAAAATAAAATATCAATTAAAATTTTATTTGAAGTATTATTTTAAAAGTTGTTTGAAGGAGAACGTTGAGAGTATTCAGCTGGGTCCTGACCTGTACACTGCCATTTTGGCTCTGCCTTCCACTCCTATCTACTCATCCAGTTTAAGATTTCTAAAAAATATTTGGAGATGTAAAATTGGTAATCAAGAGGAAGCTTGAGGCTGGAATATCAACATATAAACGATAATTGCAATGAGGGGAACTAATAAAATAATCAAGCAAAGGAATAGAGGAGAGGCCAACCAGTAAAACATCCAAGACAGAGCCTTTGAGGCACTCTAGATTAGTGAATGTGGCTTGGAAAGGACAATTAAGAAGCAAAAGTCAGACAGGAAAGAGAAGCAGGAGAGAGAAGCATCATGAAGACCTCAAGAGAAAGAGCATTTATGAGAAGAGGGTGATCCATGACAGTATCAGAAGCAGCAGAGAGATCAGGAAGGATGAGGATTGAGGAAAGGCCATTCCCTTTGGCAATTGAGGATTGCTAGTAACTTTGAAGAAAGTAATTACAGTGGAATAATGAGGTCAGAAACCAGACTGCAGAGAGTTAAGAGAGGAAATAAAGTAGAGGCTCTGATTGGCCTCGAACCACAGTAGGGGGTGGGCTTTAAACCCAACTCCTCTTATTCAAGACCAAGGGCTCACTTTTTCCATTGTACCATAAAGGTTGAGGCATTAGCTCTTTTGATGGGGATTTTTGCTCAGTCACTGGAACTCTACCTGTTGAAAGACTAACTGACTTATAGTGACATAGGGTATTTTTCCCATTAATGTTAGGATAAAATTATAACAGCCTCAGCTGCACTCATTTATATGGATGAGGCCAATGTGAATGTAATTATGTGCCTATTTTCAACGTACATCCCTTGAAACCAAAACTATTTTTCAGACAAGACATTTTATAAACTAGATTATGTGGCCAGGGTATAATATTAGGTTGAAAAATAAAAAAAACCACTGAAATAATGAATTTTAAAAGCAAATTAAAGGGGCAATGAATTTCCCCTAGGTTGGTTGTCATATCCATGAAGAAGTCTCATTGCTGAGCTAATTTTGACTCCTATACTTTGGCTTATAAGGTCATCAATCACCAAGAATTTATTAAGAGTCTACGTAGCACAATGGATTGGATTTGGGGCCTAAAGTCAGGAAGATCAGAGTTCAAATTCCACCTCAAACATTTCATAGATATATGATCCTGAGCAATCACTTATTTTCCCTTGCCTCAGTTTCCCATTTATGAAGTGGAGATTTTATACTGTATAAGGCTTCCTCACTTTTCTTTGGAATGAGAGAAAAAAATATAAAAATGTAAAGTTTTATATTAAATATTAGATAATAAAAATAATAATAGATTACATTTATTAAGGGCAGTTAGATGGGGGAATAAAATGCTACACCTTAAAAGTCAGGAAGACACATTCTTCATGAATTCAAATCTGACCTCATTAGCTCTGGTCACACAAGTTATGAGACCTGGGCAAGTCACTTAATTCTATTTGCCTCAGTTTCCTCATTAATAAAATGATCTGGAGAAGGAAATGGTCACCATTCCAATATCTTTACCAAGAAAATTCCAACCAGGAGGAAAAAAGAAAATCCCAATTAGAAAAACAGAGTCAGACACATCTAAAAGAGACTGAACAACAAAAGTATTTATTGAGTACCTGCTGTGTGAGATATTAAAATTCTAAGGCTTTTATAAATGCTGTCTCAGTTGATCCTCACAACAATACTGGAAAGTAGCTGCTGTTATTATTCTCTTTTACGATTGAGGAAACTGAGGCAAACAGAGGTTGAGTAACTTAATCAATGCCATGCTCTTGGGAAGGAGGGAAGGAGGAAGGAAAGAGAAAAGGGTCTTGTAGACAAGATGTCAAGCACATGGCCCACAACTTTCCAAGTTCAGCCGGAACCACAATAAAATGTGATTGGGAAGTATTTAACAAAATCAAGCAACAATGCCAAATTCAAGTCTTCCTAACTCCAGGCCCAGTAGTCTTCTATCCACTGTGTAATGTAGCTTTCTCATCATTATTATTTACTGTAATTGTGGTTGTTGTTATGACTATATGAAAGGTATCCTTGTTGGTTCCTTTCAAACACCATAATTAGGCAACTCTTGCTCATATGACCTGATACAGAGTTAACTTTGTGACAGGATGTAACAGAGTCCATCAGAGCACCATCTTGGCCACCAAGGATGTTTCCTTCATAGGAGTCGCTCTGTGACTTGCTGTTCACAGCTGACATCTCCAGGAATGCTTTATGACAGAGCACTTCATTCTCTATTATCTCATTTGTCCCTCTCAACAGTCCTAGGAGGTAAGGAGCCAAGGTTATATTGTGGCTCTCAGATATAGACAGAGAGACAATGGGTAGTAGTGAATACATAGCCAGCTTTGGAGTGAGGAATGTCACATCCTAGCTGGGTGACCTTGTGTAAATCCATTAACCTCTCAAGCTCCCCAAGGAAATCTGTAAGCCTCTAAGTTGCTGAACAAATATGGCTCTGGATTGGTAGGGAGAGATGGCTCAGCCAGAGTCTTTGCACCATTACATCACAGGTATATAGCAAAATTCTATACATGTGAATGGGGGGGGGGGGGGATGGAAAAGGTAGATGGTTAACTTGTGATAATATAGGTAGGAACTGAAAAAAGTTTTATTTAGGACCCAGTTCTCTCCTGATCCACTAATTCCCCACTTTTCCCATTATGTAATTTTTTTCTTATCTTCATACATTCCCTCAAACTGCCTCTCAATCTAGAGAAGACTTGTGAATGATGACAAAGTCAAGGTGTGGTCATGTCTGTGTGTGACTAAAATGGAGTGGAGGAGGAGGAGATCATTGTGAATGAATAGATTAAGGAACTGTGAAATTGAGGTATTTGAAGGAGCATCCATATAAATATTGAAGTTCCTTTGTATTAGGGCAGCAGTTGGAGTGGAGAGAAAGACTGAGTCCTGTGCTTACTTCAATGAGAAAGAAAGAAAGAAAGAAAGAAAGAAAGAAAGAAAGAAAGAAAGAAAGAAAGAAAGAAAGAAAGAAAGAAAGGAAGGAAGGAAGGAAGGAAGGAAGGAAGGAAGGAAGGAAGGAAGGAAGGAAGGAAGGAAGGAAGGAAGGAAGGAAGGAAGAAAAGAAAACAGGAAGAATGGAAAGAAGGGAGGAAGGAAAGAAGGGAGGAAGGAACAGAGGGAGAGAGAAAGGGAAACATGAAGGAAGGGAGGGAGGAAAACAGGAAGAAAGTAAGGAAGGAAAACATGAAGAAAGTAAGTCAAGAAGGAAGGAAGGAAAACAAGAAGAAAAAACAGGGAAGGGAGGAAGGAAAATATGAAGGAAGAAAGAGGTTTTTGTAGATCAGAGATATCAAGCACATGCCCAAACACTCCCAAGTTTAGCCTGAACCACAGTAAAATGTGACTGGGAAGTATTTAACAAAATAAAACAACAATAACATAGAGAGAGAATGGTGGTTTTCTAAGCCAATGTGCAGCCCATAGAGACTCATACATGTATGTGGTCAGTGGCCCCATATCTATTTGAGTTTGATAACATTGGCAACTCGAGTTGGCTAGAGAATTTTGTTAGTTGGCCTGTGAATTTACTGAAACAAAGAATTACCAATAAGAAAATTCCTCCAGCAAACAAATTGGCTTTTCAAATTAAAATGACCTGAGGAACTTGCCCCAGCTTACATGGTCAATTTGTGTCAGAGGTGCAACTTGGACCTCGGTTTTTCCAGATCTCACACTGGCTCTCTATCACACACACTGCTTCTTACCTTCTACAAATTCCAACTAATGAATGTTTCTTGATCTGAACTGAAAAGATGAAACCGATCCTAAATTTGAAAATTAGCATATTGATTCATCACCAATATTGGAACTGGAGGCAATTATGCTATGGTGGTTGAGGAGGCAGGAGCTACAAATCCTTGTTCACAGTCCAGTTTTGCCTGTTCAGCCATGACCAAGTCACTTTAGCTCTGTAGAGTTCAGTTTCATCATTTGTAAAATAAGCAGATCCTACCAACTCACCTCTAAAGTTCCATCTAGATGAAAAGCTCAGATCTGTGATCCTATCTTCTTACATTCCTCTGACATGAAGCATGCTCCAATCAAGTCAGAATTGTTTAATCACTGCCTCCCACAAGTGACATCTTTGTTCCCATCTCTGTGCCTTGACTCATGCTATTCTTTCTGCCCCCTCATTCTATCAAATCCTGCCCATTTTTGAGACCAATATCAAGTGTCTTTAGCTCCATGAAGCCTTCCTTGATTGACCTGTTCCATGGTGATTTTTTTCTTTATCCTTCAGAATTGTCTGTGGCAAAGAATCATAAATGTCTGTCTCTTGTGTATATCCCTGATATACCCAATTGCATTAATGATTCTTTGAGGACAAGGGACATGTTAAAATGATCTTCATATCCTCTATGCTTATCACAGGGTCCTAACAGGGGCATAACTATAGTCAATGAATATAATGGCTTATAGACTAGGAAAAGTAGGTGTGTTTTCACATAGATAGCCCCTTTTTCTTTGGGCAATTACCTTCAATTCTTCTCTACATTATTTTAAGTTTACTTTTGTTAGGAAAAAAGATTTCAATTGATTGATAAATAATAAAGACCCCCTGATAGGCTCTAGGAGCTATAAAAGTAATATACATTTATCCTATTTTCAAGGAGCTCATATTTTGAGGGTTAAATTGCTTATTCAAAGTAGTTAAATGATATATTGGCATTTTTAATTTTTGAACTAATACCTTCCCAAAGTCAACAATCTTTATTTTAGACTAGTATGCTTGATAAATATATACCCTTGTTTTCAAGGAGAAATCTGAATACATCTGATTAGTGGGGTACCATCTGCTGAGATGTGCTTATGCCAATTAGGGTAAAAACCCAGAGTTTATAAGATTTCTGTTGAAGACTGAGTAAATCTCCATGTAAAGGGTTGTGGTGGGCAATCCCAGGGATAGATAGCCTGGCCAAATGCAAGCCTTTTTGGTAACAAGAAAGTAGAGAATTATACAGGCAATCATAAGAGGGGGACGGAACCTCTCCGAATTTTACAAAACTCATTAGACTTTTGGGCAGTGATCCATTCTGGTAAACTAGCTCAGTGAGGTTGTCATGTCAGTACACTGAATTTTTGAGAAGCAGACCATATTCTGGAGGAGAAGGAGAAATGCAGGTTAGAAAAAGCAGGCCCTTGACCAGAAGGCCCTGGAGAAGGATTGCAACTATTCCATGGATTTTTCCCCTTTTTTTTTTTTTGGCCAACGAAGCTCTTTAGTCTCCAAACACTTCCTCTGCCTCATTCTCCTAAGTGCTCTGACTCAGCTTATCAGTACAAACTGTCACCAGACGGCAACATTTTGGAAAAAATAAACTGGCGCCGAACTTCATTTCACTCAAATCGTTAAAGCCCAAATTAAGACCCATATGGCGATACAATATTCTCACTCTTTAATTCTTCACAGTATTTAAAGCATGATTATGGGCTCCAGAATGGAGAAACCCAAATGCCATGAAATTATTCTACTTCCAATATTCACTCATAAGGAGAAAAAAATCAATAAAGGAATCTTGAAACACTTCCCCAAACCTCGTAAGATTACTATGAGTTGCTGACTTTGCCTTTCCATTTTTATTCTGAAGCTGTGGAAATGGACATCTTGATTTTAGAGTGATAGCCCAGATTCCTGACATAAGAAGAGGCAGTAAGGCAAGCTAGATTAATCCACCAAAATATTTCCATCAAGCTTGTTGACTAGAAATACATTTAGCAAGGAGAAATTGCACTAGGGTGCACATAAAAGATAATACATAGGATTACAAATTATTTAAGCAAGGACTTCTTCAAAGTATACCTTCTACTAAGGAAACAATGTGTTGAGAATGGTTCTAGATTAAAGAGCTCAGACATAATCCTTCCATTTTCAGCCTCCGTGACTACAGAACAATTCTTCTCAACAATTTTTGGAGTTATATAGTTGGAAATATATTGTTCTTTGACTTGTCTCTGGACCTTGCTTTCTCCATAGGAATATGAATTTAGAGCTAGAAGGGAGGTAAGATGATGTCTTGTTCAATTCTCTTATTTTGGAAATTAGAAAATTAAAATGGAAAAATAAAGAGTTGAAAACTTTCCCAAGTTCTCATAAGTAGTATCAACAGTATACAAATACCAAAGTAATTTCATAAGCTTACTTTTTGGGGGGGAGGAAGCTAGGTGACTTGCCCAGTGTCACTCAGCTAGTAAGTATCTGAGGCTGAATCTGAACTCAGAGCCTCCTAACTCCAGGACTAATGCTGTACAGGTTTACATTTTAATGAAGAGATACAATATGTTCAAGGAGACGCACATAGCTACACACATAGCCACACACACATGCATATACATGCATCCACATACATATATACACATGCACAAATATATGTGTGCCTGTTAGTTTTCACATATACACAGTAGAAGGAGGGATGACCCTGGGGACAGGAATCAAGTAAGACCTCTTACTTAAACTTAGACAGAAAATGATAAAAGGTAGAAGGGAGGAGGTAGAACATTCCAGGCAGAAGAGAAGAGAGGACTTGTCCAGGTGACTCTAAGATCAAACAATAGGCATTATTATGATGTTCCAGCTATGGGGCCAGGTTTAGAAATATAAGAAATGAAAAAGGAGTCTACTTTTGAAGTTTTCTTTGATCTCTGACTTTCCCTGATTCTGAAAAGCTAGGAAAAAAAGACTTGTTTTTGTCATTCGCACATTCTGACCTATTTAACTATTTTGACAGGCAATGGATAGAATACCAGCTCTGGAGTCAAGAGGACCTGGGTTCAAATCCAGCCTCAAACAGTTAACACTTACTAACTGTGTGACCTTGGATAAGTGTCACTTAAACTTGATTGCCTTGCATCCAGGGCCCTCTCCAGTCATCTTGATCCATATTTGGTCATTGGATCCTGACGGCTCTGGAGACGACTCTGATGACTTAGCACAATCCCTCCACCTCCTGCCCCACTCAAATCCAGTTCATTTGCTTGTCCTGGTATCACCTCCCTGATGTCATGGTCTTCTTTGAGAAAGTAGGACCAACAATAACAATTATTTTTGATAATATCTCTGTCAGTTTGTCATAATAAACTGAGAACTCGTCCCAGAGTCATCTTAAACATAACAAATCCAATGTTGAGTTATGGTCTTTCACCCCAAATCTTCCTCTCTTCCTAATTTCCCTACTATTGTTGAGGGTATTATCATCCTTCTAATTATCTAAGTTTGAAACCTGGGCATCATCTTGTACTCCTCACTATCTCTCACTTTTCATATCTAATCTATCAGTAAGTCCTGTCAATTTTACCCTCCTAACATTTCTCACATGTACCCCCTTTCTTCTTCTTGCATTACCACCACCCTTGTGCAGTCCTCATCACCTCACAAATAAGACTATGGCACTAGCTGCTGGTGGGGTTTCCTGCCTCAACTCTCTCCCCATTCTCTCCCATTCTCCATTCAGCTGCCAAAGTGTTCTTCCTAAGTCTTCATCATGTTACTCTCCTATCCAAAAATTTCCAGTTGTTTTCTATTTCCTCCAGGATCAAATCAAATATAAAATCTTCTGTATTTTAAAGACTTTCCAAACTGGCTGCTTCCTACCTTTCCAGTCTTCTTAACCCTAACTCCCCTCTATGTCCAGCTACACTGGTCTCAAAGACATTCCATCTTCTAATTCCCTATCTGTTCCCTACGCCTGCATGGTCTCTTTCTTTCACTGGTTTCCTTCTATTAGCTAAAATCTTACCTTCTGCAAGAAACCCTTCTGATCCTCTTTAATGTTAATCCCTTTCCTCCTAATCTATCCTGTAGATCTTTATACATAGTTGTTTGCATGTTGTCTCCCTCATTGGAATAGGTACTCCCTGAAGGCAGGATCTATTTTTATCTTTCTTTCTGTCTCTAGATACAGTCCTGATAATTCAAAAATTTGGAATCCATATTAAAAGTTTCACAAAATTCTGCTATAAGTTTATTATTTCTGATGTGACAAAATTAAGGGCAATAGAGTTAACATGATTTCCCAAACAGAACACTAGCAATAATCCTTAGAGGTGGGATTTGAACATACTTTCCCTGACTCATAAACCAGTGCTCTTTCCATTCCATGACATAGCCTTTTCAGGTGAAAGGGGCTTTCTGGACCTCTCTGGTTTTCTAAATATAGGTCTTGAAGGAAAGAATAGATTAGATTTCTAACCCTCAAATTCTGTAATTCTTTCCCCACTAAGCTATCCAACCTTATAAACAATAATGATAGCTCCACACTTGCACAAAAATATTCATAGCAGCCCTGTTTGTGGTGAAAAAGAATTGGAAATTAAGTGAATGTCCTTCACTTGGGGAATGGCTTAGCAAACTGTTGTATATGTATGTTATGGAACACTATTGTTCTATTAGAAACCAGGAGGGATGGGAATTCAGGGAAGCCTGAAAGGATTTGCATGAACTGATGCTGAGCGAGAAGAACAGAACCAGAAAAACACTGTACACCCTAACAGCAACATGGGGGTGATGATCAACCTTGATGGACTCGCTCATTCCATCAATGCAACAACCAGGGACAATTTGGGGCTTTCTGCAATGGAGAATGCCATCTGTATCCAGAGAAAGAACTGCGGACTTTGAACAAAGACTGAAGACTATTACCTTCAATTTAGGGGGAAAAAAAACATGTTAGCTTACTATTTAATTTTGCTATTTCTTATACTTTATTTTTCTTCCTTAAGGATATGATTTCTCTCTCATCACATTCAATTTAGATCAGTGTATACCATGGAAACAATGTAAAGACTAACAGATTGCCTTCTGTGGGGGGGTGGGGGAGGGAAGCAAGAGTGGGGAAAAATTGTTAAACTCAAAATAAATAAAATCTTTCTTTCAAAAAAAATGATAGCTCCAACTACCAAAGGTAAAAAAGGTTGTGTGAGGGGAAGAAAACCCTAATATGTGAACCAGAGAAAAAAATTATATCTTAATATCACATCAATTAAAAATATTTCTAGTGTTGGAATGGGTATAAACCAAACTTGGTTATAGTTAATTGATTGCCTAAATTGCTGTCACCTTTTTGCCAAAATGAAGGCACGATGATTTATTCAGAAAATTTTTAGGAAATAAGCAAAAAAAATTGAGATAATGAAAAATTTAGTAAATTTGTAGAAAACAAAATAAACTCACAAAGATCAATGTCTTTTCTTTACAACAATAATAAAATCCAGCAGAGAAAAATGAAAAATGAAGTACTATTCAAAATCACTACCGAAAGTTCAAAAACAATAACTTGGGATCAAACCATAAAGAAAGAAAATTTGGTACTTTAGAGATAAAACTATAATACTCTCCTTAAGGAAATAAAGATCACATTAAATAGCTAGAAAGTTATTCAGCACTCAGAGACTGGCTCTCTCCATATAAAGGAAAAATACCACCAGTAATTGGCATATCAGATTTACTGTTATACAAAATAAACAGAGCTGGACCATATAATGACAAAATTAATTTGAAGGAGCAAATATGGAAATAAAAGAGAAACTAGTACTTCACAGCTTTAAATTACATTGTAAATCAATAATCATCAAAATGGTTTAATACTGATTTCAAAAATAGAAAAGTTGATCAAGAGAACAAACAAGGAAAAAATCATAAAAAATTTAACTCAATGATCCAATGTTCAAAAACCTGAAAACATAAATTGCCTAGGAAACAACACTTTATTTGACAAAAATTACTAGCAAATTGAAAAGTAGTCTGGCAGAAATTGTTTGCATAGACCAGCATTTTACACCATATAAAAAGTTTGTGCCATTTTAAAAAATTATAAGAGAAATAGATCATATATCTTTTATAGGTATGGGCAGGAGATCAGTTTTTAACCAAATGGAGAACAAAGGAAACTATGGAAGATAAAAATAGACACTTTCAATTATATGAACTTGAAACAATTTTTCATGAACAAAATTCATCCAACTAGGGATAAAAAAGGGAACATTCAGATAAGAAAAATTCACATCAAATATCTCAGAAAAGAATCTGACATCTAAGATATATAGGCAACAGAATGTAGCCCTGAAGTCATTTCCCAATAGTTAAAAATGTGCTCACAGTATGCAAAATAAGGGTTTCTATTTATAAACTACAAGAAATAATGCTATAATTTACTACTAATAAGAAAAAGCAAATTTTAAAAATTCTTAGTTTTTACTTCACAGTCAGCAAACTGACAAAGATGTTAAGAGATGAGGATAGTTGATGTGGGAAGAATTGTGAAAATAAGATCACATTAATGTATGTGAAGAGAATGATGAAAATGTCTATACAGTTTGATTGAGAGAATTCACTTGCCCAGGAAAAGATCCTAAGAAGGTCAATGCCAAAAGAAAGGTCTTATAAACTACTCAAACATCTGAAGCATCACTACAGTAGGAAAGAACTGGAAACAAAGCAGATGTCCATTAGCTGAGGAATAATTAAGCAAACTGTGGTAAATGAATGTAATGCAATGTTACTGTGCTATTATAAATGATGAATATGATAAATGCACAGAAGGATGAGAATAATTATGTGAACTGATGCGAAATGAGATGATCAGAACTAGAAAAATAACATACACAAGAACAACAACAAAACAATCAAAACTAGGTACTGTGAGATTCTAATGGCCAAGCTGGGACCCCAAAGATAAAGACATGAGGAGAATCTCTCACCTATTTCTTTGTAGTGGGACTCTGGCTATAGAATCCTGCAGATCATGTTAAACTTTTTTTGGAAACATTGATTGATTTTACTGAATTTTTCTTTTATCTTTTATTATAAAGGATGGTTTTTTTGGGAGGAGGAGGAGGAGTAGGAATATGGCTGCCATGGGGAACAGTAGCTTGTATAAAAATAAAAGGGGTAATTTTAAAACATTTTACATCCATTATCTTATTTGATTCTCACAATGAGAATGTGAGGGAGGAACAATTTTCCTGAATCTTCTAAATGATGAAATTGAAACTCAGAGATAGTGTCTCACTCAGGATCATCAAATGAGTAGGCTCCTGAGTTGAGCTTTGAACCCTGATCTTCCTGACAATATTCCACACAATCAAACTGCTCTCTCTCTCTCTCTCTCTCTCTCTCTCTCTCTCTCTCTCTCTCTCTCTCTCTCGTTCTTACTCTCTGCCTCCTCTCATTGTACAGTTTGTGATTTAATCATGTGTGATTAACGAGTCTTTCATAATAAAATGTGTACCAGAAGGTGAAATTAAACCTAGGACGCATATGTGACATCCTATAAAACTGTCAGTTTTGATCCCTTCATTGATGATGATCATCCAGGCAGGGGTGACTTACCTCCCTTATGGGGGGCATTCGGATCCTCAGTAGGATTCTCATCCTCTCCTGACCTGATCTCATGAAAAACCTGTGGGTGGTGAGAGAGGATAGGGGCAGTTTTTATCCCATTTGTCACTTAGGGCTTTCCTACAAGGCAGTTGGCAGGGCTCTGTGTTGAGAGCCTGTCAGCTGAATGACATTAGAGATGTCACTCTTCCAGGGAACCTGGGGGAGGAGAGGGAGGCAAGATATGGGGATTTTCTGAAATGATTTCAACATTCAGAACCACATCAGATCATAGAATCTTAGAGTCTCAGACTTGGAAGAGCCTGTGGAAGTTACCTAGTAAAACTCCCACCTAAACCAGAATCCCCTCTATAAGAAACCTGAAATGTTCTTATATAGACTACTTAAAGATTTCCTGTGAAGGAAAACATGCCATCTCCCAAGAAAACTATTTTTGGAAAGCTCTCCTTGTTTAAAAAATGTCTTTCTTTTGCCCATGACTCTCTGAGACTTATAGTTATTGTCTTTTCAAATATATTTATTTATTTTATTAATATTTTCTATTTTTATCACCTTCATTTCCAAAATTCTCCCCCCCCCCCTTGCAAAGCAACATTTATTGTAACTATGGAATCAAGACTCTAGGTTTATCTGTGTTGTGTGTGTGTGTGTGTGTGTGTGTGTGTGTGTGTGTGTGTGCGCTTGCTACTACAGAGCTTGACCCTACTACAAACATCTGTGGGCAGACTAGGATATTGGTATCATGAATAAATTATAGAAAAATACAATTTACCCAAAAGAATTCTGTCTCTGAGCAGAACAGTGGAAAACACCTGCTTCACTTGAAATAGTCATTCCAAGACCATTTCAAACACAACTGGCTCATGATTTACCACTCATCATTTTGTCATTAATTTCCTAACTTTTTCCATCCCTCTCTCAACATTGTACTGCCCCCTCCATTCTTATTTGATTCTATGATACCCTATATTTAGTCTTTCTCATTTCAATGTAGTTTAAGGCCACACTCTGTTTATATGGAAATCACAGTTTTGTTACAGGCTAAGCCAGACTCATGGTGGATAGTTCAGGTTTAGAACTGAAAGTAAAAGGGATGGTTTCTTTCACAACCTGACTAATATGAAATATGTTTAATATAATTATATATATATATATGTAACCTATGCAAGATTATTCGCTGTCAAGGGGAAGGAAGGAGAGAAGAAAAATATATAACTCAAAATCTTACAAAAATGAATATTGAAAACTATCTTTATATGTGGTTGGAAAAATAAAAAAAATTGAGAAAAAAATTTATAAATGAAGTAAATGAGAAACCAGTAGACCATAGGTGTCAAATATACTGCCAAAATACTCTCAAATATAGCATGAACCAGTTTAAAATGTAACTTATAATTGGGGGGAAAATAAAATACTGTTTAAAAATGTAACTGGAAATTATTGACAAAATGAAAAATACAATAAAATATAGGTAACATTACATTTTAAGCTAAAATCTATTTGCAGCCCATAGAAATCCTAATGTGTGGTTTAGAGGTACCCATTTTTATTTGAGATTTGCATCATTGGTGCAAGTCATCTGTTAGTTAACAAGAGGAAGTTATCCTACCAAGATCCTGGAAAGAATAGTCAACAAAACACAGTATTGATTTAGGTGAGTGTAGCTTTCCTGCCTCCATGTTTTTGCCATGGCCATATTTTGGTTAATGTCAGTTGGTCCAGAATATCCAATGCTATTTCATATATGACCTTTTATACTTATATCAGGTTATCTCAAAGACTTGAAACTGAGTTTTCTGAATCAGTTAAGAGGTCTCCAGAAACTTCTCTAGACCAGTACATATGTTTTAACTTCATAAACAAGGAGTTACCAACAGCCAAGGTAGAGCAGGGTGCTTGGTATCCTCATCAGGATCCACTCTTGAGGCCTCTCACTGAAATTGCCAGAGAGAGAGACAGAGTCACTGTTCAGAATCCCAGGGAGAGTAATGACACTGTCTCTCCTCTTAAATGACCCAGTCCTTTCTCTATCCTCGGCAAATCAACTGGAAGATATTTGGCACATTCATCTCTATCTCTAATTCTGGAAAGGTCTCTTAGGTCCTGTGGAGGATCTGACTTTATCTTTTCAAGTGCCTGTCCCAGTTCCTTGAATCAACAAAGTCCTAACAGAGTCCACATGGCAGAGTTCCCAATAACCTCAAATGACTTACAGAAAGTCCCAAGCATTCTATTTAGCACAATTCTCAGAAAGTTACCAACTAAAGTCACCACTGAGTCTATGCCTGGAAATTACTGTCATCTCAAATACTAAAGTTATGCAAATTTAACAAGTGATAGTTTATAATATTTATCATCTTCAGGACACAGTTCTAAAATATAACTTTTGCTTTCACATCTATCTCTAGTTCCTGGATACAGACAGATTGCCTTCTAATCCCACAGATTAGAAACATGACACAGGAAAACAGCATATCAACTGAGTCTGGCAGGATAGGGAGTATCCAAACTTGTTTTCTCAACCTCTCTAGTGAAGTGATAGAGCTACTTTTTTTCCTTTTCTCTTTTGAATTTTATTCTTCATTGTTTATAATTAGATTTTCTAGGGCTAAACAAGAACAAATCTAATCCTTTCCCACAAAGTAGCCTTTAAACACCTCAAAAGTCACCATGCCCCAGGTTAAAACCTCTAGGCTAAATGAGCTCCAAAGTTCTTCAGATAATTCTTGCATGGAATTCTTTCTTGGTTCCTCATCAATTTTGTCACAATTCATAAGTCTTCCTAAAATAGCTCTCCCAGAACATTACACAGTGTTGTGTGATCACAGCAGAGCAAGAGGGACTGCTATCTCTCTTAGATGAAACAATGGCTTTCTCCATGGAAGCAACTTCATAGATGATTATGGTCATTCAGTGGTTCAAAGAAATAGCATTTCTTTCAAGACAAACTGTATTGATTGGTCTGTGAAATAGATGGCTGATTAGAGTCTGGCTCTGATGCTGGAGGATCTTCCAGTTTCCACCCTTTGTTGTCATCTCTTCTCTTTGCATACCTAAATCCCTGGCAATCTTACCCACTTCTCTTCCAAAGTTTCAGTTACCTCTACTGCTTAGGTGACTGTGAATTCCTTATATTTAGCTGCAGCCTCTTCCCATAGCTTCAGTTCTGCATCACCAGTTGGACATCAGGATACTGAAGTCCAGTTAAGACTTTACATTCATCATCCTTCCTATATGTCTACCCTTTTTCATGACTGATAACTTTCCAGCTGCTGTTGGCTTCATCATAATCTTCCTAAGCACCTGAACTCAAAAGAAAGCTATTTTGGGAAACCTTTTTCATTCCAAATTTTCCTTCCCTTTATCTTTATCACCCAATATCCAATCAGTTGTACTGATTCAACTTCCAAAGGAACAGTGTTACCCATTCATGAAATCAGTATTCTAGTTTAGGCCCCATCACTTCTCAGATGAGGAGGAGTCCAACAGATCTCCTGGCTTCAGTCCCATGGGATGATAGCTTTAGAGCTGGAATGGACATCAAACTACATCACTTTACTGATTAAATAAATTCAGACAAAGAGAGGTTAAGTGATTTGCCCAGAGTCACACAGCTAATAAGAGCCTGAGGCAGAAATGGAATCCAAGGTTTCTTGACTCCAAGGCCAATGATCCATCCCCTGTGTCCGAGTTTTCTAATCCATTCTTTACACAGCTGCCTCCTGCCCCCTACCTAGCCATGTCATATCTGAGTTAAATCTTTAGCAACACTGTACAGCCTGAAGTCTAAAGTATTCAATCATGGTCTGGCATGAAGGCCTTTTACTGGCATTAATAGCTTTTGAAAAAATCCTTCACATAATCTACATTTTAACTAAACTAGTCTCTTTCCTATTCTCATTCTAACCTCTTCCCCCTCCCCCACTGGCCATCTGTGGATGAAGACTCAGTATCCTCTTATCATAATACAAATACCATAATACATACAAAAGTGAATCAATTCCTAGATAGTTCTATGGACTCTCCAGAAATCATAGAGCAACAAGAACCTGCAGAAGGGTTAAGAATGGAATTATATAAGAAATTAAGAATGAATACAGATTGGAAATTAAGCTTGGTGATGCAGTGGAGTCACTAAGACCTGAGTTTAAATATGGCCTCAGACACTTACTTGTTGTGTGACCGTAGGCATTTCACTTAATCCTATCTCAATTTTCTTATCGGTAAAATGAGTTGGAAAAATGGCAAACCGTTCCTATATTTCTACCAAAACAAACCATCAGACAGATGTGACTGAAAAATGACTAATGTGAGCTCTTGATGGAGAATTTAAAACATAATCAATAGATTATCTTGGTATTCAGTTGTGTTATTTTTTGTGACCCATTTGTGGTTTTCTTGGCAAAGATATTGGAGCAAATTGCTATTTTCTTTTCCCAGATCATTTTACAAATGAGGAACTAAGGCAAAGAAGATTAAACGATTTGTCCAGGGTCCCACAGCTAGTTAGTGTCTGAGGTCATATTTGAAATGATGAAGATGAGTCTTCCTGATTCCCATCCCAATGTTCTATTCACTGAGGCACACCTTGCTGCCTAATTAGTAGATTAGGAAAAATTGAATCCATGAGGGAGAAACTCATAAAGGAAATGAAACTAAGGTATGGGACACAAAAATATTAAAGTAGGAAAAAAGACTGAAGAAAAGCACAAGGCAATAATGTCCAAATAATACTTTCTTTACAAACCAAAGCAAACAACTTTAAGACAGAAAATTCATAAATAAATAATCATAGGTCTGCTAGAAAGAACTTGATAAATAAAAAAAAACCAACCATAATACATCCACAGGAAGTAATACAAGAAAACTGACTAGAACATCTGAAAATCAACTGGCTATCATGAAATGCTATGATAAGACCAAGAACCAATCATGCCAGACTAACCTTTTTTTAAAGTAGTTTAGCTAAAAGATAAATATGGAGAATGCTGTGGCTATAATAAGATTTTAGCAAAGCATCTGATAAAATTTTTCAGGCCTTTATTGTGGAAAAGATGAAAAAATACAATCTACAATGAGGTAAGTTTGGAATTCATTGAATGATTGAAATCAAAGAGTGGATAGTCATTGTTCAATGTCAACTTAGAAGCAGGCCATCAATGGAATTCATCAGAGATTTGTGCTTGGTTCGAAGCTGTTTAACATTTCCATCAATGACTTGGTTAAAAGAAAGTTGTTACATTGATCACATTTTTAGATGATACAAAGCTAGATGAGGGATTTAACACATTGGAGGGCTAGAGTCAAGATTAAAAAAAAAATTCTCAATAGATTATGATTCCAGGGCTGAGTCATCTAAGATAAAATTTCTTAGCAATAAATATATTTCCTTTCATGGTCTCAAAATACCAACTCTGCATATATGAGATTAGGGAAAAGCAATTATAAAATCCAGTTTCTGATTATAAAATGCTTTCAGATTAGGTAGATACAGTTATAAAGTACTGAATCTGAGAAAGATCTGGGAACTTTCAGTAGCCTGTAAACTTAATATGACTTAATAGTTTGGCTCAACAATCCCCAAAGTTGACAGAATCTTAAGTTGAAGTGAGAAGCTACTTTCTAAGAAGTAGGTGGTGATGATGACTCTGTTCTCTGCTCTGAGTGGGCAATGAATAGACTGGAGCCTTTGAAGCATGAAGGATATACCAAAGGAGCCTAGCGTTTTTGCCTAGCGTAGAGAAGGCCTGGGGGGGTGGAATATGACAGATTTTTTCATTTTTCTGTTTGACTACATTGGGACCAAAATAATGAGGGAAAAGTGCAATTTGGGAACCAGAAAAACCTCCCTAATTAATCATTTAAACTCTCCAGAGTACAATGGGTCACCAGAGGCAGCAATGGGATGTCCCATTTAGGGAGAATATTGTGGGAAAGTCCTGTAAAGTCTCTTCTTACACTAAGGGATTCAAGGCTCTCTCAGCAGAAGGACAAATCTAAAATGAGAAAAGCACCAGAATCTGATCTATGGTGCGCCTCTCTCCCCACAGGACCGAAGCACCCCCACCCAGTTTTATGAGAAGGGTCTGAGAGTATAAGAATGCACCTGGAAATGAGCACATTCCTGAACTCACTGAGAGGCCTTAGGGGTTATTTGGGTTAATCCCTTTATTTTATAGATGACAAATAATCAGAAGCAGCCTGAGAACCAGAAATGATCAGCTCAAAGCTGATCTCTGTCACAGTACTGGCTGTGACCTGGGGCAAGTTACTGCATCTCCCCATGCTCTAACTCCCCAATCAAGTTGGTAAGTTGCAGACCAGGTGATCTACTTTGGTGGGGGGGGGGGGTGGTGTCACAGGAACGCTGCCCCTAAATCAATGTAATTCCAGTGTGGACAGCACCCCTTTCCTGTTACATAAATAATTTACCTTAATAAAACTCAATAAGCTAATAGGGACTGATCAGAGAATTTCAAGTTAGAAGGGTCTTTGAGATGATTTAATATAGCTTTCTTATTTTACAGATGTGGAAAACTGAGGCCCAGGGGTATAGTGATATATTCATGATTATGTAGGTAAGGAGGAAAAGAGCCAAAACTCCAACTTTATCCTCTGACTTCAAAGCTGAAACTCTTCACACTAGGAAGCTGGTGGTACAAATACTATCTCCATTTTTAGAGAAGATGAGACTGAGGTTCAGAGAAGGCAAAAGACTTGACTAAGGTCACACAGTTGGTAAGTGGTAGAGATTAAAACATAAGTCCAGGGATCTTTCCACTGCAAAATGCAGTGAATTAAAATCAGCTTTATATAGCACTTCATTTTTCTGGGTCTCTGTTTCCTAATCTATAAAATAAGTAATTTGAATTGAATTGTTTTATATAAAGAGCAAATATAAATAATAATATATGTTTACATATATTATAAATGTGTATATATATATATATATGTAATGTAAGAAATTATAATGATTAATTTTCATCCAAATTCAGTAATGGCAACACCACCTCATCGCTATAACTAGACAAATATATGTCTCAAGGTCGGGAGGAAGGGAAGTAAAAGGGAGAGAGAGAAGGGAGAGGAGAGAGAACTAGAGAGAGAGTCAGAGACAGAGAAATTGGAGAGGGAAAGAGAAAAGAGGAGAGAGAGAGAGAGAGAGAGAGAGAGACAGACAGAGAGAGACAGAGGCAGAGGCAGAGAGACAGAGAGAGACAGAGAGAGAGAGACAAAGAGAAGAGAGGGAAAGAAGAGCTAAGTAATACATCATATTAAATAGTAACATCATGTTACTTTGACTAATAACAATTGTATCACTAAAAATCAGTCCTCAAATGTACGTTGTTCTGGGGTTCCAAGTCCCTAGATTCTGTTATCGCATACCTCTTATAAACCTGGAGGGAGTAGGCAAGGGAGGTAAAGGCAGAGGAGCTTTGTGTCATTGGATTTTGGACTTCTGTATATTTGTGAGCTTAATAATAATCCATAAAAATAAACAGGCAAACAAAACAGAGATTAAGAGCATAAGATTAATAGCAAAGGGAAAAAGAACACCAAACTTCTTCATTTCCTTCCTAATCTAATCCTGTGTCAGAAACATCAATGGACGAAGTATACAGATGGTTTGAGGTGGCTAATATGGATATTTGTTTAATTACTTATACATTGTTTTCTTTTCAGTAGTGGGGGGGACAAGGGACAAAAATAAAAGCTTATAAATTTAAAATAATAAAATTTAATAAAAATGGGGGAAAATCTGTGTGAATCCAAACAAGTTTTTTAACCTTTGTTCACCTTTGTTTCATCTCCAAAATGATAATAATAATAATAATAATAATAATAATAGTAGCATCTACAGCCCATGGATACAAGGATGAATTGAGATACTATAACATGAGTATAAATCTAGAAATATATTTACATAATCTACTTCCTATGTACAGAGAGAATTGAGATATCATAATACATAGGATATATGTATCTGATAGACTGATAGACAAATAAATATCAATAATGTAGCATTTTCTATACTCTATCAATATTATTTTGTTTCATTCTTATAATAACTCTGGGAGATACATTCTATTATGATATCCACTTTATAGATGAGGAAACTAGGGCAAACAAAATATTAAGGGACTTGTCCAGGATCACATAGTTAAAAAAGCAACTGAGGCTGGATTTGAACCCTGGTCTTCCTGACTCCAGGTACACTCTGACTTGACTAAACTATCTAGCTGCATATAAAACACACATAAATATAGTTATTTTATATGAAGTTACATATATGGTATATAACTTTATATGCATATTTATATAGTTTTATATATGGATATATAATTCTGTAAGCATGTAAGCACTATATAATATTACTATTAACAATTGATATTCAATATAATATTCACATTACTTTTATATCTATTTATATATATATATATAAATTTATAAAATTTTATTTAAACTTTAAATGTAAAAACTGTATAAACAGTAGACAGAAATGCCTTTTTATTTAAAAATTATTGCAAATTCTTTTTTAAAAAGTTTTAACATGAGGACGGCTAGGTGGCACAGTGGATAGAGCACCGGCCCTGGAGTCAGGAGTACCTAAATTCAAATCTGACCTCAGACACTTATTAATGACCTAGCTGTATGGCCTTGGGCAAGCCACTTAACCCCATTTGCCTTGCAAAAACCTAAAAAAAAAGTTTTAACATGATATTTTTGATTCATGTTTACCTTTCTTACCTTTATCTCTTTTTCATCTTTTTCTCTTTCATATATAATAGAAATATAATGTTTCTGCTAATCTTTATATCATTTTATATTAGTATTTTCAGATTTCCTTATATGCATCAAATGTATCACTTTTATAGAAGTATAACATTCCATCCTATTTACATACATCATTTATTTAGCCATTCACCAATTGTTGGACATACTTTTTTGAGAAGTTATGAATTTTTTGTATACATATGCCTTTTATGATGTTTTGGGGATGGAATTCGAGCAGTAGAATTGTTGGGTAGCAAGGTATGATTAGTTTTGTAACTCTTGCTGCACATTGCCATACCGCTCTCCAAAATGTTTGCACTGATATGTAATCTCATCAACCATATGTTGGAGTGCCTCTTTATCCAGAACTCTTCCAACATTAGCTTTCATCTTTATTAACATCCTAAGGCATTTCCCTTCTACTTATTAGAGAAGTTGATAGTTTTTCATCAACTTTCAGTAATTTGTATTTCCTTCATAAGTTAGATGTCTCTATACACATACACACATATAATACAAACATATATCTATGTTTATAAGTTCACATAGAAACATACACACATGTATATCCTTTATAAGTCCATGGGTCTTATATGTATACATATGTTCATATAGATTCAGTGGAGATGCCTTAAGGTGTTTTCTTACAATAATTGGAATGATAATGATTAAATGAATATCTTTGCATCAAATATTTTAGATAAGGGTCTGATATTCAAGATATCTATAGACAACTAATAGAAATATAAGACTAATAAATAAGTGGTCAGTGGATATAAAAATATTTCTCTAAAGAATTAAAAAATTTTAAAAAAGATTTGAATAACTAATAAGAGAAATAGAACTTTAAACTTTCCCATCACACCTAGCAAACTGGCAAAGATGAAAGAAATAGGAATAGATCTATGCACATAGAAATATTTAGAGCTCTGAAGGAGTTCAAAAATTTTGTAAAATAAGTTGGAATTATGCCCAAAAAGTGACCAAAATTCCTATATCAATTGATCCAGAGATTCCCTATATTAGGCATATGGAGGTGAATGACCATGAGAAAAGTACAATATTAACCAAAATATGTATAGCACCATTTTTTGTTAGCAAAGGGTTCATTGATTATTATTATTACCATGTTATAAGAAGAGATAAATTTGATGAATTCAAAGAAAAATGGGAAGGCTTATATATACTGATACAAAGGGAAGCAATCAGAACCAGAAAAAACGATGTACACAATCACTACAAAACTGTGGGATCATAGATAAAAAGCTGGAAGAGACCTTAAGAATCTTTGAGCTGAATGCTCTCATTTTATAGATGAAGAAACTGCAGCACAGAATATTTAAGTGCATTAGTGAAAAGTAAGACAAGGTAATAAGAACTATGACAAAATTATAAATATCAAATTTGTTCCTCCCTAACATCCCAATAAAGAAATATTTTTTAAAAATTATCTCATTTTCAGAGATGTGTGCACATTTGTGTCATGTGGAACATTACATAAAAATATCAAACTTTTTTGATATCTTGATTTCTTTTGCTGAAATGTTTTGATTTTTTCCCCCCACTTAGAAAAATCATTATAAGAGATGGTTCTTTGGTGGCAGCTAAGTGGCAGGAGGACCTGAGTTCAAATCTGACCTCAGACACTTAACAATTACCTAGCTGTGTGACCTTGGGCAAATCACTTAACCTATTGCCTTGCAAAAAAATGCAAAACAAAACAAACACCGCCCCCCCCCCCAAAGAAAACAAGAGATAGTTCTCTGGGAGGAGAGAGAAAGAATCCTTTCCTAAATTTGAAAAAAGATATACAATTTTAAACAAAATATTTCCCTCTCTAGAATGAAATATCCATTTAATGCTCTACAATGTTCAATTTCAATTCAGGACTATCTGGATTCATTCTTCCTTTGACAAGCCTGCTTTCATCAGCTCTAAAATGAGGAATTTGGATAAGGAGACCTTTTCTTAGGTATCCTTTCTAGCTGTGTCAGGGCTCTGCCAACAAGAAATCTTCCATGCATTTGTTAAGATCATAAAAAATTCTAAATGTGATGAGTCAAGTAATCAACAGTCAATCAACAACCAGGGACCAGACATGCTAAATACTGAAATAGAAAGAAAAATATATGGATTGTAGAGATCATTTAGTTCAATGGATCTGTGATTATCAACCCTGAGTAAGGCAAGTGATAGAGAGAGACAGAGAGTTAAAAAGCTAGTTTCCAATCCTGTGGAGGATGGCTTCAGCAGATGCCAAATGAAAGAAAGCTTTCTTGAAGCTAGTGATTTTCCAGGTGCTTCTATATTCAGATGGTATTACATTGAGCCACAGTCTATCATAGGGCTTCTTCACTGAGACACATGACCATTCAAAAAGGATTAGTCTAAAAATATCTGTCCCTATATTCCTTTGGTGAACCTATGTGACTGTGAATCTTGGAACAACTGAATCTCCACAAAATCAAAATTATAGGTGATTATAGAGAGAAGGATGATGGAGACAATCAATCAATCATCAGATGGGAATTAAGCATGTACTATTTGTCAGACATTGGGGGTACAAAATCCAAAGCAGAGACAGAATCTAGGATATCAGAAATTGAACTAATTTTGGAGTCAGAGAAATTAAATTTAATCCTAGCTTTGATGCATTCTACCCCTATGATCTTGACTACCTCCTCAGCCTCAGTTTATTCCTCTATAAAAAGAGGAGTTTAAACTAGATGATCTCTAAATTACCTTCCAGCTTCTGCAGTCTTTAAGCTATGAAGTCAGAAATCAGAGTCTCATCTCTGATATTTGCTAGCAATGTTCCTTGGGCAAGTCACTTCCTGGTCCTCAGTATCCCTTATCTATAAAAAGAAGGGGTAGGATCAGTGCATTTCAGGTGTAGAACTATGACTCCATGATCTTTAAAATTCTTTGTCACTGACCTCAAGATACTTACATTCTGTCATGGCAAGTATAGACATCAAAGATCAATGATTTAACACACATATAAAAGGTGTGTTAAAAGACACAAGAACCAGAACCAGAAAGAGTAGTTAGAATAAAGACCTAGCCCTGCCCTGTGACTCCAAAAACGTTCAAAATTTTGGAATGGAATATTTGAACTTGGCATCTGTGGACTTTTTTATATTTTGATAACTCATTTTTGATATAATTGGTTTCTTTTGCAATGATATTCATTTTTATGCATTTAAATATCATATTCTCATAAAGGTTTCACAGGCTTTACCAAGTTCTCAAAGAAAGCCATGGCACCAAAAAGATTAAGAAGTTTTGGTCTAGAAAAATAGATCCAATTTAATCAGTGACTCTCTATAAAGGAGTAATTAAAGAATATAGACAAGAAATATATGGGATTAAAAGATATGTTTGCTCTCCACCTATGATGGAGGCCATCAGTTCATCAAAGAGCTCATGGACCCGTTGAAGCATCTAACACTGCTTGGTTTGTTTTCTGTTTGTTTGAGGTTCTTTTAAATCAGAAATATACCAGTTGGAAAAACATCTTGCTAATGTGAAAGAGTCCCATGCATCAGTATGTAGATGGTACAAATGGGCAGTATTATTGCTTTGGAGCTACCATTGCTGTTTTAAAATGTCATTTAGAAATTTCAAAT